>NW_027488583.1:323000-646000 GCF_050948215.1 Halictus rubicundus | reverse complement strand
GGTGAGCAAATATCGCGGGATTATAGGAATCGGGAATTGGATTGCAAGGAGGGAGAGAGCCGGAGGCGCGGTTCGTCGCAGTACTCGGGAGCACTGCTCTCGCCCGACTAGCCACCTCGTGACTCGCTCGCGGTGTTGGTCTCGCTCGTACACGGACGTAACCCGTAGTACTCGTTCCATCGAGACCAGCGTGCTCATGCACACGCACGGACGTAACCCGTAGGGTGCGCGCTTACACGCGGCTGCGAGTGGTCTGGAGCTCGGAGAAGTGCCTCCAAGAGCTGCTCCAAGCAAAGTCCGGTGCTGGCTTTCTTTTTTTTTATACAAGGAGTATAGGGTGGGGAATTCTTGCAGCTGGGGAGCCAGGGGCTCGCCAGCAGAGATCCCCACCCTGTGTGAGCTGCGCCTGAGAGCCTCGGCTCCCTTATCAGCTGATTGAGTGGTAATGGTATTACCTATGGAAGTAGGCGGAATAGAATTGCAATTGTTTATAGTCGCGGAAAATTTGCAAAAACCCGTGAAATAAGAAGGCGTATTGAGTAAAAGTGGTAAAAGTAAGTGAAAAGAGAAATGCCTGAATAGTTTAAGCAGGGAAAAGAATTGTTTAGTTCTCCTTAGGACTAGGTGAGATAATCAGCAAGTCCAGGGAGAAGAGGAGAGATCACGTGAAGGCGTGAGCTTAAATTTTTAATTGCGGGTTCCGCGAGGGGCGGAAACGTGCGTAAAGAATAGGAGTTAGAATGATAGTGGAAAGTTGGATATCATATTTTCTATGTATTTACCCAGTATAGGTACGTTTGCAAGAGTATGAAGTTCCCTGGTGGGAAACCTACGGTCCTTGTTGAGTATCAACTTCAGTATTCTGGATTGGATAGTTCGCGCTTTCCGCCTGGTAGTTTTAGGGAGGATTTTCCACCAGATGACCGAGCCGTATGTGAGGACAGGCCTGAGACACATTAAGTAAGTTAAAATGCGAAGTTTAAGTGGGAGGTGAGAGCACGGTGAGATAAACGCTGATAGTGCTCGAAAGGCTCGGAGAGTCTTTGTGGTACGATTGGTAAGAGCTGGTTTCCAGTTTAGTTTGTAGTCTAGGATGACTCCAAGGTGTTTGACCTGATTTGACCAGGCCACGGATTCTCCGTCAATCTTGAAGTTGTTCAGGGTAGTTTTTGGGGCTTTAGAAAAGAGGATGGCCTCAGTTTTGGATGGATTTGGCAGCAGTTTCCAGCTTTTAAAATAATCTATTATGTTATCTAAATACTTCTGGACTCTACTGAAGAGGGCCGTACGAAGGCGCCTGGAAGAGGTGGAATAAATAGCGGTATCGTCAGCGTAAAGAGCTACTTCACAAGATCGCATGGAAGGTATGTCATTAATGTAGAGAATGAATAGCAACGGTCCGAGGACAGATCCCTGAGGTACACCAGTTTGGCAGTTGTATACGATGGACTTGTGTGAGTTGAACCAGACATAACATGTACGTTCGAGTAGGTATGAATTTAATAATCTTAAGATCGAATGGAGTAGACCCATTCTGTATAGTTTATATGCCAGACGGTGTCAAAAGCCTTTGATAGATCTAGAAGTACCATAATAGTGTCACGTTATACATTAAGCCCATGAGCTATATGTTGTGTAATTCTGCCAACCTGGTGGATGGTGGAGTGTCCCTGGCGAGAACCAAATTGTTGGTTGATAAGTAACTTATTGGTTTTAGCATACTTATCAATATTATGGAATATGACTCGCTCAAGTAATTTCCCTGGGATAGGCAAAAGACTTATCGATCCATAACTGGCTGGATCGGTGGTAGGTTTTCCAGGTTTGTGGATAGGAATGACTTTAGTGACCTTCCATGCGGTAGGGAAGTAGCAGAGTAAAAAGGAGAATTTAAATATGTAATATAATTGGCAGAAGATTTTATGAGATGCGTTGGCCAGCATTGGTACGGTTATTTTATCGGGTCCAGGAGCCTTGTTGGACTTCATCTTCCGAACAAGTTCAGAGATTTCCCTGGGGGAGTGTAACTTGGCTGGAACACAGTTGTCTCGAGTGAACCATTCGAAGTTGTCATAGAAGGCATTGACGTTCAGTTCGTGCTTGGAAACCATTCGTGAGGCTTCGTGATGGACTTTTGCAAAAGAGTTAGCTAAGGCATCAGATTTTTCATGAGAATTATGGATTTTACTTCCATTGACTTCTAAGACTGGAGTAAAGGAGGAGCGACTTTTGGCTACAGAACGATAAGTTGACCAGAATGTAGGATCTGGCCTTATGAAGCTCAGGAGCATTTTAGCCCAGGCTGGCTGTCTAGTTGCAAATATTCGATGTCGAATCTGCTTAGAATATTCTTTAACTTGGTGATTAAAGAATGGATCATTTGAGATTTGATATAGCTTGCGCATCCTTCTCCTAGCCTTTATGGGAGAGGTCAAGTAATCATCATTTGCCACTGCTTTTTTCCGAGTGGCACTCGGGGAGTTAGCGAGAGTTGGGTCTCTCACCGTAGCGTCCCGATGGGATCTAAGCAGAAATTCATTTAGTGCCTCAATGCACTGGTCAATGTCAGATGTTGAATTGAATTTAGAAACTGTGTTCCAGCCGAGGGTACTCTCCCTGTATTTGTCCCAATCGGTGGACATGTAGAATAAAGATCCTAAGGAGGGATCCACGGAGGCGATTTTTGTAAGTGAAACCGGTCTGTGTTCCGTACCAAAGTGGTCCAAGGCAGCGCACAAGATTGACGGAAGAATCCGTGTCCTGATGAAAGTAGGCGAGTCAGGTGCAATAATTGCAAAGTTTGACTTAATCATGCATTTGTAAAGGGTGGTACCGGCCTTGTTTGCTCTGGCGTTGTTCCAGAAATGATGTTTGGCGTTCCAGTCTCCGCCGATTATGTAGGGAGAACCAAAGTGCGTAATGTGTCTCAGGTCGTCTCCGGTTAGGGATCGGTGTGGATTGAAGTAGATGACTCCGACCAAGATGGAGGGATGGTCAAGTCTGATGGCCAGGAATTCCAAATCGGTGTGAGTGCGTACAACTGTAAATTTTAAGTTGTTATTAATAATAATGGCTACGCCTCCCATCCTGGTGGGTTGGTCCTTGCGGATCACCGTATAACCAGGAATGGAGAAATTGATATTGGGGGTGAGCCAGGTTTCTGTGACCAGAAGAATATCACATTCAAGTTTTTCAAGATTGGCAATGATTTCATTATGCTTGGGATAAATAGACCCTGCATTCCAGGTGATAATATGCGGTAGAGAAGCCATTGTGTAAGAGATTGCCGCTGACGGTGTGCGTGTGTGTGTGCCGATCGGGGCACGTTGCCGCGACGGCTGCTCGAGCCGTTGCGCTCTTTTCGGCGTGGTACCGATGCCGCCGCGTTCTTTGCGGCATGGTACCCTACGCGACGTTGTTGCGATGATCGGCATCGCTTCTCAGATGTCTTTTGGTATAAAAAGGCGGCTCTCGAGGACCGCAAGTCAGTTGTTGCACGACCACGATCCAAGGAACATCGCGAACTTACTCTTACAATTGTAATAAGCAAGAGGTGTATGGAAATGGTTAATCCAAGGTCGAAATGACCTGCAGGAATGCTTGGAATTTTTGGGAATTCGTAGTGCACAGCTTGAGCCTATTGGCCAGGGTTTCAGCAGTGTTAAGCATGACGTTGAGATCGCAGAGATGTTTTAGTTCATGAAGAACATCGGTTAGCTTAATAAATTGGTTGAAATCTGGATTTTGATTTCCCGAGAAGTTGCGGGAGCTTGGCTCGTTTGACTGTGGAATCAGAGATGATTTAAGGCGGGGGCCGCGGCTCAAGATTCTGTGGGTGCATCCCCTCCCTAGTTCCGTACACGTACATGAGATTTGCAAGGATGCGAAATGCCCGCTTTCATTTGTTAATAATGCAAAGATAGTACTGTTCTGTAGTCAAAAGCCTTAGATAAAAGTTCAATCTAGGCGGCAAACGTCCTCAGAAGTCCTACTTTTGCATTTTTTAGCCGTAATTTGCAATATTCAGCAGCATACTGCTTGCCGAGTGACATTATCGTAGATATCGAGAGATTTAGAGCTCGTATGGAGTTCGTAGGTCCTTTCCCGCCTAGCGGGAACATATAGGATCTCAATGCAACGCCAATCACGTTGTATGCTTACGTATCAAACAAATAAATGCGGGAACCCAGAAAAATTGGATCATTGAGTATTTCATAAAAATATAGTTCCGGCATTTTTCGCTACAAGGGCTGTACTCTGTTCCCGATCTCTCTCGTCATCAGCAGTCACTGTATCGGTAAAACAGAGGCCTATAGGAGCATGCGCGGCACGACAGCGTGGATGGCGTGTACGGGTGCCTACGCCGATCTCAGGGACCGGGATGCCTCGAAGTATTTCCCAATAATGCAGAGGCGGGACTTTTCCATAGTGAAAAGAGCTAGATAAAAGTTCAATCTAGGCGGGAAAGTTCCTCAGCAGTCCTACTTTTGCATCATTGGGAAATGGTTAGCAATATTCGGCAGCATGTCGTTTGTTAGGGCGGCTATGGAAACTGACATGGCGGCACACTCACACACCGCCTGGTCGGCGTGTACGTGTGCCTACGAGGGTTGGAAGGGTCTGGAATTCCGCAACCCATTTCTCTATAATACAGGGATGTGAATTTTCAGTAATGGTTCGCACTAGACAAAAATATCAACCTAACATGCTGAATCCCTCGAAAATCCGTAAAAATTATTGTTTGCGAAATGTAACAAATAGTTTGACAAACTATATTTAAACAATTGATTTTTTCTAGTTTTTATCTCAAGATAGAAGTGAACGCATTCTAAATATTTTCAGTGACAATTTGATTTCTATAACTCTAATGGTCGAAAGCAACCTGTTGTGAATTAGCAACTTGCGCCGATGGCCCGCGCCGTGACATTGACACTGAAGGGTGTCATAAATTAGCCCTCCCACGACACTGTTTCGCCGAAGACGAAAGAACTTTCCTGTAACCTCGGTGCAAAACACAGTCATTCTCTAAAGTCTGAAACATCGCCGCTTCGCACGAATGTACGATTGCCTAGTAAATATGATGCGAATTATATCATGTTTGGTGTCATTTTTATCAGAAACATACCACGAATCTGTTGAGAGAGGTTTCATGAAGACATAATGAAAAATAAATAAAATTATGTCATCGCATTAGTATTGTCTCACCGATGTACCTGACCCATGTTACACCCAACGACCGGCACACCAAACGGCCAGGCCGACTACGCTTGCAATGTTCCGCATTTTATATGGATTTCTGTATGCATTGTCGGGCCGGCCTGACGGTATGCGGGTTCCGAGAGTTTCTGCGTTTTTATGAAATACATAATGGTAATAACGGTACTTCATTCATAACTTATAACGTAACTTTTAATATACTTGGTTTTTTTTTATTGTTTGGGATTGGCTGCGCGTGGCGTCAGATCTCGAACGCGAGATCCACCGCGCCGCCCCACTATTGGCAGGTGCTCGTGTCGCCGCGAGATCGATGGTCGATTGACGGCGAGTCGTGCCATAGGCTGTCACCGCCGGATCGATTATCGACGCGGCTAATAGAATTTCTATTGGCCCGGGATTCAAATTCGGCAAGTCATCGTTCCGGCGGTGATAGAAAACCGCTCGCGACTCGCTGACGATCAGATCGTCTGTTCATCTCCAAGCGTTAACTTTGCGAAATCGTTCTTCTCAAAATCGTTATAAGTAGCTAAGGCGTCGCGCGTCGTGGGACCGGTCTAGCTACAGCGATTCGGTATCTGGGTTCCCAGCAACTCCGCTGACAATAATTCAACAGTTTCTTTCTGTGCATACATTTATTGTTAATCCAAGTCCAACCTACCTGTTGGCTTTAATATTGTACATATTCGTGTTTAAGTCTTAAGTGTAAGTCACGAACCGCTAGACGGAAAAAAAGTGCTCGTCCCGTAGCGAAGAGTTTATTCTCCGTCCCCAATCCGTAACATTTATAATTACATTATGTATATTTAGCAAACATGTGCATAATCTTTATTTGTATTAAATTTTGTATTAAATTAAATTAAATTAAATTAAATATTTCTGGAATTCCGACGAATTTGTTCCGAATGAAGTTGCATACGTACCGATAATATCATTAAAATATCCTTACGAAGTTTTACATACGTCTAGAAGGTATGACAAGATGGTAAATTATGACAATTTGTTGACGAGTGCTGTAACTTCGTGAGGATACTTTAGTGATATTGTAAAGTAAATATAATTCAAATTATGGCATATTTGGTGTGATTTATAGCGGGAGAATGCCACCAATGTGTTGAAAGAAGTTTCATGAAAACATTGCATCAGGATAGTCTCACCGATATACCTGACCTTGCACAATGTTACACCCTTCGGCGGTCTAGCTTCTGGGCCTTTCGACAGGTAGACACTTGAGGGTGTCATCAACTAGCCGTCCCAATATAACACCGCATAAAAGAGTTAAGGGGCACAGAATGCCTGTAGAATTAGGATATTTGTTGCGTTGATTGAGAACGAACGAGCGGCAACCGGTCCTCTTGCCGTACTGGTACAACGTCGCTGCAGGGAAAGGTGAAGGGTAGTTTCAGGGGGCGAGAGAGAGAGTTTTTACTGTTGCATTTATTCATAAGCAGAAACTAATACAGTGGCAAATATATGGGAAAAGCGTGTTTTTTTACAAAGTGTGTGGGGGGGGGGCACATATTTGGGGCGCGTGAGGAGGGATTATGCTTTACTTTCGCGGGGTGGCGTCGATAGGTGGCGAAGGAGCGTCCTCCTCGTTGTGGACATCGTAGAGATAGAGCTTGGTCGTCCTCGCTTGGCTGCTCCTTTTCTTTGTTATTGTTGTTACGGATGTTACGGAGGTTTGAGGACAGTCCTCTTCCTTCAGTCCACATGATTCGTTGCTAGAAGTGACACAAAAACAAAATAAACAAGATGCGAAAAAAATTGGAATTTACTCGGTAATGTAAAAGGTAAAATTGCATTGCTCTGCTTACATTGTGAGCTGCTGCTCCATCCATTGTCGGCTCGAAATCTGCGCAGTGTGGGATGACAGTCGGCCAGTGTTCCTCCATCGTCGCCTCGAAGAACAAACAGCTCAGATGAATCGAGAAAAAGAAAATAAACATAATGTTCAAAAATTGGAATCCACCTTGGAATATAAAAAGTAAAATTGTGTTGATCTACTTACATTGGTGATGCTCCGTCCATTAGCGCTTTAGAATCTGCATGGTGTAGGACAACTCTCGGGCAGTATCGTCCATCATCGTGTCGACGAACAAACAGCCCACATGGTTCAAGAAACATAAAAATAAACAAAATTCGACAAAATTTAGTTAGTATTTATACTGCTTGAGAATATAAAATCTAAAATTTCATTGCCGTACTTACATTGGGAGCTGATGCCCCATCCATTGTTGTCTCGGAATATTTTTTATATTTTTCATTATATTCAATCGTTGATATACATCAGCGATCCTGCACACTTATCTGCATGTGTGCACCTGACGTCGGACAGCAATTTTCTTTTTCCAACAGATCGAGTCAGTGGCGTTGCACCTGTAGGTGTATCACGACGCGGCATAATACTTTAATATTTCTTTTTCCATCGTTGATATAAATCAGCGATCCTGGACACTTATCTGCAATTGTGCACCTGACGTCGGACAGCAATTTTCTTTTTCCAACTTATTGAGTCAGTGGCGTTGCACCAGTAGGTGACCAGTTAGCCAAATGCCTACTCGACCAAATCGAGTGGAATGTGTGCTGCACACATTGCGAGCAAAAGACTTATGTATTTCGTACCAAACCCTGCTCGAAGCAGAATTTGGTCCTCATTTGGTTTGATTGTGACACCAAAGTGTGTCGTGAAATTCCTAATGAAATGCGGCGGCAGATGTTTGTCACATCCATGCGAAGCCTACAGGTAAAATTCCATGCGGCATCATGCGGCATGGGAGCCAAACTTTGGCTTCGTTATAGAGGGCAGGTTCGTCGCACTAAGAACGGACGTAACCTTGTTCTAACAGTAAATATCGGGAAAAATTGAAGTAAATCTTCCTGTGTGGGTGGGAAAAGGTATTTTATTTAAGTTTCAATGCGTAATAAAGATAAAGTGATGCGTAAACACCACAATGTGTCGTGAAAGACAAAGCGCCGTGTTGTATAATTCGAAGAGCGTACGTGCGAGAAAGAGAGAGAGAGAACGAGCGCGAAGAGTGTGCGTGCGAGAGAGAAAGAAAAGAGCGCGAAGAGTATGCGTGCGAGACAGAGAGAGAAAAGAGCGCGAAGAGTGTGCGTGCGAGAGGAAGTGAATTCGAAGAAGATTGAAAGAAGAATATGGAAAGGGATGACGGAATATTTTTAATGTGTATTAATTTTTTATTTCAATTGAATTTATTTTCAAATTGTTACAATTAGTATAATTGTAATATAATTTAATATAATTTAAAATATATAATATAATTTAAAATATATAATTTAATTTAAAAAGTCAATTTAAAAAGCCAATTTAATTTAAAATATGATTTAATATAATTTAAAATTAGCACTAAAAAGTGCTGTTTGGAGCACTGAAAAGTGCTGTTTGGTGTTTTTTTTTTTTAATTTTTGTTATTTTCAGTGGAGGGAGGTTAAATGCGTTACGCACAACTTCTCGGGGCCATTCCAACCCCGAGAAAGTGTGGGACTCCCCAAGCGATCGCCCGCCGTTTCAGAGGGGCGATGTGACAGCGAGGGTTTACCCACTAAAACTCCTCCCTCCACTTGCGCCCTCGGATACTCCGCCTGCTCCCAGGGGTTAATATACCTCGCCGCACTGCCCGACGGCTTCTTGTGCCGGACCCTTTCCTTGCGAGCTTTCAGGACCACTCGCATCGAATCTTGAAATTCGAGGCGAGTGGGCCTTGAGAAAGAACTGCTTTCGCAAACTGCATCTGCAACATTATTTAAGAAAGATTATTTACACGGTCATATTAAGCTTATTAAGTTAATGTATTAAGCAATAAATAATTCTTACCGAAAAGGGCCCGCACAATTTTCGTGGGACACAATGGTTGGCAACTGTCCGTGCCAAACCACGTGTATGAGGGTAGGAGGCTGTCTGCGACAGCCTCTCTAAAAGAGGCACTCAGTGCCTCTTTTAGATTGTACCCTCCAACATGGGCAAAAAAGTCAACCTAAAAAATAATAAGTTATATCATTAATATATATACTCACACGTGTGTGCGCATATAGCAATGGAATAAATGCATACACTTACCACATTATTGTACTCCTGTTCGGAGCAGTTTTCGAAGTTGTCTACCTCTTCCCTCGTTTGAAGAGGTAGACATTCCGGCTTTCTCCCATAACTACGAGGTTGCTCCCTTTTGTTTATTATTCTAGAAAGAAGAAGTAAATTTTGTTAAATATTGCCATCATACTGTAATTTCAATTTCTTAAATTACATACTGATCCATTTTCTTTTCCAGGAGGTCCAGCTTTCTTGCGAGGTGCTCGTTCTGCGACATCAGTTTATCGTTTTGCGACATCAGTTGCTCAAATTGGGATCTTGTGATGGTTGCGGGGGTCTGTGGTGTTATAGGACGTGGTGGTAAATAGGACGTGGAGGAAGAGGACAAATCTTTTGGTGAGGAGGTTGGTGGTGGTATGGGAGGAGGATTGAGCAACGATGTCGACGTTGCTCCATGACTCTCCGGCGAATTGGCCTCCAGAAGTCGCCGGAGCTCCTCATCGGAGTCAAGAGCACTCGTTGATTGAAAGGGGCGTTTCCGTCGCCGATGCTCCCCATCCGACGAGGTGGTCTTATACCTCGCCGGCTTCTGAATTGTCCTCTCTGGACGACGGTTTGGAATCTGAAAAACATATGAAAAATAATATAATGATATACCGATAATATATACAATATTTTAGATTAATTATATGATACAGGAGACTGAAACTTACCTTTTCCATTGCCTCAATTGTCTACGAAATTCGCTTCTCGAAATAATCGTCCTTATGGAATCCACGATAGCGAATGACCGTAGCGATTTGCATTATTCTGCATGCGGTCGTTATAAACAAATGACATTCAAATCCCGCGCCAACTGTGCGCATGCCCTTAAGGATATAACACAATAATACGCGTAAATATTAATGCACACATTATTAATTTAATTAATTTAATTCTTAATTTTAAATTTTAATTCACTAATTTCTTTTAAAGCTATAATATGTATAACTTTTAATTTATGATGCGCGTATGTTAGATGTTGCGCGTTACGCGATCATGCGCAGTGCAGTTTGCGACACCAGACCGGGAATAACACCTCTCACGACGAAGGTGTCGGTGATTCGATACGCGCTCTGATTCCGTCTTGTTTGATTAGTGATTCCTTTGTTAGTTAATTACAAATTATTAAGTTCGTGAATTAACTCTGAAGCAGTGAAGACTGGATGAGCAGTGGATTCGAAGGAAGGAAGGATAGAAGCAGAGAAGACGCCAGATAAGTATTGCCACGTGGTATTGTTACCAATACACGTAACACATTATTATATATTTTGTATATTCTTTATTCAGTTTTCTTTTACCCCCATGGATCGTAGATTTTTGAAAAATTCGGTTTCGCGAAAACCGTATAATAAATTAGGCGCTATGCAGAAACGAAGTATTCGGCGCGAAATAGCCTCAAATTTGAGGAAGTTGTAACGGTTGCGTCTCGCTTGCGTGAGGCGCGAGCGAGGCGCGCGGTCCCTCCCCTGGATTCGCTCAGCGACCAGGGTTCGTCGGGGAGGGAGAAGGAAATGGTTTAATAAAGTACGATGTGTCTGGTGGTAAATAAACTAATTTATTTTTAAGGAGAACGTTTAATAAGAGCCAAACAAAATAACTAATTTTTCAAGTGCTAGTAAATGTGAAATAAACTAAAAGATAAATTATAAAGAACGCGGAGCGGTCCGTGGGCTATCCGCCCGGATTTCCCGACGGTCCGGCGACGGGCTGGTGAAGGCCGGTTGTCTCTCCCCGGGCCTATTGACAATTAAATAACGCGCAGTCAGTGGACCGTAACGGTGGATTCTGACGCGGGTGGCTTATCACTAATTATACGGCTTAGTCTACGCGGAAAGTATAATCTACGGTAACCGCGGGACGCCGGCACGGTTTTCGAGTTTCGACGGTATACGCGGGAAATACGCGACGCGGGCGAGACGCGCTCGCTGGAACGGTGCCTGCCGTCGGAAGTCCTCGGCGCGGTTCGGGTACGGTCGCGACGCGTGTAGAGAACGCGGTGTGCGGGGAGCGCGGGCGAGCCGGACTCGCTAACGTGATTGTGATTCAGGCGCTCTCGGCGCGATCCCGAGCTCTCCCGATCCTCGAGGTGGTGTATCCGCCGCGGCCCAGCGAACGATAGTGAATCGGTTGTTTCCTGGTGGCTGGGCGCGCGGGGCGCAGAGAGGAGAGGGTAAGGGATCCGCGGAACCCCCCACCCGTCGTCCCCGCCCGACCGCGGCTCGAGCACGTAGGCACAGACGTAAACCTAATGCCTACGGCCCGAAACCGGCGAGGGCGCTCGTCTCCGGTAGTATACCGAGAGGCGAGCTCCACACGCTGCTGCGGCCGATCGACGACTAACGTGCGGAGCGCGACGCGGGATCCCTGAGGGGAGAGCGGGACGCGGGAACAGGTCCAGGTGGTAGGGATGACGGTCCGGAGTGTCGTGTCTTCGGTGCTCTGAAAAGAGCAAGCCGGTGATCGACTGCCTCCCAGAACCTGATCGCGGTCTCGGTTTCGACGTATGGGACGTAAACCCACGTAAGCCTCGACCGATCCCAGCGCTTCGGCGTGTTCGCCCGATAGTAAACCGAGGCTAGCACGATTCTGCGCGGCTGCGAGAGGATCTGGGCTCGGGTGTTCGCCCGAGAGCTGCTCCAGACCAACTCCGCTCTCGGGTGGTTTCGTCGCGATCTTTATAGCCCGAACGCGGACCTCGTGTGCTCGTTCGCGAATCTTCGGCACACGGCGATTGGTCCGCGCCCGGGCTGGATTCGCGGATTGGCACGCGGCTGGTCCTAGCCGGTGATTGGTGCGGGCCAAGGTACAAACTCGCTCGCAACGAGACACATACGTCTCGTTGCACATTATTTTAAGATTTGAATATTTTTTTTTTATTTTATAACAGTTTTGTTATGATAATTGAATTTTATATCATTTTTATTTCCTTCATGTAACTTGTACAGTTCATTTTTTTTAATTTTATTGTCTATTCGTATTCTTTCTTAAGATTATAAATATGAAACAAATAAATAATATGATACAAATATATGTAAAATAAAAATAGATTAAGATTAAAATAAATACGTTTGTAAATTCAATTTTCCCTCTTGTCGTTTATTCCGATTTTTCCTGATATTTACTTTCAGAACAAGGTTACCCCGTTCTTATTGCGACGGACCTGCCCTCTATAACGAAGGCTGATCGAAGCGAAAGTTTGGCACGAATATGGCGTGGCAGACTTTCTACTGGAATACATATGGTAATGCGGCGGCAGATAAATGGCACTTCCCAGTCAAATTTTAGTGGCAGATTCATAGCATTTTGCTTACTGGGTGTATCCCGACGTGGCATAATACTTTAATATTTTTTCCACTTTTCTATCTCTGTACTTTCTCTGGCTTCGAGAATATATTGAGGTTCCCGAATGGGCATGCCTCTTGTATGTCTGCTGTCGACTATTTCCGGCAGCATACAATCGATATAAAAGCGCGTCAATTTTGGCTCCATTTTATGTTGCCAAATTTCGTCGTCTCTGTCAACTTTAATGGACTTTATACCTTTCCTCGTCCATATACAGAAGAGGCAGTACTTTCTGGCAGTGATATGTAATTGCCCTTGTACTTGGTAGAAGTGCGCGTGGCTTTTATTCATAACGCTGCCAGTACTGTCTGTAAATATTTTACTTACTGCTTCTATTGTTGATATTGCCTCTTCTGGTGTAACATTTTCCGCAGTTTGTGGGCACTTTATCTCCACAATGCCGTCGTCATCGATTACACCATCTGGCGATGCTCCCAAATAGGGAATCGATGCATCGATAAAAAGACCACATGGTCTAATTTCGATGTTTTCCTTTCTGGACAATTCTTCGCGAGCTGTGTCTTCATTCTGCTTTCCATACGCTACAGCAGAAACGTCTAGCAGGCGTGGATATAGCAATGTCCGCACTAATTTCGAACATAGCGTTGTCTTCCTTCTTTGGCACACGGCGCGGAAGTTGGACACTGTCAAAAGTTTAGTTCTGTACGCCATCCACTTTCTGTTCTTGGCCTGTCCAATAGTTTCTTGTTCAATCGTCTCTCTATCTTTCTGCCAATCGCTTAGCATTTCCATATGCTTTTCCTTTTGCAGATTAAACATGCATTCGTCCATATCTGCCTTGTGGGCATTTGGTCCGTAATCGGAATCTTGTGTTGCGCCGAACTGCTTTCTTGTGTTTCTCGTCGTCCTGTTTTGTTGAGCTTGTTGCTCGAGTTGTCGTTTCTTTTTGTGCCGTTCTTCCATCTGTGTTAAAAGTAGAGGCGGCTTCTTTTCCATGGACCGTTGTAGACGAGATAATACTTCTTGCGTATTGTACTGGATCACAGCAGCAGCACATCTTGCCGCGTAAGATCCTCTTTGGCCGAAATTTAATCTTTTTCCAGCAATATATTTTGCAACAATATTATTGAAATTCTCCACTGTGTTGTTGTTGCTTCGATAGAGGATGCTTTCTCCGTGCGCTGACAGTGACCGGATGATATCTTGGATGTTCTGGTAAACTCCAAGGTTCAACGATTCTGGAACAATATCCTGCTCATCCTTCTTCACGGTTCCATCGCAGAAGTATCCTATTCTACTACAGTGTTTGTGCTCTCCAAACACGTGGCTGGGCATATTCATTATATCGTCGCCTAAATTTTTTATTTTTTGTACCATCGGCAGATTCTCTTCGAATCTATACTCCGTAGCTTTCATCATCCCCGAGCGCATCCGCCGAATATTATTTTCTACGGCTTGCCTGTAGTGACCGGGCGGAGCCTTTTTCGCAACATCTTTCATTTTGTTGCAAAAGTTGCGCAACAAATGATTTGTGCATTCAATTTTCTTCACGCGGATCATCCATGTTTTATATGGATCACAGTCGAGAATTTTCTTGTAGACACTGCTGTCGCCGTCAGCAATTAATGTCGAATAAATCAATCCACGTTTTTCCACGCTGGTATTGTAACCTTCTGCGATGGCGTCACTCTCCATTCTGGTGGACGGCTGGTTTCTGCCCCAGTTTTTGAAGCATGCGTGTTGCCGCGGCTCTTCTTCCTTTTTCGCCGCGTTCAAACAAATGGAGCACGTTTTGTTTCGTACTCCAATGAATAGAACTTTCCTCGTGTGATAGCCTACTATCACGCCGACACCAGACATTGAATTGTACTTTCCTGTACGGTAGGACCGCTTCATCCAACTTCCGTCAGCCACGACGGGAATGTGTGGAATTCCACATGCTAACACGTCGCCTCTTTCAACGGTTAGTCTTTTCTCCTCTTCAGCCGCTGCTACCATTTCCGCTTCCGCAGTACGGATTAATTTCTCCACGATGTCGTCATGGCATTTGCTATATCTGTTCGTTGACATACCGGGGACATGAATGGCAGTGATGAATCCTTCCATTTGTGCGTAGCCGCCTCCGTTGAGAATTGTTCCTGCCACTGCATTCCGATTGATATCCATGACCTGAGGATCATCAGGTTGACTGTGCATATCGGCTTTATAATCGCACATCATGCATTTCACGGTCAGGGTGGTCTCCAACCCCGTTCTCTTCATACGTATTATGTTCAAATGTTCCATCGAACAATCTAATGTTTCGGAATGTTCGCTAATGCGTTTCATTTCTTGAAAAATATGACGAATGTCCACCATGCTGAGAGATCCGTCCGGAAGACACATTCCTTCCTGTGGGTCGACCGTCGTTTCTCTTTCCACGACGAGCTGGTGGGCCTGCACCTCCTCTTCGTCCTTGAGAATTTCTTTGATGGTTTTTTCACGTGTAGCTATTTTTTTTGTCATTTCTTGACTATGCCCTGCGTCAGAAGAGGTATTCCGTAATATTTCCTTTTCTTGTCCACTTGACGACGGCGTTACATTTTCCATCGTGGATGGCTCGACCGTTGTTTGCTTTTCTTCGACAAGTTGCACATTTTCTGCTGCCCCTGCCTCTTCATATATTTGGAGACGGCTTGACGTATCCTCCATGGCAAGCTTCGCTATCCGCTTCATTCTGCAAACAGAATAAAAAAGAAATTGTTTCTACGGTTTTGTTCTCTCATGTTTAGAGTCACGTTGAGATCATACGTTGTTGTCGCCGCGGAGTCCTTGTTCGTGCTAATTACTAGTAAATATCCACAGTATGAATCCCTAAGTGCGTCTTTCCTAGGATCATGTGATCGATCCTAATCCAATCACGTAAGACCACGTCTGCCGTTTGACGACTATTTAAGGGCCCTTCCCTGGCGGAGAGAGCCTCTTCTGCATACGTTCCACGCTCCGTCGCTCCGTGCTTTCTTCTCGTTAAAGTTTCTTGCCGCGTCTTTTTCCGCGTCGCGATTTCCGTCGCGATCCGACGGCAGAAACCGCGCAACTTAGAAGATATCAAGTGAGTGCATTAAAGAGAAGCTGGGGAAGAGCAAGTGGACCAAATCCACCCATCGAGGCCGGATACGCCCGACTTTTCGCGACCATCCCTCCGACAGGCAGGACGAAGATCCCGTACTTTTCCGCGGACCAAGGAGGAGGTCTACGATTACACTCCGTCTTTCATTATGTCGCTTCTCGATGAGCTTACCAGCGACGCCGTAATACTAAATGAGTAGATTTTAACTATTTCTAATCCATCACAAAATATAGTGAGGCCAACTACGCCCATTTCAGCTTCATCCTTCTTTTTTCGTTCTTTATAGCAGTCTAGAAAAAAATTCGGTGTCACTTAGAGGATAGAATAGTTAAAATTTCAACGACATTGAAAATTTGACTTCAGTTCGTGTTTCACGGTTTCGAACCACCGTGTATCGTTTGAAACGCAGTCGAATTTTGTCGACTTTCGCGCTCGTGCTCTTGAAGAATTTGCGGCGAGCTCAGTCGAGCTTGGTCGCGACCACGGCGCACAGTGGATTAGGACGAGAAATTCGTAAATTTGTATTGCTTCCTAAATGACCATCAACATTAAAGTCAGACATTTTAAAGATAGCACTTTTCATAAAAAAAATTGCTTCTCTTTTTTGAGATCCCCTGACGAATCCACTCTTTTGTGTTAAAAGTGAACACCAACAACAAATGCTATTGTTCACATTATGTTCAAAAATTACTATGTATTCAACGACGTAAAGTATTTGGCAAAATTTTTCAAGCATTTTTCAAGCAATTATTCAATTTTTCAATTTTGCAAGCTTTCTAACAAATTGGAACGGTTTAAGCAAGTTTTCCTTACGTAATTGTGCAAGAATCATTTCCCTCCTCGTCCCACCACAGAAATGATTAATGTTCAAAGCCGTCAATCTCACTGCGCGACGCGTCTTTGCTCAAATGTCTTCCAAGCAGAGTTGGGCATTACTTTGATAAAAAATTATTTAAATATCGATTCGAATAAAAGATACTTTATCTTTATTCGTTATTCGAATATTGCGATTAAAAATTGCGATTGCTAGGAATTATAAGAGCAACTAAAAAGACACTTTCAAAAATTGTTCATTTTCAAGCCTGTAATGAAAATTTAAAATATGCATTTTGTATGCTGAAAATTCCATCGAAATCGATTAATAGAGACACGAGCTACAAATAGTTAAAGTGGCGAAAATTGCAGTTTTTAACGACTGTTGGTCAGTTTGTGTTTAAAATCCAGAATTTTAACATCTTTCGATGCGTGCCGTTTTTATCTGTGTCAACCGATTTGGATGAAACTTTCAGTATGTGTATAGCATACATCTACAAAACGCATATTTTAAATTTTCATTACAGGCTTGAAAAAGAACAATTTTTGAAAGTGCCTTTTTTATTTGCTCTTATAATTCTCAGCAATTGCAATTTTTCCAAAACCTTTTTTACACGTCATTCGGAAAACCAATTCTTCTAATTTATCAAGGAAGTCAAGTGGTTTGGTCTAATTTGAAAAAAGTTATACTGTTTTAAAGGGCGTACGAACACTCTCGTGAGCTAGAGTGTACGTTACTTGCTCACCGCTTCACTGAGGAGTAGAAAAGTTGGGGACCTAAGCTGTATACACGTTGCGGCGTGCGATCACGGATGCATAGGTATACGCAGGATCCATGTAGTAGTAGCTGTTAATGTTTTCAGTTTTGATTAACCAGACGTATGTGCCACACGGCTCAACGCCAGTTCGCACGTTACAAAGGCAGTCAACCTCGCTCGCTTCACACCAACTCACAGAACACGGTGATGCAATGATAAAACGCTTTAAACAAAAGGCAAAAGGAAATACAGTATACCTCGCAATAAACTGCGATACGCAAAACACGTCCATGCACGACGAGATCACACCAAGAAGAGAGGGGGGGGGGCGAGAGACAGGCGCAAAACCCCACGCTACCCAGTCAAACAGACCTGCTTATGCACGCGTGCCATCTATCGCACCACTCGCGTATCTCCTCCCCACACTTACTGTAATGCTCGTGTGTGGAAGGCGGACCAGTTAACTGTTTGCTTTAACAGTAGCGGTAGATTTTCACGAATATCTCGAAAACTATTCATTTGCGCCAAAAATGAAACGTACATTTCGTGTTCAGCATGTCAAAACTAATAGAATGACGTTGGTCATCTATCGAAAGGAGGGTCGGGGGGGGGGGGGAGGTGTCCCAATTTTTGCCGATAAAAATTGTAATCTTATTGAAGATAGTCCAAACGATGTATTTCGATTCGTTTTCATCAGGATAAGCTCTACAACTTATTCGTATTAATAACATTATCCGTATTCAAAATATAAAACTTTAAATGGTCGATAATACTCGGTTCTTCATCTGTTTACATTGTAGGCTGCTGGTCGGTCGCTGGTCTTTGACGTTCCGAGCTCGAAGAGTCACGAAGTATCGGTGTGAAACAACTACAAATCCAATTGCAAAACTTCTTTATTTTTAATTATTTTTTAACGGAACTTGCACCGACTAATTCGTGGCATTCTTCTGATTAAAATGACACTAAACACGGTACAAATTGGACTGTATCTAGTATTTTTATTCGTAGATTTATCCGAATGCTTCGAATAAATCTTCGGATAAATCTTCGGATAACTTTGGCCAGCTCGACGAATAAACGGCGACGAGATCCGACGACACCCGAGGAGCGCCGAACGTCGAAGACCCAGCGACTGACAAACGGCATACAATGTAAGCAGATGATGAATCGCGCACGAATGAAAGTTTGAACTTTTAGATTTTTCAATGTACCTTCATGAAATTGTGACGAGTGAATTGATGGGATTTTCCTGATGAAAATGAGTTCAAATTCGAGTGTAACCGAACAATTTTCATTGATACGTAATGTTACGATAAAAATTACAATCTCATTGAAGATAGTCCAAATGATGTCGTGTTTGGACTCATTTTCGTCGGAATAAGCTCGACAACTTATTTGTATTAACAATATTATTCTGATTAAAAATTGTGAGAGGTTACATTCGTTTGCTGCGTTACAGGTCGCTTTTCAAATGTACTGCGTTTTTATAGACGAATCGTCGATGTCGGGTATTATCGGGTGTTGTCGGCTCTCGCCGCCGTCTTTGTTCTCGCGAACCGTTTTTCTCTGTTCCTAAATGATGTGTCTTGCAGATCTCTCTGCGTTCTTCGTTCTTGACTTTGGCGTCGTTATCGTTTCGACATATTTTTGTGAAAGGATCAAAATGTAAAAACACATTGAGTATATTCAGTTATTATGGTGCTAATCAACAGTAGTGATTATGCAGGTTATATTTTATGTTGAAATAAATTTCTCTATTCGGTCTGTTTGCGACCATCACCGATGTCCACGCATTTCTTTTTGAACATAACCCAACAATTTGGTTATGGGTCCAGGCACACGTGGCTTCGAGTGAGGTTAGAAATTATAAATTCTGGGGCCGTGGAATATAAGGTATGAAACGTGAAAGGCTTCTTGAAAATAAGTGAAATTCAAATGGAGGAACATACAGTATCGTTCCCTAGTTTTCCGAAACTAAATTCGAACAACTATAATAGTTGGAAGGTGGACATGAAAGTGCTGCTGATCGATCGAGGATCATGGGAATTCATAACGGGAGTCACAGAGCCACCAGAGGACGACGCGCCGGGTCGAGAAAAGCGCGACTATCAAAGAAGGAAAGATAAAGCATACACAACGATATATCAAGGTATAGAAAGACAATTTCAAACTCTAATTGCAAATACTCTAGATGGCAGAGAAGCTTGGGAGAATTTAAAAACTAATTTTGAACCAACATCACGCGCAAGCTTAGCTGGTCTTGTAGATGAGTTTTATGATCTCAAATTCAATCAAGATGAAGAGACGATAGGAATATTTTCTCGAAGAGTGAATGAGAAAATGTAATTAATCCAAGAAGCAGGGTTTGAAATTCCAGAAATACTCACATGTTTTCAATTAATAAGAAAATTACCTATCGAATATGATAATCTAGTACAAACTATTTACAGACTAGATGATAAAATTTTTACTTTCAATGAAATAGAAAAGCAGCTGATTACTGAAGAAGGAAGAATAAAACAAAAGAGGAAAGATGAAGGCCTGGACACCGTGATAAATGCCTATCAGACTGGAACAGGGAAAGAAATGAAAAACTTCAGGAGAGAGAACAAAAATCCAAATACACGTTTTGGAAATAATGGAAATAT
This sequence comes from Halictus rubicundus, assembly GCF_050948215.1. Taxonomy (NCBI): domain Eukaryota; kingdom Metazoa; phylum Arthropoda; class Insecta; order Hymenoptera; family Halictidae; genus Halictus; species Halictus rubicundus. Next base: position 626,059 of record NW_027488583.1, on the reverse strand, counting down.
AACAACTAAAGTAAGAAATATTCCACAATCCTATGAGAGTAAAAGAAATCAACAATGCAGGTACTGTAAAAAGCCTGGACATTTGATGGAGGACTGCTATACACTTGTAACGAGTCCGTTTCCCGGCGGATCTCGTACAGCGGTTCCTCGCGGCCGGATTTGGCTCGCCGTGCCAAGGTTCGCGGCGGGATAACGCGAGGGTTACGGCGGGATACGGGCGGTCGGGAACGGGAGATTAACGACACGTGTTTCTCAAGTGTTCGTCACTGTCCCGGCGTTCGTGTCTCGGTTTTCGGCGGTCGCGATTCAGGTCCCGCGCGCGGGTCGTATCACGGCGGGGTCATGGCCGTACGCAGCGGCAACCTCGGTGGACGGAGAGCCCGTGCCCCAGGACGACCGGCGTTCCGCCGGTCGCGGGTGGTTCGCTCTACGAGGGTGTGGGGCGGAGGCAGAGATGTCGGGGTTGACGGAAAAGAAGGTTACTTACCCTGGTTCCGGTCCTCGATCGCTCGGCGTTCGGGTCGGCACTCTCAGGTAATCCTGCACGCAGCGGCGTGTTCGGGGTTCGCGGGTCGCGAGGACACTTCGGCGAACTCGGCGATGATAATTCCGCGGGCAAAAATATTACTCGCGCGGCTCGGGTCGACTCTCGGTTTCGTTGACGAATCGCGGAGAACGGTTTCGTTGAATAATCGCGTGATCGGTATCGGCGGCTAGGAAACTCAACAAAACGGTCTGTTCACCACGGCGTCGGACATCCGAAAGAGGACGTTTTCCGGCTCGTCTCTCTCTCCTCGCTAGGCGAGGGGGTGCAGTGCGGTGCGGTTCGCGGGCGGTTTTTCCGGTGGCGTCACGCATCCGGCGGGACGGTATCGCATCATGGCGGTTTCCGGTTCCCGCCAAGATAGGTTCGGCGGTGCGGGGATCGCGGGGGGCGTTCGCGGGTACCGACGGATCTCGGTATCCGTCGGCCGTGTTCGGGGCGGTTCGAGTTCGGGGCGCGTACGGCTAGGAACAGGCCTGGCGCGGCCAGGTCTGTTACACATGTTACGTCCCGCGGTTCGCGATTGGCTTTTTAAAAAGGATCGCGAGGGATACCGCGGATAAAGACGTTAGAGACCTGACTTTGGTCCACGCGGCACGTACGTCCGACGTATTACCGGGTTTCGCGATGTAACTATCGTAGGCACTGTAACGTGGACCTCCACTCGCCGCGTGGGAAGGCGGGGCGGGGTCCACTCCGGGAATTTATGGGCTCAGAGGCCGGGCCGCGTACGGCCGTGAATACGCGGTCCTCCCGGTACTAACCGATTCTCGAAGGTTCTCGGAAGTCGAAAAGAGCCTGCTGCTCGGGCGCCAGGCACCGGAAGGGTGCCACGCGAAACGTGGACGAAGTCCGCCCTTAGCCGAAGCTGAGGGCGGGAGGTGAACCTTCGGGAACCGCGAGAATGTCGAGAGGCGCGAAAAGGGTCGGGGGTTCGGACACGGAAGGGAGCGAGGACAGCGCTCACGGCAGGGCGGGTCGCGCAGGTGAAAAGATCGATAGTCGGGCTGGGCTCTACAATTTTATTGGCGTCGGTTTTTACAAAGCCGCGGCCACGTGGCCGCACCCGAGAGCCCGCGCTCTTCGTACAAAGTTTGCGGTAAGGTGGAGGGTTCGCAACGCGCTGTTGTCGATCGGTAAAATACGCCGCGGGGGTGCGGTAGGTCGGCACGAGAATAGCCCCTCGCCGAAGCGAGGGATTCGCGGCACGCAGGTGGTCGGCGCGATCACGGTATGACTGTCGCGGCGCGGTTTCGGTTCCGACGGACGGCGAACGCTCGGCGAAAACCTCGCGATAGACTACGCGACGGCTCGATAGGAATAACGCGAAATGTAACGTAACAAACCGATGGTTGCAAACGGTAACGGCGGCAGCTCCTCCGAGGAAGACTTCCGCACAATAATTTTCCGGGAACTCGCTGCCGAGGCTCAAGGTACCGGTGAATTTGGTACTAGCGGAATGTGCGAGGCGAGAAGCGCCTCGGCGCGCGAAAACTCGGGGAACGAGACGCGATATTACGCGTCCGACGGGCGATCCGCGAGCTCGCGTTGCCGCGAGGGCACGGAATCGTCGTCGGCCGACCTCGTCGGTTCCCCGACAGAGCCTGGCGAACCAACTCGCGAAAAATACACGAAAACGGTCACTTAGGGGACTCACCGTTCCTCCCGATAGGATTCCGCCTTCGGTCGTGGTTCTGCCCGTCTCGCTCGGGATGGTCTCCGGTTTTCTGCGCTTGCCTCGTGACGGGATCGAGATCTTGGGACCGCTGCAGCTCGGTAGTGGAATGCACGCACTTCGCGTTTACGGCAATCGGTATCGTTCACGCGGTATCGCAAGCTACCCGGCGGTCTACTCTGGCTCGATATTTTCGGGTCTCATTCGATACGGAAGTCACCGCGACAGTAATTCGGCCTAGTCCGTTCGCGTTACGGCAGGGTCCTCGCATCCCCACTCCTTGCCGTAGTCCGGCTTTTCTTCTAATAGGGCGCGCGTCTGGCGCGAAATTCGGAACTCGCAGGATCGTGCCTACGTCGGGTCCTTGGGCCCCAGACCTTACGCGAAAATCATTCCGAAATTGAAACGCGGGGCAGATCGGTGACCTACCCCGGTATGGAGAGGGGGGGGCGCCTACACCACCCTCACCGAGGCCCCTTGCAATTGGCTAGGTAAGGCGACGGCAGGACCGCGAAATAGGTTGTCGGGTGGTCGACAGGGGCCTTCGTCCCGCTTCGTCACCTCCGGGTTGTCTGGCCCGTGTGTGGCGTCGCCCATTCCTCGATTTCGTGACACACACTAACAAGGAGAGGCCAGGACCTTCGGGTCACCGATTCGGTTGAAACTTTGCACACTTATAGATCTCGTTCTCCTGTTCATGAATATATACCATTATAGGGGCAGATACCCAATAGTTTTCGAGATATTGACTATTAAAGTTTCATTATTGTCTATGTAATGCTGTATTTTATCTAGGCTACAAGAGTCGGTGTGGCGCGACGGTAGCGTGCCAAGTTTTCAACCGGACGACCAGGGTTCCAATCCTGCCAACTAACGCATTCTTTTTAATTTCATTATGTTTTATATTAATTTCACGCATAAAATTGCATTTTGAATTACAAGTACATGTATTTCTTTACTAACAACAGGATTATTTACTATTATTATATATTAAATGATAATTAATAGTAATTAAATAGTAATAGTAATTTATATATTAAATATATATATTAAATTTTAAGAATTCTTTATAAATACCTTGTGTTAACTTTCCGGATTTCGAACAAGTTACTATTATGTTTGTGTGATGTGACATAAGTTCATCTACCTTTTCTTGAACAAGTGCGGTCTTTTCTCCCTTATATGTTATTGTCCTTTCGAACGTTGATTAATACTGACAACCTGTCTGATCCGTGTTGATTATATATTTTAAATGGAATTGTGAGGTGATATATTTTACTGCTTTCCGATCATTTTCGGCGGCCTGCTATATTTTATCAAAATGAAACCGGTACTTATCCTTATATGCATTGAAGAAAAAGAATTTAAAACTAATCATTAGAGGAAAATTCAAACTGTATCACTGCGAGTACAAAATGTTAAGTAATGTGACCCGCCGTTTTCAAACTGTGTCGCGTTCTCAAGAGTTTCCTCGATCCCAAGAGCGTCACCGATATCACTGTTTATTGACTGTTTATATTGGGGATGATAATGCAACCAACGAAGTTCCGAACTGCATTTTCGATTGAAATTAATAATATAAATATGCAATGATAAAACATAATGAAGTTAAAAAAAAAACGCATATAGTCGACAGGATTTGAACCCTGGTCGTCCGGCTGAAAACTTGGCACGCTACCGTCGCGCCACACCGACTCTTGTTAAAAAATTGAAAAAATACGGTATTACATAGGAAATAATGGAACTTGAATCGTCAATATTTCGAAAACTATTGGGTATCTGCCCCTATAATGGTATATATTCGTTACCAGGAGAACGAGATCTACAAGTGTGCAAAGTTTCAACCGAATCGGTGACCCGAAGGTCGTGGCCTCTCCTTGTAAGAAGAAAACAACAAAACAATATAAGAGAAAATTATCGCGGAGACAAAAGGGCGTTTTACATTGAAACTACTATAGCGATACGAGGTGATAGTGATCACGAGGCATTAGCTGTGGCTATTCCAGAAAAGCCTCTCGATGAATGGTTAATAGACAGCGCAGTCACGTCTCATTTTTGTAAAGAAAGGAGTTGGTTCAGAAATTTCAAAGAATTGCCACCTACTGATATTTTGGTAGGAGATAAAAATGCCAAATCACAAGTCTTAGGGAAAGGAGATATTATATTTTATGCCAGGGATAAAAACAAATTCGTAGAAATAAAATTGAAGGATGTTCTGTATGCACCGAATATGAGGAGGAATTTGATAAGTGGATCATGCATGGACATAGTAGGTTTTCGCATAAATTGGAAAAACAATAAAATGGTAGTGTACACAGAAGAAAATGAATACTACTTTACAGTTTATAGAAAAGAGAGACTTTATATATTATATGGAAGGCATGAGGGAAGAAAGGATGAAACATACATGTCTGGAAGATGCCAAATGGACAAGATTAATATGAATACGATACATAGGAGACTGTATCATATAAATAAAAACATTATTAACTACATGGAAAAGAAAAACGTTGTAAGAGGTCTCGAGAAGATAAATGGAGACATGGACTTATGCAACGTGTTGCGAACTCTTCGGATCTTTCACGGTGCTGAAAGATTTCCGTCAGTTCGCAGAAACGGGGTGGCAGGAAAAAGTCCGACGAAACGAGGATCGCAAGGAATACAGAGAGAAACACGCTTGAGACCTGTCGATTGTCGATAATATAGAAGACTGCGTCGATCGGCCGTTAGATCGATCGCTCCTGACGCCCGTTAGATCGATCGCTCCTGACGCCCGTTAGATCGATCGCTCCTGACGCCCGTCCCCCGCGCGGCCCGCGAGGGCCACCGAGCTGCTCGATCCACCCGCGACTCGCGGGGCGCGGGAGGGGACGCAGGAACGACGTCGCGCACGCGCCGTTGATCCAGTCCTCTGAGTCGTGTATTTACAGTTTTGTACAGTGTTGTTCGTTACCGAACATGGTTAAAAATACAGAGATATATATAAAGGTTGGCTATGAGTTCGGAGTTTGCGAACCCCGTCCGCCTCCTCTCGATTCCTCGATAAATCTCTAACACAACGTGTGTCAAATAGCAAAGGCAACAAGGTCGTCATTCAAATCAATACCAAGAATAATGTCCAATAAAATATTAGAAAGAGTATATATGGACGTATGGGGACCATCCCCGGTAACATCATTAGGCGGATGCAGATATTTTTTGTCAATAATAGACGATTACTCCAGAAAGGTATTCATTTACACCATGAAAAATAAATCCGATGTTTTCACATATTTTAAACAATTTGTAGCTAAAGTTGAAAGACAACACGACAAGAAATTGAAAATTATTAGAACAGACAATGGAAAGGAATTCTGTCATTCAGAATTTGATGCATTGAGACAGAAAGGAATACATGCAGAGAGGACGTCTACGTATACACCAGAACAAAATGGGGTTGCTGAGAGATTCAATAGGACAGCCATGGAAGGAGTAAGAGCCATGCTGCAAGACAGTGGATTAAAAGCAAATTTCTGGGCTGAGGCACTACATGCATTTGTTCATGTGAAAAACAGATGCGTGCATAAATCTTTAAAAGATGTTACACCAGATGAGAGATGGTGGGGACACAAGCCATCGATCGGTCATCTAAGAATTTTCGGCTCATTGGCATATGTTCAAATACCGAGCGTAAGAAGGAATAAGCTGCAGGCGAAAGCAGATCTCGGAATTATTGTGGGATATGCATTAAAAACAAAAGGATATAGAGTATGGTTACCAAAAACTAGGAAGATAGTAGAGACAACACATGTAAAGGTTGACGAAAGTAAAAATGGAGTTGAAATGTTATTCGGAAAAGGAAGATTAGATAAGAATTACAATATTATTATACATGACGAAGAATCAATGTGACACGATGATACACATGCAGAAGAGGAGAAAACGATGAAACCTGAAAAAGGGATAAAAGAGGAAGTGTCTAACGAAGCATTGAAGTATATTGATATTTCTGAGTGGGAAAGAATTGAAAGGAGAAGGAAAGAAAGAGAAAAGGAAGAAAAAATCGACGTATACTACTGTCCACCCGGAAATAACACAAGATTAAGATCATTGGATGACATTAAAAGATATTGTGCAACAAATAAAATGAGGTTCGATCCAAAACATTTTTCATTTGAACCAAAAGCTAATGATCAAAAAGGAAAAGAAGAAGACAAGAAGGAAATTCACTTGAGCAGGTGTCTCAATATTCAAGATGATCCATTAGATTACATATTTCAAGATGAAGTGTACTCTGCAGAAATCCCGAGGAATTTTGAAGAAGCACAGATGCATCCCGAGAAAGAGCAATGGGACGAAGCCATGCAAAAAGAGATGAAGATTATGGAGGATAGAGAAGTCTGGACGTTAGTAGATTTGCCGCCAAATCAAAAAGCAATTGGGAATAGATGGGTCTATACAATAAAAATCGATACCAAGAATGACACCAAGGGGTACAAGGCTAGATTGGTAGCTCAAGGATTTAACCAGAGATATGGGATTGATTATACTGAAATATTCTCGCCAGTTGTAAGTTTTTCCTTACTTAGATTTTTCTTTATTTTGCTAGTATCAACATTGTCATGGTGTCATACGCAGTTAGACGTAAAGTCGACATATTTGTATGGAAAGTTAAAACAAAGAATACACATGAAGCAACCGAAGGGATTCGAGGTAGTAGGAAAAGAAAATAAGGTTTGTTTATTACAAAAAGCAGTTTATGGGTTACACCAAAGCGGTAGAGCATGGAATAATGAGTTCGAAAACATTCTAAAGTTATTGGGCTTTAACAAGTTATTGAGGTGTAACTGCGTATATAGTCTAAATAATGAAGCATTCTTATTACTTTATGTTGACGATATAGTATTATTTGCAAAAGATGAAGCATTAATTGAAGGAATTGTAACACGAATAAAGTCAAAGGTAGGTATTAAGGAGCTTGGTGAGGGGTAAAATATATATTGGGTGTAAATTTTGAAAAAGATAAGACTGACTATTACCTGCATCAACAAACCTATATTGAGAAATTAATGGAGAGATTTAAAGAATTACCAAAAACACATGTAAAACTGCCATTAAAAATAGGTAGTTTACCACCCAAGGAGGGAAACGAGCTAGTTGAAAACGATTTAATGAAAAAGTTTCCTTACAGATCACTGATAGGATGTTTATCGTTCTTGGCTGATAGAAGTAGGCCAGATATAGCTTTCTCAGTAAATTTAATGTCGCAGTATTGTAATCGTTATAATTTTCAGCATTGGAAGATAGTTGTCGACATAATTAACTACGCATTCAATACCAAGGAATATAAATTAAATTTGTCAAGTATTAAAAACACAGGACTCGTGTCATATTCGGATGCGAACTGGGGGTGCGATCTCATTCAAAGGCACTCGACAAGCGGATATACTATGTACTTCAACAATGTTCCATTTATGTGGAAATCAAACAAACAAAAATGTATAGCCTTAAGTTCAATGGAATCCGAATTCATTGCACTAACAGAGAGCGTAAAAGACTTAGTTTGGTATTCAGATATTTTAAAAGAATTAGAGATATACTCGGATATTGAAAAACCGATCCAATATTGTGTTAACCAATCCGCCATATATTTCAGTAAAAATAGCATAGAGAATCTAAAAACTAAACATATTGATATTAAATTACAATTTGTAAGAGATTGGATAAGTAAGGGAAGGTTCGAGTTGAGGTTTATACAGAGCAAATCAAATATGGCGGATTCATTAACTAAACCTCTATTGCAGAATAAACACGACTATTTTGCGAATCAAATATTTTGTAAATAATGCTGCAAACGATTGTGGGGCTGTATGTGAGAGGTTACATTCGTTTGCTGCGTTACAGGTCGCTTTTCAAATGTAGCGCGTTTTTATAGACGAATCGTCGATGTCGGGTATTATCGGGTGTTGTCGGCTCTCGCCGCCGTCTTTGTTCTCGCGAACCGTTTTTCTCTGTTCTTAAATGATGTGTCTTGCAGATCTCTCTGCGTTCTTCGTTCTTGACTTTGGCGTCGTTATCGTTTCGACATATTTTTGTGAAAGGATCAAAATGTAAAAACACATTGAGTATATTCAGTTATTATGGTGCTAATCAACAGTAGTGATTATGCAGGTTATATTTTATGTTAAAATAAATTTCTCTATTCGGTCTGTTTGCGACCATCACCGATGTCCACGCATTTCTTTTTGAACATAACCCAACAAAAATATAAATGTTTAAATTGCCAGTAATGCTCCATTCTCCATCTGTTTACATTGTAGGCTGTTGGTCGGTCGCTGGTCTTTGACGTTCCGAGCTTGAAGAGTCACGAAGTATCGGTGTGAAACAACTACCAATCCAATTGCAAAACTTCTTTATTTTTCATTATTTTTTAACGGAACTTGTACCGAATAATTTGTGGCATTCTTCTGATTAAAATGACACTAAACACGGTACAAATTGGACTGTATCTAGTATTTTTATTCGTAGATTTATCCGAATGCTTCGAATAAATCTTCGGATAACTTTGGCCAGCTCGACGAATAAACGGCGACGAGATCCGACGACACCCGACGAGCGCCGAACGTCGAAGACCCAGCGACCGACCAACAGCCTACAATGTAAACAGATGGAGAATCGAGCATTACTGGCAATTTAAGCTTTTATATTTTTAATCAGAATAATATTGTTAATACAAATAAGTTGTCGAGCTTATTGCGATGAAAATGAGTCCAAACACGACATCATTTGGACTATCTTCAATGAGATTGTAATTTTTATCGTAACATTACGTATCAATGAAAATTGTTCGATTACACTCGAATTTGAACTCATTTTCATCAGGAAAATCCCATCAATTCACTCGTCACAATAAGACGAGACTGTAACGTGATACGGGGTCAGGTTTATCGGGGAGACAACACTAATGCAGTGTCAATATTTTTTTGTTTTTATTATTTTTCTTGAAACTTTCACCAATACAATCTTGGCGTCTTTCTGATAAAAATGACACCGAACATGATATAATTAGCATCACATTTAATTGACGATTAAAAATTCTATGAAGTACACGCTTGCTGCACACAAGCTCTCATACAATCGACCGAAGCAAAGATGTTTTGTCTGAGTTCTGCGCCAAGGTCGCAGGACAGTCCTTTCGTCATCGGCGGGGCAGTAGCGAGGGAGGACTAATTTATGGCACACTCAAGTGTCACTTTTCCTTCCCACGGGGGTCTACAACAACAAAAAGTCAAGTCAAAACATATTACAATCTAAAACTATTGAAAATTATCAGCATCGTTTTATTTTTTTTTTTTTTTTTTTTTTTTTTAGTGTTTTGAGTGCGGGAGGTAAAATGTTTTATACACTATGTCCAGGGGCCATTCCAACCCCCGGGAGTGTGGGATTCTCCATCAGATGGTACTGTTGGCCTACCCACTAAACCTCCTCCCAACACTTGACTCCTCCATGGTGGTAATTACTAGACTGCGGATTTTATGCATTTATGACAAGAATGAGTAGGTGCATAATGATCCGCAATCTAGTCATTACTTCAGATTCTTCCTGAACACATGCAAAAATATTATTATATTAAAATTATAAAACGTAAGATAAATACAAAATGAAAAATTAGAATTAATATACGTACGGATATTTGTGCTCATGAATCTATTAGAACAGCTCTTCATATGCGCTGTATTGCACTCGCCGGTGCAATATAGGCCTTTTATCTTTGACTAGATGTACCTGGTTCTACTGCACATGCATTTTCTTTCTGTGTGTGCAATGGTTCCCTAAACGGCTGGCCTCTATTGTATCTACTGTCTATTATTTCAGGCAGCATGTAGTCCTCGTAGAATCTTTTTAATTTTTCTTCCATCTCTGCTGCCCAGAATGCATCGTCTCTTTTCACTTGTATTATCTTCATTCCTTTTGGCGTCCATAAACAGAATAGAGCATTTTGTCTATTTGTTATGTGCAATTGTCCTTGCACTTGATGATAGTAATGGTGAGTTTTATTCATTTTGTCACCCTGAAAAATGCGTCGTATCGCATAAATCTTCTCCATTGCTTCATCGGGAGTTAAATCCCTCGCCGAATATGGACACTTTATTTCGACGATTGTATCGTCCTGTACAAGTCCATCTGGTGTCGCACCTAAGTAAGGCACGACAGAATCGATGAACAGCCCACACGGTAGAATAGAGATTCCTAATTCTACTTCCATTTGTCTTAGGGCGTTCATCTCGCTTTCTCTTCCGTATTGTACGGCTGGCAGACTTTCGATTTGTGGGTACATCACAGCTTTCAAACAACTTGCTCGTGATGTAGTCTTTCGTAATCGGCATACTGGGCCGAAATTGGATGCTGTTAATAATTTCTTCCTATAGGCCATCCATCTTTCGCTGTTCCCTTGATTACGAGTTTCAGCCTCGATCGTGTGTCGAATCGATTGCCACTCGAGGAGCGTTGTCATGTGTCTCTCACATTCAGACACATATACTGTCTCCTCCATGTCTGGTTTTGCCGCACTGGGACCATAATCCTTGTCGCATTGTTGTTTCTCCTGTCGGAAGGAGGATGCTTTCTTTCGTGCTCTATATTCAATTTCCTTTTCCGCTTCACGCTTACGTCGATTTTCCAACTGTTTTACGATGGTTGTCGGTTCTTTGTTCATTACAGCACTCAATCGACTAAACGTTTCTTTTGTGTTGAATTGGACAACAGCAGCAGAAGCTCTACCTTGATAAGAACCTCTTTGTCCATAGTTTACTCGTTTCCCTGCGATGAATTTCGCAATTATATTATTAAAGCACTCTACGGCGTTATTATTCAATGTATGTAATAAACTTTCAGCATGAACGAAGAGCGGCTGCATTGCCTCTTCGATGTTTTGATAAATACCCGTTTCTTTTAATTGCGGGACATTATTGATTTGTTCGGGGTCAGAGTATTTGCTACAAAAGTAAGCCAATTTCTGACACTCTTTGTGTTCACCGAACACGTGACTTGGCACGTTTCTCAGATATATTTTCAAATTTTTTATTTGGTCTGATAATCTCAGCTTTTCTTTGAAGCGGTGTTCTGCAGCTTTCTTTACACCAGTGCGCAGACGGAGGGCATTTTGCTTCACGATACCTCTTAGATTTTTGTAGCGGCCTTTTGCAACGATCTCATTTATCTTTCTGCTGAAATTCCGCAAAAGATGGTTGGTGCATTCAATTTTCCGCACTTGTAGCATGTACTCTTTATACGGATCGTTATCGAAGATCTTTTTATAGACGCTGCTATCACCGTCGGCAACCAAAATATTGTATATTAGGCCGTGCATTTCTACGCTACATTGGAATCCTTCCACAACAGCAGCACTTTCCATGCCCGTCGAACTCTGATCGCGACCCCAGTTTTTGTAGCAGCGATGCTCGCGTGCCACTTCCTTCTTTTTAGCTGCTGCGTGGCAAATAAAGCAGAATTTATTTTTTACATTGAGGTATAGAACCTTCTTCGTGTAATATCCAACGATGGCTCCGACACCAGAAAGGGAATTATAATCGCCGCCACGATATGATCTCTTCATCCAGCTGCCATCTGCAACTACCGGAATGAACGGTATATTACATCCTGGATGTACGTCGCCTCTTGCTATGGCCAATTCCCTCTCCTGTCTTCCAGCATCTTCCATCTCTCGTTGTGCAGCCACTTCGAAGGCATCGATTATTTCGTCGTGACATTTTCGGTGTAACTGCTTAGACACGCACGACATATTCATGCCACATATCATTTCTTCCAGCTGTCTATATCCGCCTCCTGTCAGTATTGTTGCGGAAACTGCGCTGCGATTGATATCCATGACGTCATTATTTTGTGGAATACATCGTATGCGCTCCTTGTGATTGCACATCTGGCATTGTACGTGATAGATTTTCTCTAGTCCGTTTTTTTGACATCCAACTATCTTTAAATTCTTGATACCGCAATTTATGACTGAATGTTCTTCAAGCTTTACAATCTGATTGAAGACATAGCTGAAGTCAACAAAGTTTATTTCTTGCGATATTGCTGGTTCCACTGTTTCCGATTCTTCATTCTCTATGATCGAGGAGAAATTAGTGCCATCTTCGACATCTTGATCTGTTCCTTCATTCTTTGCTGCTCCTTGTATGTTGTTGGCACTGTGTGATTCTTCTATATCACCCTCGATTTCTTCTACAATTTCTTCTATAATTTGTATTTCTTCGGGATTGTACGACGACGTAGCTGGCAGCATTTCAAGAAAACTATGCCCACAGGAATCTACTTACATCTTGTTGTTGCCTGCTTCGCTGTTGCATGCTGCTGCATTCAATCGTCGTCGCCTGAACATATAGTTTGTTTAAGGAGGGACACACGCATAGATAGAAACAGGAAAAATATGTAGTAGAGAAAGAAGACAGGCATGACGTAACGGTATACGTCTCGTACGGGATACGTATCGAGACGGGTAAGCCCTCCCCGGATTGGCTCAGCGGCCAGGGTTCTTTGGGGGGGGGGGGTGAACAGGTAATTAAATGAAACACCCGGTTGAGGTAAAATAAACTAAACAAGATTTATTGTATCCGCGGCAACTTTGCCGGTTTCTGGATTACCGGTAGACCCGGCCCGGGGCGGTCCGGTGATCTGGCCCGTCCCTCGACCGGTCTGGTACAAAGAAAAGAAAACAAATGTACGGTGGACGCTCGATGCGTAACGACGACTTAAATCTATGTCCCAGTCAACCCTTAAACTAATTAATAACCTAATTAACGACCCCTAACCGAACGATCGGTTTCCTACAACTAATTAATGCTACGCGGGAGCGGCGGGGCTCCGTATCGGCGGATGCGGTTTGAACCTCGCGGCGGTTTCTCAGGTTTCGCGGCGGGCGCCGTCCGCCGGTGGACGGCGGCAGAAAACGGAGGAATATTCGGTACGGCACGCGGTACGGTGGCGCGGAGAGCGCGGAGCGAGCCGGGCTCGCTTAATGTCGGCACGGCGATCGGGTGTTCTCGGCGCGGGCCCGAATCCTCACGATTCCCGCTGGCGCGGTCGCCTCGGCTAGGTGATCGAAAATGGCCGCGGCCCAGCTCGTGGTGGTGGGTCGGCGACGTTTCCTACGTCGGCTGGGCGCGCGGAGAGGATTCGCGGAACGCTCCGTTCGTCGTCCCCGTGCGGCCGCGGCTCGAGTTCGTAGGCGCAGACGTAAACCTCATGCTTACGACTTGAAACCGGCGAGGTCGCTCGTCCCCGGTGGTACACCGCGAGGCGAGCTCCACACGCTGCTGCGGTCGGTTGGAGACTAGACTCCTGGAGCGCGGCGCGGAATCTCCGGTCAGGAACGCGGGATGCGGGAGCGGGTCCGAGAAGTGGGGATGACGGTCCGGAGTGTCGAAACGACGGTGCTCTGAAAAGGGCAGGCCGTCGATCGACCGCCTCCCAGAACCTACTCGCGGTCTCGGTTTTGGCGTATGGGACGTAGACCCACGTACGCCTCGGCCGATCCCGGCGCTTCGGCGTGTTCGTCCGGTAGTATACCGAGGTTCGCACGATTCTGCGCGGCTGCGAGAGGACCTGGGCTCGGGTGTTCGCCAGACCAACTCCGCTCTCGTGTGGTTTCGTCGCGATCTTTATAGCCCGAGCGCGGACCACGTGTGCTCGTTCGCGAATCTTCGGCACACGTCGATTGGTCCGCGCCCGGGCCGGATTCGCGGATTGGCGCGCGGTTGGTTCTCGCCGCTGATTGGCGCGGGCCTGGTCGGAAACTCGACGGCAACGAGACGTACGTGTCTCGTTGCAATGATAAAAGAAACCGAATCCGTTCGCACGGAATCATTTGCATGTTTTATTTTTCACATGACCTACATACAGAGTTGTGCTGAATTACAATTGAAGTCTTCCAGGAATTATAATTACAAAGTAATTGAATTACATTGTAATTAAATTATATTGTAATTTATAATTCAGATCTTCGAATTGCAATGGAGTACAATTACAAAATACTTTGTAATTAAATTACATCAATTACAAATTACGATGTAATCAAATTATAATTAAAAATTAAAAAATAATAATGTAATAAGTAATAAGACGTTGAACAATCCATGCGAAGGTTTCAAACAGAAGGAATTTATTATTTATAAATTTATAATATCTGAACAGAAATAACTTCTGCGTTACAAATTTTTCAAATTCCAAACATGAATATAAGGAATAAAGGAAAAAATAACGACAATTATCTAATGAGACTCATTAAACAAACGTTAATACTATATGTAAGTAAAATGATATACATTATCTAATAACAAAAAACTGAAAAAAGGAACGTTTTTAGCTTGCCACTAACCAATAATAGGATCAATTTGACGCATTACGTATATATAAAGCTTATATTGTAGTTCAATTACACATCTGATTACAATAATTAGTAAGTAATTGAAAGGTTTGAATTATGTAATTCAGTTAGAACGTAGAGTTGAATTACTATATAATTGAAATACAATGTAATTCAAATGTGCAATTGAATTACAACATAACTGAATTAGCACAACTATGCCTACATAATTCATACGGGCGATTCTACGTCAAATCGATTACTTTTTTGACCTCGATGTCAGGAATTTTGATGAAATTGAAATATGCTGTAGTTCATATGTAATTGAAGGGGGGGCGGTCATTATTTTTCTTATTTAAAAATTATTTAAAAGATAAAATTTAAAATACATATTTAGAAAGTAAAAAATGGTTTAGAAGATTATAATTCAACGGAATTATAATTCAAATTTAAGGAAAAATTACCAATTTTCATCCTAATATCCATTTTTTGCAAAAGGAATGTATTTCGTATCGTGATATACACGAACATTGAATTTCACAAAGTAAATTCTGAACAGTAAATTCCGCACTGTGACTGAGGCGAACAAATGGAAAAATTTTAGACAAAAATCCAAATTTGTTTACAAATATATACATATCGTTAATTAGTCACAAAAATTGAAATTTAACAATAAAATTAAAACATTTTAAAAAATTCAGAATATTTATGCATAAAAATAATTGTTATATGCAGTTTTAATATGCTCCTAATATGCAGTTTTGCCAATAGAATTTTTCGTACATCCTGATACAAACGTCTAGTGTGCGGCGCACAGTGCAGACAAGTGGGGCGCATCTCACTACATTTTTATTTGACGATGCACGAAAATTTCCTTTGGCAGAACTTTATTAGCAGGAAATGCATATTTTTTTTTTTATTTTGTCTCCCCTAAGGGTTACAATTCCTTTTCCCTTACACCACCTCCTTCTATCGCCGTCTTTCCATCTTCGCTTACCCTAACTTAGACCTTCTTTAGCTACTAATAAAACAATAAACGACACATAACCCAGTGGTATTGTTTAAAATACTATACACGTTTATATTAAATGCTTATATTTCGATGAAACAAGCCAGAATTCCTTCCTACGCACGCCAGGTGCAAGACTATCTTCTATTATGCATAATTATTGTTAAATGGCAAAAAAAAAGAAAATCCTGAAACATGTATCCCCTATTTTGGGTCAAAGATCACACACCCAAGTTTACATTAAAATGAACTAACAATAAATAAAAGAAACTGCAAAAAAATCAAAATTTTAATATATTGTTTAAACAAAAAACTTTTGTTAAAATTTTCTTCGCGACTACATTTCCCATTGAAAAACACACAATTTAAAAAAAAATTCAAATTTTGTCGACCTCTGGTTTCCGAGATATCTCAAAAAATACGGTTTTGACCCCCAACTTTGAGGGCTGTTTTCACCCCTTCAAAGTGGATGTCTGCCGATAAAAAAAAACACGTGTCAAATATTTTTCAAAGAACTATAAGCTCCCATAAGTTTCATCAAAATCGGATTTTCGCATCTGAATATGTTCCCTTGTTAGCTTAAACTAGACTTATATACTATATAGCGAGAAAAGAGAGAGTTTATTTACAATAGACCTTATATTTATGACTTAACCTAGCTTATACATAACTTAACTATGCTTATGAACTATGTAGAGCTATGTAGAGAGACAGAGAGAGAATTGTATATACAAATGACCTTATATTGCTAGTCTTACATTTACCCCCCTACCCTTTGGACCTCCCCTTCCATTCGCTCATCTCCCACTCCTCTCTTTTCCTTTCTCCCCTCTCTCCACTCTTCCACCCTTCTCATCCATTCCTCACCTCCTCCCTCATCTTCCAACACCTCCCACATTCTCTACTGCCACCCTTTTTCCTCATCCATTCTCATGCATACTTCCCACACATGCTCCCACGTCTCATTCTCCCATCCGCACACTCTGCACGCTTTCTGCTCCTCATTCATCCAATACCACTCTCCCCTCATCTCGCATCCTAACCTAAATCTCGCCACTCTTTTCCATCTACTTTCCCCCCATCCTTTCTTAAGGTACCCCGGCAGTCCCTCCCCTTTCACCAGCCCATACCACTTGTTTGACTTTAACTCCTCTATCTTACTCCTTCTTTCCTTTGTTTGTCTTTCCTTTTCCTTTTTAATTATTTCCTCGCTCATTCTCTACCTTCTTTCCTCAATCATTTCATTTATTATCTCACCCGACCATCCCCTCTCCTTAAAGAACTCCCACCTCTCCTTTTCCCACCCATCTCTTACCCCTCCCACCCTATCCCTTCTTCTTATTTCTTCCCAACATAATCGTGCCAGCTTTCCCCCTTTCCCTTTCGCTAATTTTTTCTCGTATCCCCACGCCCTCAGTCCTGCCTTTCCCCTCAATAATTCCCTTTGCATTTCCTCCCTCACCATGTATCCCGGCGTTGTCCTTTCCACTCCCAGGACCCACCTTAAATATCTCTCCTGCAGCTTTTCCATGCCTTCCCTCTCTTTCCATCCCCAGATTTCCACCCCATAACTTATTACCGACCATACCAATTTGTCAAAAAACCATACTCTCCTACCCCAATCTTTGCCAAACCTCCTTTTTCCTATCCCCCACACCTTCCCCATTATTGCTGCTCCTTTCCTCACTCTTTCCTCCACTTGCGCTTCCTGCCCACCATTCCTCGCTATCACGTATCCCAGGTACTTGTACTCCCTTACTTCCTCAATCTCCCTGTCCTTCCACCTCCACTTCATCTTTTTCCATCTCCCCCCGCCCTTCCTACATCTCATTATTTTAGATTTCTCCGCGTTTAACTGCAGCTTTTTCCCATCCAGGTACCTCTGCATCTTCCCCATCATCCCTCTCATCCCCTCCTCATCCTCCGCCAACATCGCTATGTCACAGGAAATGCATATTATTATTCATTTAAAAATCATTTAACAACTTTTTTTATGCATAAAAATAATTTTTTTCCAACTTATTAATTTTATTGTTAAATTTAATTTTTTGTGACTAATTACCATTGCATATGCATTAGTAACCAAATTTAGATTTTTGCAAAAAAAATTTGGCCATGGAGGCTGTTCCGTCGCAACAGAACTGTCATTTTAAGCATGAATCGTTTCTTCATGCTATCGATAAACGAAAGGGTCTTACAGAGGGTCTTTGTTCGTATCTCCTTTTATTTCAAAACATTCGTGATTTAGAGACGTAACCAAATAGCAACTTTGGCCCCTCATAATCTCGAAGCTGTTTACAATCGGACCGACCGAACGATGTTTGTATACACAAGACGGGTCTGCAGAACCTTCGCGTTCTTTAGATACGGCCCAAGGATATATATATCCTTCGCTCGCGGCCACTAAGTAGACTAAGTAAGACCTTTCGACAGCGTCGAATTACCGAAACACTCGGTTTTTCCCAAGTTATGCATCGCCCCACTCTTCCTTCCAACCAGGCCTCCGCCTGAGCCTGTGGAAGGGAGTTTGAACAATTAAGGGCATGCTGATTGGAAAATACAAGTTTTCCCTAACCAATCCGGAGAGCTTCCTTTCTCGTCGCAACGAGCGACACATACCTCTCCTACACCTAAGGCCAACCTCTCAGCCACGAGGAGCCTATAACCACCTAAGGCCAACCTCTCAGCCATGGGGAGCCTATGACCTCGAGTTAATTCTGAAAAGTCGTCGAGCTTCAAATACAGTTCATATACGATCTTTGGACGAGCAACACCACAGGTCTTTTTTTTTTTTTTTTTTTTTTATCGTGAGGAAATGTTTTATACATACCCCGACTCCCTGGGGGAAGCCGGGGTTATGTGGGATTCTCTCCGGGGGGCGGAGCCCCCGGAGACTACCCACTAAAACCTCACGCCCACCTAAGCTACACGGGAGGTGCCTGGATCACGCGAGTACTCAACAGGACATCTCCCAGCTATCATCATGCCCCGGGGGAGGGGTTAACCTCCCGCACTGCCTACGCTATAAGACCCCGGGCGGAGGGACCCGCCCGGTGTCCCCATCCCTGGAGCCTTCGGATTGGGCTTCCCGAGCCCCAGCTCGGTCCACCCACAGCTCCCGGAGTCTTCGTGCCCCGCTCGGAGCCGGTATCCCGAAGGAACCAGCCCCGGCCGAGGCAAGAAGACGCCGCCACCGGAAGGAAGGGCCGTCGGAGGCGCGATCCGGCACGCCCCGACCCTTCCTTCCCCAAACCCTCCACGGATCCCCCTCCCCAATCGGGGAGGGACGGACCGACACCCCCCTACATCGGGAAAATAACCCGGGGGTGTCGGCCTATCACGGGGGGAGCTATGCTCCCCCCGGGAGCCCGGGTCAGCTCACACCCCGGGCCCCCAAGTTCACCGCCCCCAGTTGTGGGGGCATAACAGGGCGCGGGGAAACTCCCCGCGCCAGACCCCCTCCGCCCCCCACCACCGAGGGCACACGTTGGCGCGGGGGAGACCCCCGCGCCCTCCCTACCCTCTCCGCCCCCCTCCTGGGGGGCACACGTCGGCGCGGGGGTCGTCCCCGCGCCCACACCCTCCTCTCGGAGCCCGGGTCCCGCTCCCGGGCCCGCTCGGCGGCCTCCTTCCGGGACATCACGTCCTCACAGAAGGAGGCCACCGCATTCCACGACCCCACGCTGCCGACCATGTGGTCGACCACGGTCGACAGCGCGAGGTCCCACCCGCCCACTGCGGCTCTCAGGACACGGCGCGGCCCGGCCCAAGCAGGGCACTCCTCCAGAGTGTGCCGCGCCGTGTCGACATCTTCGCCGCAGTGGTGGCACTGCGCAGTCGGCTCCCGCCCCATTCTATGCAGGTACTCTCCGAAGCAACCGTGGCCGGAGAGCACCTGCGTGAGGCGGAAGGTCAACCTTCCCCGCCTCCTGCACCATATATAAAATATGGGCAGGAGGGCCCGGACAATCGGACGTGTGGAGGGCGTTAGCAGCGCCCTCCACTCCGATAAACTTTCCGTCCGGGCCTGGCGATTCTGGCCCTCGAGCTCCAACTCCTCCTCGCGAGTGAGTTCCACCCCCGGCGGGCGGCGGAAGGAGCGGGCGATGTGGTATAGCTTCGCCCGCTCCGCCGCCACCACAGTGAAGGGTGGAATCACGGCGAGGAGTCCCGCCGCCTCGGTGGAGATGGTGCGGTAACCCCGTATGACCCGCAAGGCCAGCCGCCGCCGCACTCTTTCAAAGAGCTTGCGGCTGGGCGTGCTGGCCTCGAGCGAGCGGTGCCATACGGGGGCCCCATACAGGGCTATAGACCGCACCACCTCCACATAGAGGCGGCGTACTTTCACATCCGGCCCCCCGACATTCGGCAGCAGCCGCGCCAATGCGGCTGCCGTCCTCTCTAGTCGGGGGGCGAGGAGCTCGAAGTGTCCATCGAATCGCCAGCGGCCATCTATGATCAGGCCCAGGTACCTCATCCTGGGCCCGATCGCGACGGAGGTTTCAGCGACACGAATCCGGAGATCTTGACCACGGGGTAGCCGCCACACCCGAGGCGAATACAACCAAATCGCCTCGGTTTTTGTGGCGGCCACGGTCAACCCCATTCTCCGGATTCGCCCGATCACGCAGTCCAGGGCGGCCTCTCCGAGGTGCCTGGTCCTCCTCCAATCCTCCCCCTCGGCATAAACCAGGGTGTCATCTGCATAGCAGATGACACCCGTATCCGGGGGGAGGACAACCCGCAGCACCGCGTCGTACGCCAAGTTCCACAGGAGCGGTCCGAGGACCGACCCCTGTGGAACGCCGCGGTGCGTCTCCCTCGAGTGCACAATACCATACCGGCCGGTAAACACCACCTCTCTGTCGCGGAGGTAGTCGCCGACCACCTCCCGGAGATAAGGGGGCACCTGGAAATAGTCCAGCGCCCCCATTATCTCCGACCAGGGCAGGGCGTTGAAAGCGTTGGAGATGTCCAACGACACCGCAATCAACACCCTGCCCCGAGCGACAGCCTGCTCACGGAGGAGGCGCAGACGCTCCAGGGCGTCTATAGTGGAGCGCCCCCTCCGGAACCCATACTGGCTGTCGCTCAGGTCGGGACCACCCCGCGACAGATGCTCGACGAGGCGGGCGGCAATTATCCTTTCGAATATCTTGCCCGCCTCGTCGAGTAAACAAACCGGCCGGTATGCAGAGGGAGACACTGCGGGTTTCCCCTCCTTTTGGAGGAGAACCAGGCACGCCTCTTTCCACACCGTGGGGAAGACTCCCCGGCGCAGGCTCGCGTCCATGACGTTCCTGAACGCCGGGGCGAGGACCTCCATAGCTAAGGCCATTACACCACCGGGAACCCCATCGGGGCCAGGGGCCTTCTTGCCCCTGGCCCGGAGTTCCCGGACGGCCTGGTACAGCTCCCACTCGGTGACCCGGAATTCGTCCGACCATTCAATGGCCGGACCCGGGGCGCGTTCCCTCCCCCCCTCACTCAGGGGGAAGAGGGTATCCACTACGCGCCCCAGAAGTTCCGGGTCTAGCCGCTCCGTGACCGGGGACGCCCAGGGGCGGAGCTTCCCAAGCACCGCCTTATACGGGCGTCCCCACGGATCCTCACGGAGGGTGAGCAGGAGATCATCCCAGGCCTTGGCCTTAGCAGCGGCAATCGCACGCTTGAGGGCCACGGCCGCCGATCTGTACTCCCTGTACAGCTCGGCGACCCTCGGCTCCGCGTCGCCGCCCAGAAAATGGCGGCGACGGGCGCGGGCATACTGGCGGCGGGCTCGGCCGGCCGAACTGCGGAGTTCGGCCAGCTCCCCCGACCACCATGTAGTATTGACCACCCCCCGTGAGGGGAGTTCCGTACCTCGGGGATTCGCCCCATACCGGAAAAGTCAGCCGTTCATGTTAGGCTCTCTACCCCTAGCTCCATCAGTTGCAAAGGAAACAGCCCGTAGATGTTGTGGACTTGGGCATTGAAAAAACCCCTCGTTCACCAATTAAGGATCATCACAAAGGTAGACCGTCCCGTACGGGAAGTAACTCGCTTAGCCGCTACCGAATCGGCTTTCGCCGACCCAGGAGCGTTACCAGCGGGGGCCACGAGGAGGCGGAGTTACCAGCTTAGCGCTCGGTCTCTAGCAGGTTTCGTCAACGGTGTGGTAGCCGTTCTCATGACTATTTCACCCTACGATCCCGAATACCCAGTTGTTGAGGTATTACCTGCGAAGGATCGTCAGGGTTGTTTTTGCCTGTTTCCTATGTGCCGAAGTCTATTCTGCTAAGGCATAGTTCCATAGCGTGTTTAAACGCCGGACAGCTCTTTTCTCTCAGCCCGTGATTGGCTGGTCTTCCTGCTCTCTTGCAGTTAATGCAAGTAGGCTTCTCTTGTTTGGACGGGCATTTGTCATAATTATGCCCGTCTTTGCCGCAGTGCCCGCACGTGTCGATCTTTGCTCTGCAATGTTTTGCAACGTGTCCAAATGACTGGCATTTGAAACACCTCGTTGCAGCTATATAATCTTTGAGCCCGTAGGCTTGGAACCCTATAAAGACCCGGTTCCTGTCCAGCAGGATTTTCCGGGTCTTCGTTGACACTTCCGCCACCCAATTGGTGGTTTCACAGTCCTTTTTGCCTGTTTTGAAGAGGAGTTTAAACTCCTCTTCTAATTTTGCCTTCGAGTCAAGTTCCAGGTTCTGATTCTGGATTGCTTTCTGGATTTCCTCCTCGGATGTCTCCGAGGATTGATACAATCCGACAGGACCTTCTTGGTTTCATCGCTGGTCTTAATTTTGCTACCCTTTACCGGGTAGATGGCTGCAGCTGGCTTGGACTTAGCTACGGGAGTCCGTTTGGCCACTTGCTTTGTTGCTCTATTTGCCTTTATGATGTCCGAGTACAGGAGCGGCTTAGAGGACGGGGCCTCTTGAGCACTGCTCCTCTCGGACGAAAGCTTGTCTATCTTTGCTGATAACTCGTTCAGCTTTTCCGTTATCTTTTCGATAACGGTGTCTTGCACGGAGCGCTGCTCCCTTAGTGCGTCTAATTTTTCTCTAAGGGACTTGTTGTCCCTGCCGAGTTCAATCCTGAACTCTCTTGCTTCCGTCTCTACCTCCTCGTGTTCCCTAAGTAGGGTGTCGAGGAGTTCTTCGCCTGTGCTTCGTTGGGGCTCTGTGAGTCTCCCGAGGAAACTTCTGAGGCGTTCTTCCGCGTTCAATGGCATGCCATCGAACCTCTCCAGCTCAATCTTAACCTCTTTCAATTGTCTCAGTTGTGACTCGTCACACGAGTCACCTGAGTTCTCTGTGTTCTTATTTTTCCTTTTTCTATTTGGGGGAAGAAGTCCCCACGCAAAATCCTCGAATCCCACTTCGGGGTCTGACTCGCATGAGTCCATTTCGTCTTCCCAGGCACTAGCTGTGTCCCCTTGTGCCTGGGTCGTTTCCTTTTTCACCTCCGTCTTCTTTCCTCCTTTCTTTCCTTTCTTGCCTCCCGTCTTCTTCGTTTTGTTTTGTGTTTTTGTAATTGTATTCATAGTTGTTCCCACGAGTAGGGACGAAAGACGGTCGCTCCCCGGGTTACGCCCTTTCCGGGGAGAAGGCTTTTACGCTCAGGTTTCGCCTGGTATCCTGAGGTTTGCGCTAATGGTCGATGGACCCACCGACCACCCGTGTAAACACGGGACCTCTTTCGCCGCGTTCTCAGCTTAGAGGTTAAGGGTTTGTTCAAGGGGTTCGCCTCCCCGTTAGGCCGACCGGTTAAGGTAAGCCCCCCGTTTCTCCCGTTCTGCAACATACCACCGGATGTATCCGGTGGGTCGTCGCGGCAGAGGGGAGTCTTCCGGGTGAGAGCCGCGGTTATCGCGAACGATAACACACGCATGGGCTCCCTGAGAGCCGCGGTCATCGCAAAGCGATGACTCCGCCAGAACTCTCTTTATTAGAGAGCCGCGGTTGTCGCAGAGCGACAACTCACGCAGAGCTCTCTGAGAGCCGCGGTCCCCGCCATGCGACAACTCCGCAAGAGCTCTCTTCCCAGAGCTGCGGTTGTCGCATGGCGAGAACTCTCGCAGGAACTCTCTTACCAGAGCCCCGTTAGTCACCCGAAGGTGTCCAGGTCCTACCACGTGAAGGAGGGGTGGGTGCGTCAGGGTTATACCATGATATAAGTCCCTGACGCTTATAAGACCCCCCCCCGACCACCAGTAAACTGACTTTCTCGGGGGCTGAGCTCGGACCCGGGGAATCGCCACGTCACAGATCATCTGCAACGTGCCCCGGATCCAAGCCGCCCCCTCGTCTGTCTCGCGCTCCCTGGCCGAAGGCCAGGCGGAGCCGATAATCACGGCCCTCAGGAGGTCCCCGTCCAGTCGTTTCAGCGCCCATCTGGGCGCTGACAGGGTGCCACGTCGGAGGGGCGTGTCCAATGGCGAGTCCGAGACCACAGCCACGTCCATCAGGACGTAGCTGTGGTCAGACAGGGTCTCTCCGCTCCAGACCCGCCAATTGGACACACGGCGCGAGGCGGCGGCTGTCGCGAATGACACGTCCACTATGGACCAGCCATTCCACCTCACGCACGTAGGCACGGAGCCCCGGTTTAACAAGCGGAGCTCCATCCCCTCCGCCCAGTCTTCCAGGACTCCGCCTCGGGCGTTGGTCCCGGGGTTACCCCAGGTGGAGGACCTCGCATTGAGGTCCCCCAGGACCAACACTGGACCGGCTATATACGGGGCTATCATAAGCCCCAGCCGGTCCAGGAACATCCCTAATTCGGCGGAGTCATAACTGGGTGAGCTGTAGCACCCCACGACCAGAAATCTCCCCCACTTTACCATCACTATCCCCCTGCCCCGTTCGACCACGGAGCAGGGGGGCACAGTCGCCGAGTGGCGACGCCACCATATCGCCACGGAGCCGTCATCGTCCCCGGACCAGTGTGGGTGGTCCGGGACTCTGTACGGCTCCGTGGCGACGGCCAGCCCAACCCCCCACTCCTCCAGGCACTGGACCATTAGGTCCTGCGCCTGGCGGCAGTGGTTGAGGTTGGCCTGGAGTACCGGGAGAGGGGACCAGCGCGGAATATGGGCCATTAATTGGCCTTCGCGCTGGTCCCCTCCTTGGCCGCCGGTGTGGGTGGCGGGGGTCATTTCCCCCCGTCCCGCCGGGGCCCGCCTCCACCTCCATCGACTCCCCCTCCCAACACCACAGGTCTCATCCGAACCTTACAACTTCGCGTTGAGTCTGGAAGTCTAGCTTGCAAAAAGTCCATACAAGATCTTGAACCCGTGACACTTACAGTCAATTATACCGAGAGTCAAATCGCCTTGCACACGGCAAGGCGAATACAATACGGATCACTCGGATCCGCGCGCGTCTAAGGCAGGACCTGTCGGAATAGCCTTACTGACGAGTCCTCCGACAGGTTCGGGACGAAACGCGATTCCTTTCCTGTTCCAATCCAGTCTTCCGTATCCGTTGAAATAGTTTCCCAAGATTAAGTTGGCGGGCAACAAACGCGAAAGTACGTCGCGAACAGAGGCACTCTCTAAAGTGCCAAAAATCGAAAAATGTTATATTAACTGTAAATGAGTGTGCAATAATAATTCTGTGTAATGGAAAGTTCTTACCAAGGAATATGCATTCTTTATACATTCAATAAAGTAGATTTATTTTTTGTACAAATTTTCAACGGTGGTTTTATTTGTTAATTGCATGTAAAACTTCAAATTAACATAAAACAAAAACGGCAAAATATATCCTGAGATTCATGCATATTCGGATACATTACTTATTATAGTTTAAGAATTTCATAGTTTTGTCTGCGACTTTTTCCGACTCTCAATTTTATAAACTTTTTAAGAAGTGTCCATACCTTTCCTTTAGGATCTATCGTGGAAAATTTGTTATTTTCTTTTTAAATGTATTAGTTATATTGTTAAATTTCATTTTCTGTGAATAATTAACAATAAGTATACATTTGTAAACAAAGGGCCTAGCCGAATAAGATGGTCAAAACTGCCCTTAGACGTTTTTCAATAATTAATGAATCATTCGAAAGCTGACCAAGAAAAACCCCTCTGAGCCAAATTTCAACCCCCTATCTTGCTCGTGAGGGTAGTTACAGGGTAAATTAGATTTTGAGCTTTTCCGTGCATTTTCCGCACTCTGATGCTTCCCAAAATTCTGAAAAAAATGTGACATATTTTGGACCCTAAGGCGGATTTTGGAGAATTTTTTCCGATTTTTTGGATGCAAACTGTGGTCGTAAAAAATGAAAAACCTCAAAAAATCGGAAAAATGCAGGTTTCTCAAAAATATGAAATCATGCTATTGAGCTGTTTAGTGCCCCAATAAAGTACCATAACAGGCAGTGTCCTCAATTTTTTTTAGATTTTTTCTTGTGGGCACTTTTTGTCCAGACAAGAAAAACCGAATTTTTTCGACGTTTCTGCTATTAGGAGGAAAGTTACACTTGTTGATTTTATCGCAAGTATATATTAAGTCATTTTTAACGTTATTACATTGAAACAAGTAAGTGTTTGACCTCAGAAATATGTTTTAAGAGAAAAATAAATTCTATTTCGTGCGATATATACCAGAATGTTCGCAACGTTTACAACGTCGCCGGTTAGCCGAGCAGTCAAGGTGTCGGACTACGGAGCGGAAACGCTGGGTTCGAATCCTGTCGAGGGTAAAGTTTTTTTTTCCATACATCATCTTTATTTTTTCAATTTCTTATATAGTTTATTCATGTGATTTTAACAATATTTTTAAAAAATATTGAGGTAACATTTTTAACTAACTTTTATTTATATTACTCCGATTTGACTTCGAATTTAATGATATTATTTTCTTGGATTAGGCAATAAATTAATATTTATATTATTGTGTTCGTCCACGATTTCCGCCAGATTAGAAATTGCTTGCGAAAATTGGTAAGATTGCGTGAAAAGAATTTTTAAATCTACTTCTGTCATTTCCGGAAAATCCAGAGTATCTACCGAGGATACTGTTTGAAATGGAGTCGTTTTGCAGTTCCAATTATGTCCAATTTTTGGAAAGGTTTCGTTGTCTACTTGTTTGTGTAGAAGCTGGTATTTTTGACCTTGTGTACTATACATTGCCTCTACAACCCAATGAATTTTCGTGACTTTTCAGGAATAATTCGACTCTTTCGTCGAAAGTTGAGAACGATTACCTTTTAAAGCAGGCATGAGAACTCTGAAACCAAGACCTGTTAAATGAGATGTAATATCTCGAAAACCTCTGTCGACAATACAAAAGTCTCCCCTCTTCATGATGGTTTTCAATCAAGTAACTATAAACGGAAATACATCCTCATGTACGTTACAATAAAGAGGAATGGCTAAGGCTTATTTGTACCTGATACCTCACTTTAAAAATAGTGGTAGTATGTAGCCCTTTTCTTTCAATTTGACAAAAACCAATACTTTGCTGCGTGTTATTTATTCGGAATTCTTCTCATTTCCTCCCTAATTTATGACGACGCAAGGCTTAGAAGCCAGATTAATGAATTTTAATATTAAGAATGTTAGAGAGGACCGTAATGAAGATCATATACAATTAGAGAATCGAGGAAGTGATAGATACTCTAAAACTATATTTACATATATTTTACTCAAAAATGTTTCTTAAATATTTTTAAAACATTAAAAAAATATTTTAAAAATCACATGAATAAACCATGTAATAAAAAATTGAAAAAATAAAGATGATGTATGGAAAAAAAAACTTTACCCTCGACGGGATTCGAACCCAGCGTATCCGCTCCGTAGTCCGACACCTTGACTGCTTTTTTTTTTTGTGACAGAGCGTTTATTGTGCCAAAATAAATACAATATATACAACGGTACAATAAACTTAAACGCTCAAAAAAAAGTATAACAGATATAAATGTTTAATATATAAACTAAAGGCTCGGAGGTCCGGGCACGCACGGTTTAATACTATGGATATATATTTACATGTATACTGCACTTATTGCAACACACACACACACACACACTATTAACGCTTGCACTAAGTATGTCTTAACTTAATTAGGGATGCTTATATATATTTATATGTACAGAAAGGCACGGATTGGGAAAAACTGTACAATCTTTGGTTTTTATGGGTTGATTTGATAGAAATGAGTTGATCCTATATGATATCTATAACTATGCTTATAATATAATCTGATTAAAAATACTTAATGGTAGGTATTGCGGGTGGTTATTCTACTTTGTTTGTTCGTCATTGCACTGCTAAATTTACATCTTTCGTCAGGGATTATTTGTACCTTATTGCCATTTAGTTTAATTACATGCTAGTTTGAACGCAGCTTATTTCTAAGTTTTATATGAGGTAACGGTGGCTTGTTATTACTACAATACTATATAAAGGTATTTAAAATATATAATCTGACATAGACTTTATAATTAAATAACATATATGTAAAAATATAAAAATATAATTTATAAAAATATAATTTCACTCCCCGACGGGGAATCGAACCCCGGTCTCCCGCGTGACAGGCGGGGATACTGACCACTTTTTTTTTTTTTTTTGTAACATACGTTTATTCAGCCAAAAAAAATAACATTTACATAAATATATATAAGCAAACAAACAAACAAACAAAAAGAAAAAAAACAACAGGTTTAACAACGAAACAGAACAAAAATTTCCTTAAACGTACAAAAGGAGGCGTGGCTTATAAAATAGGAACTTAAGACTAAAGACTCGCCTATCGAGTACGCACAGTCTGGGCGGTCATATAACTATTGCACTTACTGCTAAAACATATATATCTATTGCTACAACGTATATTGGTTCGGTTTTTGTGGGTGAGTATAAGGGAGGCGAATCCCTATGCTGCAACGGTTTCAGGGGGGTGGGGGATAAATGTACTACGCTAAAAATGTAAAATATGTGAAAAATAAAAGATAACAATAAAAAATAACAAAAATAATATTCTCCCCGACGGGGAATCGAACCCCGGTCTCCCGCGTGACAGGCGGGGATACTAACCACTTTTTTTTTTGTAACAATGCGTTTATTGTGCCAATAAATACAATATATACAGTGGGTACAATAAACTTAAACACAAAAAAAAGTATAACAAGGTATAATACACTTATGAGACTAAAGGCTCCGTTTTCGGAGCACGCACGGTCTTAACGCTAGTGTTTGTTTTTGTGCACTTATTGCTATTACATGATTATCTTATGAGATATACTTATCTAGATTATGGCTATGGGATATGTGCGCAGCTAGGCACGAGAGCTGTACAATCGGTTTTATATTTAGGGGGGGGGGAGAGGAAGAGAAAGAGAAGATTTTTATATGTGATGGGATACTGACCACTATACTACCGAGGAGTCACAAATGTTAGTTAGTTAGCGCGATTATTTAAATAAACAATGTATGTGATTGGGGTTACAATGTATATATATGGGGAGGGGGGTGTTATAACCACCAGTATTTTTTTGTGTTTTGTCGGTGTTTATCGTTTACATCTACACTAGACAGTTTATAAATAAAGCGCATGTTTGGGTCGTCTCGCTGAATGTTTGTGTTGTATGTGATGTATTTGTCAAATGTTCTTCTATGGACGTGGTATATTAATGGTATATTGTTCGAGTTTTGAATATAGCCTTCACTATCCAAAAAGGTGAAAGATTCAGGAGGAGTATAGCCAGTTTTCATGGTTTCTGTGAAGTACATCGGGTTCGGATATGTGGCGGCAAAGATGAGGCTGTTAGATGATATTTGGCGGGTGCTGGCCCAATGGTTCCTAATCAGTTTTAGGATGAATAGGTCGATCCGGATGAGTTTGGCTTCTTCGTAGAGTCGGTGGTTGCTGATCATCTTGGTGAAGTTGGATTCCGGTGTCCGGTATTTGTTGAGGCAGGCTCTGATGCATTTCCGTTCGAAGATTCGGAGTCTCTCCATGGTTCCCGCGCTGATGTTGAACCAGATGGGGCATCCGTAGGTCAGGATCGGTCGTATGAAGAGCTTGTAACAGAGAATTTTTACGGATTTATCGAGATCTTTGGAATAAAACAGTCTTTTAAGGGAGGGGAATGCTTTTTGTGCTTTGCCGATTTGGATTTCTACGTGGAAGTTGTAGTTTAATTTAAAATCTAGATGTATGCCTAGGTAGCGAACCAACTCTTTGTGGGGAATTTTGACGTTGGGATTGAATTTATCGAAAATGTGAAATTTTTTTGAGTGTTTCTGCACATCGTAATTAGCGTTAGAGATTTTTGAGATATATGGTCTAAAGAGAATCGTCTCGCATTTATTTATATTTAATTTCAGTTTCCAGGTGTGAAAGTAGTCTTGGATTTTATCGAAGGTTTCTTGCAATTCAGATTGGATTTTGGATACTTTGTTATCGCGCACGTAGACTAGTAGGTCGTCCGCGAAGGCTATTACCCCTTTACAGTTGTCGCTATTTAGGCCATACATTTGGAGAAGATCGCTTATGAATATGTTAAACAAGACAGGGGAATTGACTGTGCCTTGTTGTAGGCCGTTATCGATGTTGAAACATTTGTTTGATTTGAGATGGCCGTTTGTAACGTAGAATTTTTTGTCATGTAGCATGCTCCAGATGATTTTAATTAAATGAATTGGAAATTCTTTTTTAAGGAGTTTAAAAAAGAGTCCATCCAACCAGACTGTATCAAAAGCTTTTTCTAGATCTATGAGTACGGCGCCTATGCAGTCGCCTGCATTTCTGGCCCAGCAGATGTCTGAAGTGAATTTAGTGATAGCGTGAACGGTGGAATGTTTATGGCGAAAGCCGAATTGAGATTCCGGGATAATTTCTTTGGAATTGCAAAAATCAACTATTGCGTTATTGACAAGTGTTTCGAAGACTTTGCTGATGTTTGGGAGCAGACTGATTGGCCTATAGCTATTGGGGTCGCTGCTGTCTTTGTCTTTCTTTTTTATGTTTATTAGTTTGGCCGTTTTCCAAGTTGCTGGGAAGTGATAGCAGTTTAAGCAGTTATTGAAAATAATTGTATAGAAATATATGTAACGTCCGGGGAGGTGTTTTAATGCTATGTTTGGGATACCATCAAAGCTCGAGGATTTTTTATTATTGAGATTGTGAAATGTATATTGTAGTTCTATTGGTGATGTGAAGTAGTTGGGAGGGATTTCTGGAGCTTCGGGATTGCTGGCTTTGTTGTTGTCTGTGAATGTACATAAGGTTCTACCGTTAAGTATGTCTTGCTGTATGTCTGTACGTAGTGCGTCTACTTTCTTGTGGATTATGTTGGACAGTTGTGGTTTGCCCATGTGGTTGTTTTGGGAGTGGACTGTCTCAAAGTGTGCTCCCATTACGTCTAATTTATTCTGTTCGTCCGTTATTAGAATTTTGTCGGAATCTGTCGAGAGGAGATTGATATTCAGATCAGCTCTGCTAAGGATGGCGGTGTTTGACGCGGGAATTTTTAAGGTGTCAATGTCGTTGTTTTCTTTGTGACGGAATATGCTGTTTATTGACGGGAAAAGTTCTTCTTGTTGTCTGAGGGAGATTTTAATAATTTTCTTTTTCCAATGGTTGCTCACCGAGTTTTGAAAAGCTTTCTTAATTTCGTGTCTGGTGTGTTTTAATCTTTTTTGTAGATGGTCTATTATAGGATCGTTAGCGGAAGTGTAATTGCGGAGGTCTTTTAATCTATGAATTTGTGTAATGAGTTTACTTTTATCGGCTCTGAGTTGTTTGATTTCGGGTGTGATGTATTTGTCCGTCGAGTTGAAGTTATTGTCTATTTTCGGTACTGCGATATCAATTGCTTTTACGATGTTGTCATTCAGTTTCTCTATATATTCTTCAATTTCTTTTGTTGTCAAGTTTTTATTGTCGGGGATTTCCGTGTCGTCGTTGTCGGTTAGGAAGGTTTTGTATTTTACCCAGTCTACTTTATTGTAATTGTATTTTATGGTCGGGGTTGTTTCGTCAAAGATGAACTGTTCGGCTGTTGGGATGGATATGGTCATAAGGGTGGCTCTATGGTCGCTGTCGTATCTTGACGAGTGTAGGAGGTTGGGGCCAGGTATGTCGTGGAATTTGATTCTATTGTCCGAAATACAGAGGTCTATAAAGGCTCCGCTTTTCGGAAACGAGGGTATTGCGGTACTGTGGAGGGTTGCGCGGAAGGTGATTTGGCTTTCTATAAGCCATTTGTTTAAGGAGACTCCTCGAGCATTGTTTATGGTATTTCCCCAGGCATGATGTTTCGCATTAAGATCACCTGCTAGCAGGTAAAAATTGCTAGCTTTGTATAATTCTAGAGAATCAAAAAGGGCTCTGAGCTCTATCATGAATTCTTTCTTACAGCTGCTGGTGGCATAACTCGCGATGAGATACAATTTGCAATTGTTTTGAAATTTAATTTCTACTACTGTAGATTCGAAACAGGTACTGTCTTTGATGCAGTTTAGCTGGATGTTTTTGAATTTAATATCCTTACGGATTAAAATACCCGTGCCTCCTGCTTGTTTAGCATTTATTCTATCGCGTCTGACAAAGATGTAGTCCTTGAAGCTCAGTTTGTGGACTGGATTTAGTTTTGTTTCTGAAATTAAAGCTACATCTGGTTTGTGTTTATTAAGGAAATCCAGGAGAGTGACTCTTCGTTCATTTGTTATGATGGAGTTTACATTAATTTGGACTATGTGCAATTCTTTTAAAATTAATTTATTGGCTGTGTTTACGCGGATATCGGGAGCCATTGGATTAGAAATTGATATCTAAGGCCTCTGCAATGATGTTGATTTTATTCGCGTTCGAGATGATGCTTTCTTTTAGTGAGGATATTTGTGAGTTTATCGCGATAGTGATTACGTTTCTGATTTCTTCGAGTAGGGAGGGGTGTGTCGCGTGTGTTTGCTGTGGTTGCGGCCGTATGGGGATAGTTTGTTGCGTCTGTGGGGTTTGTGTCTGTTGGGGTTGGGGGTTTGATTCTACTTTGTTTGAAGCTATGGAACTATACGATATGTGACTTTTGACTATGTTGTTGTAAGATTTTATTTTATTCTGTGCGACTGTCTTTGCTTGGAGTTTACGTTCCTCTATTTTTTGTTTAATTTCTTTCAATTTAGGGCATCCTCTGTATGATGCGGGGTGTCCGAATTGTTTGCAATTCGTGCAGTACGGTTTCGACTCCTCGGTATCCGCGGTTATATCTGTTTTTGATCGCGGGCACTCTCCTGGGTTATGGGGCGTATTGCATTTTACGCATCTATAGTTTAGATTGCAATTCAATGCCACGTGGCCGATACGTTGGCATCTTTTGCATTGAATGCGATCTTTTTTGATTAGTTTTTCCCAAGATATTATGGAATGAAGGACTGTCTTTATATTTTTAAGGTTATTTATCGCACTATTTTGGGAGATTTGGACTATGTAGATGGGGAGATTTCTCCCTTCCTTTAATGAGCGTTGTGTTTTGAATTTTCTGACTGATATGAATTCTACGTTTTCTATATTTTTGTTTTTGAGGTCTTCAAGGACTATATCTGTGTCAAAGTCTCCTTCTAGATTTTTTAGCAAGACTGTGATGGGTTTTTCCTGTTTGGGGGTGTATGTGAAGTATTCTACGTTATTTGATTTTAATGTATTACAAGCTAGTTTGAATGTCTCTAAGCTAGATGTATGAATTATATGTTTGTTGACATTAATTTTTTTTATTGCAAAGTTTTTCTCTACGTTTTTCATTATTTCTAGGGTTGTTTTGACTGGGGTGGAGTAGATAATTATTGGTGGGGGCTTCGAAATTTTTGAAATTTGTTGGGATTGCGTCACCTGGTTTTCGAATCGCGGCTTCTTTATGGATGGGTGTGGAGCTGGCGCCTGGGCTGTCTTCGTATCGGCCATTATGGTCCCACTTCCTGTCACCTTGGTTGTTGAGGGAGGTGCTGGTTGGCTGTTTTTTCGCTTCTGCGAGGAGACTTCTATCCACTGTTCGTTTGTTGGAGGGTGGCCCGGTGCCGGGATGAACGTGGTTTGTTGAGTTGGCGTCTTTTCGGTCGGTGCTGGTCCTTTAACATTTTTCGATGTCCCTGGTTCCGCGATGATTTTTTGCTTTCGCTCCTCCTCCAGTTGTTTTGATAAATTTTCTATGGTTCTGTTTAAACTTGCGATCATTTTGATCAGTTCATCGTAGGAGGGTTTTCCCGTTTCGGTTTGTTTTGGCGTGGCTTGTAATTTGGAGGGTGTCTGAACTTTCGGTTTTCCCATTGTTGCTGTTTGTTCCGCGGTCTTACGTCTGTTTAAATTCGGCTTGGGATTTAGCCGTTTGATGTTGTCGTTTATTTTGAGTACTTTGTTGACGTGTGTCAACAGTGCTCCACTCCCATCTGCGAACGTGTTCGTTCTCTTTACAAATCTTATTAAGTCATTGATTTTGCTGGATTGATTTTCTTGTGAGACGTGACTAGGGGGAAAACCCCCTTGTTGATTTTCTTCACTTTCTATTTTGTTTCTGTTTTTGCCCGTATTTTCATCA
This sequence comes from Halictus rubicundus, assembly GCF_050948215.1. Taxonomy (NCBI): domain Eukaryota; kingdom Metazoa; phylum Arthropoda; class Insecta; order Hymenoptera; family Halictidae; genus Halictus; species Halictus rubicundus. The sequence goes on along the minus strand of NW_027488583.1, from coordinate 591,938 downwards.
CAGATAGATTGAACAAACTGTAAATTATTCGAACTGCGATATATTCACACGCGCTGTACGCGGATACTTTAGTGGCGAGCGAACACTGTACACTGTGTATGCGTGGGTTTTCGGCGGCGTTGTGTGTGGGGGTTACTCGGTATACCTGCGGAGCGGTCGTAAGGGCACGTCCGACTCCTACGATGGTTGATGAGCAACTGGGGGGATACTAACCACTATACTATCGAGGAGTGAGACGCTTACTTAATTTAATTATTTGTATATCTACTTGTCTTTTGGATACTTTGGTTTCGGTGGAACAATTGCGTATCTTAATCTAGCTTATGCCTAATATACTCTATGTACATATTTACACGCTTGCATACCTACACATACATACATATATCTCAACATACTCTGCATACAACGCGATCACGCACATACAAATAAAACTAAAATGAAGGAATCTATATTGTCTATAATGTATATTTACTAACTATAACGCTTTAGATTAATGCTAGGATAGGGCACGGTTCGAGTATTATATCTAGATTAGGGTATTTTATAGTTTGGCGCGAATTTCTTAGAGGCTACTTAATTGCTAACGATCTACTGAATCTAGCCACCAGTATTTTTCGGTGTCTTCTTTGTGGTTGTTTTCTAAATCATACTTCGTTAGTTTGTAGCGGAATCTCATTTCTGTGTCATCGAATCTTATATCGTTGTTGTATGTAATTTTTTTATTGTAATTTTTCCTATTGTAATGGTAGAGTATTGGTTGGCTGTTAGTGTTCTGTATGAGTCCTATGCTGTCGAAGTAAATGAATGATTCCGGAGGCGTGTATCCTGTTTGTCTGGTTCTTTCGAAATATTGCGGGTTGGGGTAAGCGGAGCTGTGTATGAGACTGTTGTTGTCTATGTTTCGTATGTTCGCCCAATGGTTTCTGATTAACTTTAACATGAATAAATCTATGCGGATGATTTCTGCTCTTTCTAGTAATTTGTGATTGCTTACTTTTTTTGTGTAATTTGATTCGGGTGTTCTATAGGCGTTTAGGCAGGCTCTTAAGCATTTGCGTTCGAATATTCTTATCTTTTCCATCGTACTCGCGCTGATGTTAAACCAAATTGGGATGCCATATGTTATGATGGGTCGTATTAATAGTTTATAACAGAGAATTTTTACTTTATTATTGAGGTCCTTTGAGTAAAAGATGCGTTTGTTCGCCGCAAATGCCTTTTGCGCTTTGTCGATTTGGATGTTGACGTGTTCGTTAAAATTTAATCGGAAATCTAGGTGTACGCCTAAATAGCGGACAACCTGTTTGTGTGGTATTTTTATGTTAATGTCGTTGCTGTCATGTAATTGGAAGTGTTTTGAGTGCGTCCGTACGTCGTTGTTCGCGTCTGAGATATTTGAGATGTACGGTCTGAATAATATCGTTTCGCATTTGTTTATATTTATTTTTAATCTCCAAGTATGAAAGTAATCCTGAATTTTGTTGAATATGTCCTGTAGTCGTGTTTTTAGTCTAGATGGTTTGTCGTCGCTGGTATATATTAGGAGGTCGTCCGCGTATGCAATGGCCCCTTTATTGTTGCCGCTATTCAGGTCGTACATTTGTAACAGGTCGCTCATGTACAGGCTGAACAGGATGGGGGAATTGACAGTACCCTGTTGCAAACCGTTCTTCACTTTGAACATTTTGGAGGAGGTGTTGTGACCTTCGGTGACATAGAATTTCTTCCCGTGCACCATGTCCCATATCATTTTGGTGAGGTGCATTGGGAAGTTCTTTTTGGTCAGTTTGAAAAAAAGCCCATCCAGCCAAACCGTGTCGAAAGCCTTCTCTAAATCTATGAATACTGCACCGACGCAGTCACCGGCATTTCTGGCCCAACATATGTCCGAGGTGAATTTGGTGATGGCGTGAATTGTTGAGTGTTTGAATCGGAATCCAAATTGGGTTTCGGGTATTAAGCTATTGTCTGTGCAAAAGGAATCTATTGATTTGTTTATCGTGACTTCAAATATTTTACTTATGTTGGGCAGAAGACTGATTGGCCGGTAACTGGACGGTTCACTGCTGTTTTTCCCTTTTTTTTTTTATAGCTATTAGTTTAGCAGTTTTCCAGGCTATTGGAAAGTACGCCCTGTTTAGACAGTTATTGAATATTATGCTGTAGTTATAAATGTATAGGGGTGGTAGGTGTTTTAATACGATGTTAGGAATATTGTCGAAGCTGGATGATTTTTTACTATTTAGGTTTTTTAATGTGAAAGCTAGATCGTATGTTGAGGTGAAGTAGTTAGGTGGTATTGTGTCGGGGTTTGGATTTTCGGCTCTGTTTGTATCTGAGAATGTGCACACCGTTCTGTCGTTGCGTCTGTCTTCGTCTATTTCAGATTTTATCGTGTTTACTTTCTGCGTAATTATGTTCGTTAGTTGTGGTTTTCCCATATGGTCGTTTTGTGTATGGGCTTTCTCAAAATGTGCGCCTAAAACATTTAGTTTGTCGTTTATGTCGAGGATTTGTAAGTTGCCGTCATCGTCGATCTGTATGTTGTCCCGGTCTATACCAGTGTTCGTGATGATTTCTGTATTGGAGCTATGGATTTTTAATGTGTCTGTGGTCTCGAATTCTTTTGGACGGAAGATTGTGTTTATGGACGGGAACAGTTCTCTGGGTTTGTGCATTGAAATGTTCGAGATTCTATTTTTCCAGTAGTTGCTTACTGAGTCATGGAAGGCCTTCTTGATTTCGTATCTTACTTTTTTCAGTGCGTATTTCAGTAGGGATATTTGTGTGTCATTTGAGGGGTTGTAGTTATTTATTGCGGTCAGTCTGTTTACTCTGGTTATCAGTGAGCTTTTCAGCTTTCTAAGGTTCTTTATGGTTGGGTTAATGTATCGGTCTGTCGAGTTGTAGTCGTTTGTGATGCGAGGTATTGTCCGGTCTATAGCAGTGTTAATGTTTTCGTTAAGTTTCTCAATGTAATTGTCTATTTCTTCGATTGTCAAGTTTCTTTTGTTTGGTATGTCTGTGTCGTCTATTTCCGTTAGGCAGGTTTTAAACTCGTACCAGTCAGCCTTGTTGAAGTTATATTTAATGATTGGATTTGGTTCGTCAATTTCCATCGGTTCGTCCGTGTTGAGGGAGATTGTCATTTCCACTGCTCTATGTTCGCTGTCGTAGTCGTGTGATTCTAGTCTACCAGGGGTGGGGAGGTTATGGAATTTGATTCTGCTGTCTGCTAGGCAGATGTCGATAAAGGCGCCACTTATCGGGAAAGATGGGACTGCTGTATTTAATAATGAAACTTTATACTCTATTTGGTTTTGGTGTAGCCAGTGTTTTAATGAAATTCCTCTTTTGTTATCTATGGGGTTGTGCCAGTCTGCGTGTTTAGCGTTTAGGTCGCCTGCTATTATGAAGTAGTTGTTTGTCTTCCGTAGGTCCAGTTTGTCGAAAATCATTTTAAGCTCTGCCATGAATTCTTTCTTGCAACTACTGGTGGCGTACGCTGCTATTATAAATAAGTTATTTTGCTGAATTTTTAGTTGTATGGTGGTTGATTCGAGGGTCGTACTTTCGAGACAGTTTAGCTGGATGCGCTTGAATTTCATATTGTTTTTAATTAGAATGCCAGTTCCCCCAGCCTGTTTAGCATTGGGATACTGACCACTATACTATCGAGGACCGGACGCTGTTTTAACATTTGTTATTATTACTTATGGTTGCTACCTATTTTTGGAACCACCAGAATTTCTCTGGGTCTTCCTTTGTGACGATTTCTTTGTCGTATTTCGTTAGCTTATATCTAAAGCGCATTTCTGGGTGGTCAAAGGTGATGTTGCTGTCGTAGAGTAGTCTTTTGTCATATGTTTTTCTATTATAATGTTATATGATTGGTTGTTTGTGATTGTCTTGTATGAGTCCGTTGCTGTCGAAGTGTATGAATGATTCTGGGGGTGTATATCCTGTGTGTCTGGTTGATTCGTGGTATTGTGGGTAGGGGTAAGCTGATGGGTATATGTGGCTATTTTCTTGGATATTGGGAACGTTCACCCAATGGTTGCGAATGAGTTTGAGTGTAAATATGTCGATTCTGGGCATTTTTGCCATTTCGTAGAGTCTATGATTGCTGTATAGTTTGGTGTAGTTGGATTCGGGTGTCCTGTATTTATTTAAACATGCTCTTATGCATTTACGTTCGAGAAGCCTGAGTTTTTCCATGGTGCTTGCACTTATGTTATACCATATTGGTGCACCGTATGTCAGTATTGGCCGTACTAGAAGCTTGTAGCACAGAATTTTGACATTCGTAGTTAGGTCCTTACAGTAGAATAATCTCTTATTTGCTAGGAAAGCTTTCTGAGCTTTGTCTATTTGTATGTCTATGTGGTTGTTGTAATTTAATTTAAAGTCTAGGTGTACGCCTAAGTAGCGAACCACGTTTTTATGGGGGATTTTTACTGATCTGTTGTTGGAATCATGCAAGTGAAAATCTTTGGAGTATTTTCTGACGTCATAATTGGCATCGGAGATTGTGGAGATGTAAGGTCGGAAAAGTATTGTTTCACATTTATTGACGTTAATTTTAAGTTTCCATGTATGAAAATAGTCTTGGATTTTATCAAATGTTTCTTGTAACTGTTTCTGTATTACCGAGGGTTTGTTGTTGTTGACGTGTATTAATAGGTCATCTGCAAAAGCTATTGCTTTTTTGTGTGGTTCGCTATTTAAGCCGTACATTTGTAGGAGATCGCTTATGTATATGCTAAACAGGATTGGGGAATTGACGGTGGCTTGTTGTAGGCCGTTTTTTATGTTAAATATTTTTGTGGAGGTATTGGTCCCCTCTGTAACGCGGAACGATTTTCCGTGTAACATATTCCATAGCATTTTGATCAAATGAGGGGGGAAATTTTTCTTCAGCATTTTGAAGAAGAGTCCGTCCAGCCAGACTGTATCGAATGCTTTTTCAAGGTCGATGAATACTGCCCCGACACAGTCACCTGCGTTTCTTGCCCAACATATATCGGAGGTAAACTTTGTTATCGCGTGGATGGTAGAATGTTTGAACCTGAAGCCGAATTGTGTTTCTGGGATAATGCTATTGTCTGTGCAAAATGTGTTTAATGAGTTGTTTACTGTGGTTTCGAATATCTTGCTTATGTTGGGCAAGAGACTGATGGGTCGGTAGCTGGTCGGTTCGGCACCATCTTTACCTTTTTTTTTCAGAGCCACCACTTTCGCTGTTTTCCAGGTTGTAGGAAAGTATGCGCGGTTTAGGCAATTGTTAAATATTACCGTGTAGTAATAAATGTACCGGAGGGGTAGCCTTTTTAGTGCAATGTTCGGTATGCTATCAAAACTGGAGGATTTTTTATTGTTCAGGTGTTTGAATGTGTCTTGTAGTTTGAGGTAGGAGGTGAAGAAATTTGTTGGGATTATGTCTGTGTTCGGATTTGATGCGGTATTTTCGTCATGGAAGGTGCATACTGTTTTGTTGTTACGTGCGTCTTCGTCCAATTCGGTTCGTATCTTTTGTACCTTCTGTTGAATTATGTTTGTTAGTTCATGTTTGCCCATGTGCGAGTTCTGTGTGTGGGCTGCTTCGAAATGTGCCCCTAATATGTTTAATTTGTCTTGTGTTTCTGTGATTAGAAGGTTGTTCTTTTCGTCTGTCTGTATGTTGTTTCGGTCTATGTTGGCGTTTATTATATCTGTTTTCGTGTTAGGAATTTTTAGGGTGTCTATATTGTTTTTGTGTTTCGGTCGGAAGATGTTGTTGATGGATGGAAAAAGTTCGTTGGATTTTTGTGTGGATATTTGTGAAATTCTGTGTTTCCAGTAGTTACTTGTAGAATTTTGAAAGGCTTTTTTAATCTCGTATCTTGTAGTTTTTAGCAGTTGTTTCAATGTGGCTATAGGAATGTCGTATGTACTTGTGTAATTTGAGAATCTAGTTAGTCTATTTAACAGTGTTAGTAAGTGGCTTTTTCGTTTTCTTAATTTTATTATTTCTGTCGTAATGTATCTGTCTGTCGAGTCGAAGTTGGTGTTGGTTTGCGGTACTGCTATGTCTATTGCTTGCGTGATATTTGTGTTGAGCTGTTCTATGTATTTGTCGATCTCGTCTGTTGTAAGGTTTCTATTATTCGGAATGTCTATTTTACCGTTTTGTTCTAATTGTGATGAGAATTCTGCCCAGTCGGATTTATGGTAATTGTATTTTATACTGGGGGTTGCTTCGTCTATTTCTAAGTAGTCGTGAGTACGTATTGATATCGTCATGTTCACAGCTTTGTGGTCGCTGTCGTAGTCGGTAGAGTCGAGTCTGTCGTGTGCGGGTGTATCGTGGAATTGTAGTCTGTTGTCGGCTATGCAGATGTCTATGAAAGCTCCGCTTTTGGGGAAGGATGGTGTCAGTGTGTGAAGTAGGGAGATTCTGTAGGTTATTTCGTTACGTGATATCCAGTTCAGGAGAGCTACTCCTCTGTGGTTGTTTATGGGGTTGCTCCATGCGGAGTGTTTGGCATTTAAATCGCCCGCGAGGAGGTAGTAATTATTGTTATTGTGTAATTCTAATTTTTCGAATAATAATTGTAGTTCGGCCATAAATTCCTTTTTGCAGCTACTGGTCGCGTATCCTGATATGATGTATAGATTGTTATTATTTTGGATCTTTATTTTAATCGTGGTGGCTTCGAAGGTGGCATTCTCTACACCGCCCCGCTGGATGGACTTAAATTTAATATTGTTTCTGATTAGGATGCCTGTTCCCCCAGCCTGTTTAGCATTGAACCTGTCATTTCTTATGAATGTATAATTCTTGAACCTGATTACGTGTCTTGGACTTAACTTCGTTTCACAAAGAAGGACCACATCCGGATCGTTGGACGCTAGATACTCTGCAAGAGATGCCCTTCTTTCATACGATATTAGTGAATTTACGTTAATTTCGGTGATTTTAAGTCTATTGCATCGAAGTTTCTCCGCATTGTTTTGCCGTGTGTAGTTGGTCGTGGAGGAATTGAATGTTAAAATTCGAGATCTAGTGCATTGGCAATTAAATTGATCTTGTTGCTGTTTGATTCTAACTGTTCGAGGAATCGGGACATTTGGATAGTTACTGCGGACTCTATTGTTCTTTTGATTTGGTTTAATAGTGGGTTTTGGTCTGTGTCGTCTGTTTTCTGTGGTTCGGGGGTGGGTAGACTCGGTGTGCTATTTTCTTTGAAAAGTGAGCTAAATGATACCCCGGATTTAATGAATCTATTTTTCGCTTGGTGGCTTTTTTCTATTTTTTCTTTTGTCGCTAGTTTCTTCTCTTCGATCTTTTGTTTGATTTCTTTTATTTTTGGGCATCCTCTATACGAGGCTGGATGCCCAAAGTTTTTGCAATTTATACAATAGGGTCCTGTGGAGTCCTGACTACCTGACGGTTCGGCGGAGCGTGGGCATTCGCCCGGGTTGTGTGGCACGTTGCATTTGACGCAACGGTAATCTAGGTTACAATTAGAGGCAACGTGTCCTATTCTCTGGCATCTCTTGCACTGGATGCGGTCCTTCTTTCTGATCTTTTCCCATTTAACCGCGTTATACAGGACTGTTTGGATGTGTTTTAAGTTATTTACATTGCTGTCCGGCGAGAGTTGGACTATAAAAATCGGTAGTACACGGTTCTCTTCTGCGGCGCGTTTTGTATTGAATTTTTTTACTGCAACAAATTGCAGTTGCTCGACTTTTTTTGCTTTAAGAGCTTCTAGAACTTCCTGCGTTTCGAAATGGCCTTCTAGATTTTTTAATAAAACTGTTATGTTTTTCTCTGACTTGGGTGTGTATGTAAAGAACTTTATGTTATTTTGTTTGATAATCTCGCAAGCTATTTTATGGTTTTCTATTGTGTTCGTTTGTAGGATCTGTTTGTTGTTGTTTATTCTTTTGATGTGAAAGTCGTTAACTGTTTGCTTTAGTGCGTTTACTATTTCTTTGTTTGTGTCTGTGTGCAGAATGATTGGTGGGGGTTTCTGTCTGTTAGTATTGTCGGTATTCTTCGCGTCTGTAAGGGTTTTAGTTTGTCCGAAATGTGTTTTATGCGCGTTTGTACCTGTCTTTTGTCGCTGGTCGGTGGTTGCGCTGAGCGGGAATTTGAATTGGTTCGTCCTTGGCTGGGGGTTGCTGGTGCCCGGCTTATCGTTGGCTGGCCGCTTGTTTCCTGGATTGGGGTTGTTGGGGTCCGGCTTCTCTTCTGCAGGCCTCTTCAAAGCTGCTATGGTCAGGGTCGGTCGTCCTTTTTCCCTCGATGAAGGGACCTCCGTCCAGGTCCCATTGTCCTCTTTGTTGGTGATTTCCAGGTCAGTGGTGGTCGCGTCCATAGGCTCCGGAATGGTGGATTTTCTTGCTTCGGCAGCGTGTATTTTGTCAGTTGCTTCCTTCAGTTGCAACGATAATTTTTCAACTATTTGCAGGAGGTTTCTGTTTGACTTCACCAGGTCTTCGTAGGATGGAAGGGGTTCCATTTTTGTCTCTTCTGTTTTCGTCGAGATGGTGGGCACTGGAGATGGGTGCTTATCCTTTGTCCTTACCATATTAGTGATTTTTGGCGTCGGATTGAGTCTTTTCGTATTCTTTTTCATAATTGCACTTTTGACATGAAGTGCAAATGCTTCATTGGTGAGAGTGTCTAATTTCGTAATGGTGCGATGTGCCGTCAGTGCCGTGAGCACCTTTTCCTCTGCCCTTTTATTATTTTTTGTTGGATCACACACAGGTTCACTCGTTTTTTCCTCTTCATCTGTGTGTGGTGGAAGGTTAATTTCTTTCGAAATTTTACTTTTTATATCACACTTTGAACGCGATATGTGTTTCGCTTTCGCGTTATCGGCACTGTGTCACGCACTTCAGTGTAGTATCCCTTGTACTGGCTGGGTCGTACCTGCGTCGTTGTCCTTTCGGCTCTCTCGGCACGTCCTACCCCAACGAAGGTTCGAGGGATACTGGGGGACACCTTGACTGCTCGGCTAACCGGCGACGTTGTAAACGTTGCGAACATTCTGGTATATATCGCACGAAATAGAATTTATTTTTCTCTTAAAACATATTTCTGAGGTCAAACACTTACTTGTTTCAATGTAATAACGTTAAAAATGACTTAATATATACTTGCGATAAAATCAACAAGTGTAACTTTCCTCCTAATAGCAGAAACGTCGAAAAAATTCGGTTTTTCTTGTCTGGACAAAAAGTGCCCACAAGAAAAAATCTAAAAAAAATTGAGGACACTGCCTGTTATGGTACTTTATTGGGGCACTAAACAGCTCAATAGCATGATTTCATATTTTTGAGAAACCTGCATTTTTCCGATTTTTTGAGGTTTTTCATTTTTTACGACCACAGTTTGCATCCAAAAAATCGGAAAAAATTCTCCAAAATCCGCCTTAGGGTCCAAAATATGTCACATTTTTTTCAGAATTTTGGGAAGCATCAGAGTGCGGAAAATGCACGGAAAAGCTCAAAATCTAATTTACCCTGTAACTACCCTCACGAGCAAGATAGGGGGTTGAAATTTGGCTCAGAGGGGTTTTTCTTGGTCAGCTTTCGAATGATTCATTAATTATTGAAAAACGTCTAAGGGCAGTTTTGACCATCTTATTCGGCTAGGCCCTTTGGTTGTAAAAAATTTTGCCATTTGTTCGCCACAGTTACAGTGGGGAATTTACTGGGAAAGTTCAATATTCGTGTATATCACGATATGAAATACGTTTCTTTTGCAAAACATGCGTATTAGGATGGAAATTGTTAATCGAAAAACGTAGATGACTAAAGGCCGAAAGTACTCCAAAAATATTTTTCCGAAAAATGATTAAAAAGTTCAAACATAGTTAAAAAGTGTTTTTACAACAGCGTAACAACAATCATACGGTTAGAAATCGAAAAGACATCTGATTAACGAAAAAAAAAAATTGGCCCGGGGCGGGATTCGCACCTGGTCCAAAAAGTCTTCAGCGGTTCCGCAGTCGGAGACTATAATACTTTCGAAATATTCAGATATATCCTGCATAGTATAATTTTTGTTTTTGTACTACGCAATTTTTAAAGTCTAGATGATGTTTCCCTGAACTTAGGAATGTTTAATATTACATAATATATTTTTACGATAATTATAACTTAGTTCTTCACGGAAAAAACGCCGAAAAAAGTGGTTTTTATTTTTTCCTACTATGACGCACCGAACGCAGGAATTTGAAAAAAATTGAATATAATACTAAGCCAATATCTCATTGCTAAATTAATTCTGTTCTAGTGTCTCTTCGATTTCTACAACCAGAGTTTGCAACGGAAAAATCTGAAAACGATTCAAAGTATGTGGTTTGGTATCCGAAATGTGTCAAATTTTTTTCGATTTTCCTCTATAATTAGATGAGCATATGAGCTATCGGGCTAAAACTTGGCTGAAAGGTATCTTTTTTGGTAGGCTATCGAATGGTGCAAATTAGAATAAAATACCTTCCAGGGCAGATGAGACCTCCAAACCCGGCTATAGCCTTTTAGAAAGAAATATATGCATGGTGTCCCAGCTAACTTGATCATTCGCTTAGTGTTAGTAATACAAAAAAAAACGTTATAGCACAATATTATCCTGACCGAAGGGGCAATATAATGATTCGGAAAAAACTTTTTTCAAGGTGTTACGTATGGAGACGTTTCTCCACGTTTATTTCGATTAGAAGTTCTAATCTCTTTTTCTGAGAACGAAAAGCGTCCCAACAGGCCCCTTGTTTAATAATTGTACTCCGGCTGGACGCAGCTGGCACGAAGCATGATTCAGTAACAGCACCGTACGATTTCCTAATATGGAAATCTTCAAAACATCCCCTTCTGGAATGTATTGTCAAGATAGTCTTTGATAGGAAACATCCTGGCTAACCCTTCGTTTTACCCCTATAAACAAAAGATCCAGCTGCAAACCTTAAACTCACTAGAAACGACAAATACGAGTATGCGACCGTAAAATAAAACAGATACATTCCCCTCTCATTTTTAGGGTATATAAACCCATGCATTTTCATCCTCTTTGGTTAGTCGAGAAGCGGTTCAGAAGTGATTCGGTCGCGGTATAGTAATCGTGCAGTCACGTCGCGTTACACGCGTAAGAGTCAGTTCTAGTGAGATCGGGTAAAAGTCCCTTTCGAATCAAACGTAACCTTATAGAATCCGTTAGTTCGTGTATATTCTATTTGTCTTTCGACAATCGCTCTCCGACCCCGCATTGCCAGTGCGTCAACACCGTGCATCACTAGGTAACAATATCTCTAATTGTACACTTACCACATTCACTCGCGACACAGACAATTACACTTGTAACTATTCCAATTCAGAATAAATTGTCTTGTTTGTTAACTCGCGTAATCTACAACCCTTAATTATTGCCTAATATCCTAATCTAATAATTGAACGTTCCCACATGATACAATCTTACCGCTCGGATTGTATCAATTGAATTATATATAAGTTACGAGGCTTACTAATCCTAATTCAAATCAACAAAGATTTCAATATTAACTAATAATAGAAACCATATTCCTGGGGTAACAACCCCTCGCCGGCCTCTCGCGTTGCTCGCAGCCCTGGCTCGTAACAAAGGTAATTTTTTTCTATATATCAAGGTCATACATTTTTTTTAAATGGAACTATATATTTTTCTTATCGTGACGTAATAGTAGGGGTAAAGACCTCTTCAATGACATATTATACAATGACCTTCGTATGACCTTGGTATGAAACATCCAAAAACATTATAGGTATTATCAGTGATTACTACACTAATTGGTTTGATTGAACTACTCTACATCAAAGCTCCTTCGAGAAGGATGACGTCTTTCCCGGTATCTCTCCGCGTATAAACGGATATATACAGGGTGGCCCACATAACTCTGAACATCTCAATATCTCGAAAACTATGCCATCGATTTTAAAGTTCTTAGTCTTAAATTGCATGGAACTGAAGGGCCTTTCTGACTACATAAACGTGAAGTGGCCTCCCTTCCCCTTTAACGGGGGAGGGGAGGTACCTTTGTAATTTTAAATGGAACCCCCTATAAAATGTTACATATTTACATTCTACCGGAAAAAACAAGTCAATTTTGTTTGAAACATTTTTTTGTCAGATACTTTCATGATGAGATATAACAGTTTGAGAAATAACGTTATGGAATTATACGCGCTTGAGTCCTTTGCTTATTCGTGAAGAAATAAAATGCACTTTAAATTAAATGTTCAAAATGTCCACCACAGGCTTGTAAACATTTATTTACTCGAAACATCAAAGTTGTTCTAACATTTTTTAACATTTCGGGAGTCACTGAAGCGCAAGCGTCAGGTATTCTTTGTTTCATATCCTCTTTTGTCGTCGGTGGTTCAAACATAACTTTGTCCTTTACAATTTCCCATAAGAAAAAATCTAATGGTGTTAGATCGGGGGATCGAGGAGGCCATTGACGAGGTCCCCCACGACCTATCCATTTGTTCCCAAATTTTTCGTTCAAAAATTGCCTGGTGATGATTGCAAAATGTGGAGGAGCGCCGTCTTGTTGGAACCACATTTCTCTTCTAACGTACAGTGGCACATCTTCCAAAAGCGCAGGCAAATGATTTTTTAAGAAATCACAATAACTTGCAGATGTTACAGTTTCTTGAAAAAAATAAGGTCCAATCACAAAATCTCCTATTAGGCCACACCAAACATTTAAAGACTATCGATGTTGAAAGGGAACACATCGCATTCAATTTGGGTTTTCCACGGCCCAATAATGCAGATTATGTCTATTTACATGCCCTGAATTCATAAAAGTGGCCTCATCGGAAAAAAGTATTTTGCACAAAAAGTCATTTTCCACAACACCCTGCAGCCACTCACAAAATCTTACGCGTTGATCGTAATCTGCTATCGAAAGCTCTTGTGATAAAACCATGTGATATGGATGATACTTTTGCCGTTTCCAAATTCGTTGAATTGATGAACGACTAATATGTGATGTTTGTGCAAGTGTACGTTAACTAATATGAGGATTTAATGTAATTGCAGCAAGAATACTGGCACTATTATTGTCATTAGTGACAGCTTTAGGTTTATTGCGAGTTTTTTTTACACAATTCACCGTGCTCGCGAAGCCGCTTTTCTAAATTATGAAATGTTGCATGACATTTTTTGATCCCATAACGTTCAAAAAACACCTAACGTTAATAACATATTCACTTCTGTGTCAAAAGTAGCCTTAATCACAATGTTACTGCTTGAATAACAGCTCTAAACTGAAAACGTTTTCATAGATAAGTGAGTCAAACTCAAGAATGGTAAATATTATTGTTTGTGTTTCTTCATGAATAAGCAAAGGACTCAAGCGCGTATAATTCCATAACGCTATTTCCGAGCGCTTCAAGTACCTACAACTCGAAACTTCAAACTGTTATATCTCATCATGGAAGTATCTGACAAAAAAATGTTTCAGACAAAATTGACTTGTTTTTTCCGGTAGAATCTAAATATGTAACATTTTATAGGGGGTTCCATTTAAAATTACAAAGGTACCTCCCCTCCCCCGTTAAAAGGGAAGGGAGGCCACTTCACGTTTATGTAGTCAGAAAAGCCCTTCAGTTCCATGCAATTTAAGACTAACAACGTTAAAATCGATGGCATAGTTTTCGAGATATTGAGCTGTTCAGAGTTATGTGGGCCACCCTGTATATGTATGGATAGTATTTAATTTTTGTTATAACTTTTTCTTCAATTTGAAGATTTTATTAAATATTATTTGAATATTGAATTTATATTTTTCAAATGTTATATTCACATTTTTTAAATATTTACTTTATATTTTTTAAATATCTAGTTTATATTCTCTGAATATTTAGCTAATATTTTTTAAATATCTATTTTATATTCTCTGAATATTTAGCTAATATTTTTTAAATATCTATTTTATATTCTCTGAATATTTAGCTAATATTTTCTAAACGTTCAATTTGCATTTCTTGATCATGTATACAATATTAGATCTAATATTTATCTAATATTAAAAAGTGTGGCTCAAAAAATATTTTTCCAATATTCGAAAAAAATATATATCCAATATTTTTGCGCTACTAGGGAAATATATTCCAAACCCCGTAGAGATATTGGTTAAGTTTTTTTATATGTTTATTAGAGGTACCATACACATAAGACACTGTACATAAAATAAACCAATAAACGTATTTTCAAAAAAAAAGCATATCATCAAGTAAACGGTAAGTCCCGAGTTCGAATCCCGCCAACTGCATAAAAAATTTCTTAAATGTAATAAGGTCCTTTCGAAGACAAAGTGCCATCAATATTCCCTCAAGCAGCGCACAAGAAGTAATACATATTCATATTTTCTAATTTTTGTTATAACTTTTTATTAAGTTTGAAAATTTTAATGAATGTTATTTGAATATTAAATTTATATTTTTCAAATATTAAATTCACATTTTTTAAACATTCAATTTATATTTCTTGTACATGTATACAATATTTAGATACATTATTTTTCTCATATGAAAAAATGTGGCTCAAAAAATATTTTTCCAATATTTGAAAAAAATATCTATCTAATATTTTTGTGCTACTAGGGAACTTTGTCGCATTAATGTTATTATAATATAAATACATGTCAATTAAGTGACAAACACGAATTCAAAGTAAATTAAAAGTAAACATTTTACTTCGCATCATATTCGGGAACAAATATTTTTCCATGATAAACATAAAATATTTCCTGCATAGTTAAAAAAATAATCTATTTCTAATATTACATAAAGATTCATTTTATAATGAGAAAAAAATATTTTTTTCCTGATATTAAATTAATATTATTTTTATATTAGGAAAAAATATTCTACTTCTAATATGAAATAAAGATTTATTTAATATTTAGAAAAAAATATTTTTCTCGTAACATGAAATACATATTTCCTGAATATTAAAAAAGAAATATTTTTTACTTAATATGAAATAAATATTGTATGTATATTCGAATATTAAAAAAAGATTGAATCTCTTTTTAATATTATATGAATGTGTATACAATATTTTGTGCTACTAGGTGTGACGACTACGCGAACTCCCGGAAGGGCATAAGCCTAAACCGAGAGAGCGGGATCTTGTGGTAGAGGAATGGGTGATAACTACGATTTCAGAATGTAATATGTGTGGAATAATATATATTTAAACTTATGGGTAACATGGCTTTTTATATTGCACTCGCAATCACATGGCATGCATACCGGCACACCGCGCACACGCACGCTACGAACCTAACCTCCTTCCCGCGTCTCTCTCGCGCACGCGCGCTCACACCTATCCTATCCTCTATCCTATCCTATCCTCTATCCTATCCAATCCCCTATCGGATCCTCTATCCTATCCTATCCTCAATCCTATCCTATCCTCAATCCTATCCTATCCTCTATCCTATCCTATCCTCTATGCTATCCCATCCTCTATCCCATACTATGCTCTATCCTATCCTATCCTCTATCCTATCCTATCCTCTATCCTATCCTATCCTCTATCCTATCCTATGCTCTATCCTACCCTTTCCTCTATCCTATCCTATCCTCTATTCTATCCTATCCTCCATTGTCTCCTGTCCTCTATCCTATCCAAACCCCTATCCTATCCTCTATCGTCTCCTATCCTCTATCCTATCCAATCCCCTATCGGATCCTCTATCCTATCCTATCCTCTATCCTATCCTATCCTCAATCCTATCTTATCCTCTCTCCTATCCTATCCTCTATCCTATCCTCTATCCTATCCTATCCTCTATCCTATCCTATACTGTATCCTATCCTATCCTCTATCCTATCCTATTCTCTATCCTATCATATCCTCTATCGTATCCTATAACCTATCCTATCCTATCCTCTATACTATCCTATCCTCTATCCTATCCTATACTCTATCCTATCCTATCCTATCCAATCCCCTATCCTATCCTCAATCCTATCCTATCCTCTATCCTATCCTATCCTCTATCCTATCCTATCCTATCCTCTATCCTATCCTATACTGTATCCTATCCTATCCTCTATCCTATCCTATTCTCTATCCTATCATATCCTCTATCCTATCCTATACCCTATCCTATCCTATCCTCTATACTATCCTATCCTCTATCCTATCCTATACTCTATCCTATCCTATCCTATCCTCTATCCTATCCTATCCTCTATCCTATCCTCTATCCTATCCTATGCTCTATCCTATACTTTCCTCTATTCTATCCTATCCTCTATTCTATCCTATCCTCTATCCTATCCAATCCCCTATCGGATCCTCTATCCTATCCTATCCTCAATCCTATCCTATCCTCAATCCTATCCTATCCTCTATCCTATCCTATCCTCTATGCTATCCCATCCTCTATCCTATACTATGCTCTATCCTATCCTATCCTCTATCCTATCCTATCCTCTATCCTATCCTATGCTCTATCCTACCCTTTCCTCTATCATATCCTATCCTCTATTCTATCCTATCCTCCATTGTCTCCTGTCCTCTATCCTATCCAAACCCCTATCCTATCCTCTATCGTCTCCTATCCTCTATCCTATCCTATCCTCAATCCTATCTTATCCTCTCTCCTATCCTATCCTCTATCCTATCCTCTATCCTATCCTATCCTCTATCCTATCCTATACTGTATCCTATCCTATCCTCTATCCTATCCTATTCTCTATCCTATCATATCCTCTATCGTATCCTATAACCTATCCTATCCTATCCTCTATACTATCCTATCCTCTATCCTATCCTATACTCTATCCTATCCTATCCTATCCAATCCCCTATCCTATCCTCAATCCTATCCTATCCTCTATCCTATCCTATCCTCTATCCTATCCAATCCTATCCTCTATCCTATCCTATACTGTATCCTATCCTATCCTCTATCCTATCCTATTCTCTATCCTATCATATCCTCTATCCTATCCTATACCCTATCCTATCCTATCCTCTATACTATCCTATCCTCTATCCTATCCTATACTCTACCCTATCCTATCCTATCCTCTATCCTATCCTATCCTCTATCCTATCCTATGCTCTATCCTATACTTTCCTCTATTCTATCCTATCCTCTATTCTATCCTATCCTCCATCGTCTCCTGTCCTCTATCCTATCCAATCCCCTATCCTATCCTCTATCGTCTCCTATCCTCTAGCCTATCCAATCCCCCATCGGATCCTCTATCCTATCCTATCCTCTATCCTATCCTATCCTCAATCCTATCTTATCCTCTCTCCTATCCTATCCTCTATCCTATCTTCTATCCTATCCTATCCTCTATCCTATCCTATACTGTATCCTATCCTATCCTCTATCCTATCCTATCCTCTATCCTATGCTATCCTCAATCCTATCCTATCCTCTATCCTATCCTATCCTCTATGCTATCCCATCCTCTATCCTATCCTATGCTCTATCCTCAATCCTATTCTCTATCCTACCCTATCCTCTATCCTATCCTATACTCTAACCTATCCTATCCGCTATCCTATCCTATACTCTATCCTATCCTATCCTATCCAATCCCCTATCCTATCCTCTATTCGACCCTATCCTCTATCCTATCGTATCCTCTATACTATCGTATCCTCTATCCTATCGTGTCCTCGATCCTATAATATCATCCATCCTATCCTATTCTCTATTCTACCCTATCATATCCTCTATCCTATCCTATTCTCTATCGTATCCTATCCGCTATCGTCTCCTGTCCTCTATCCTGTCCAATCCCCTATCCTATTCTCTATCGTCAACTATCCTATATCCTATCCAATCCCCTATCCGCTCCTCTATATTATCCTCTTTACTATCCTGTTCTCTATCCTATACTATCCTCTATCGTATCCTATCCTCTATCCTATCCAATCCTCTATTCTATCCTCTATCCTATCCTATCCTCTCTCCTATCATATCCTCTATCCTATCCTATACTCTATCCTATCCTATCCTCTATCCTATCTTCTATCCTATCCTATCCTCTATCCTATCCTATCCTCTATCCTATCCTATCCTCTATCCTATCCTATGCTCTATCCTATCCTTTCCCCTATCCTATCCTATCCTCTATTCTATCCTACCCTCCATCGTCTCCTGTCCTCTATCCTATCCAATCCCCTATCCTATCCTCTATCGTCTCCTATCCTCTATCCTATCCAATCCCCTATCGGATCCTCTATCCTATCCTATCCTCAATCCTATCCTATCCTATCCTCTATCCTATCCTATCCTCTATCCTATCCTATGCTCTATCCTATCCTTTCCTCTATCCTATCCTATCCTCTATTCTATCCTATCCTCCATCGTCTCCTGTCCTCTATCCTATCCAATCCCCTATCCTATCCTCTATCGTCTCCTATCCTCTATCCTATCCAATCCCCTATAGGATCCTCTATCCTATCCTATCCTCTATCCTATCATATCCTCTATCCTATCCTATCCTCTATCCTATCCTATCCTCTATCCTATCCTTTCCCCTATCCTATCCTATCCTCTATTCTATCCTATCCTCCATCGTCTCCTATCCTCTATCCTATCCAATCCCCTATCCGATCCTCTATCCTATCCTATCCTCAATCCTATCCTATCCTCAATCCTATCCTATCCTCTATCCTATCCTATCCTCTATGCTATCCCATCCTCTATCCTATACTATGCTCTATCCTATCTTATCCTCTATCCTATCCTATCCTCTATCCTATCCTATCCTCAATCCTATCCTATCCTCTATCCTATCCTATCCTTTATCCTATCCAATCCTCTACCCTATCCTATCCTCTATCCTATCATATCCTCTATTCTATCCTATCCACTATCCTATCCTATCCTTTATCCTATCCTATCCTCTATTCTATCCTATCCTCCATCGTCTCCTGTCCTCTATCCTATCCAATCCCCTATCCTATCCTCTATCGTCTCCTATCCTCTATCCTATCCAATCCCCTATCGGATCCTCTATCCTATCCTATCCTCTATCCTATCATATCCTATTTCCTATCCTATCCTCTATCCTATCCTATCCTCTATCCTATCCTTTCCCCTATCCTATCCTATCCTCTATTCTATCCTATCCTCCATCGTCTCCTGTCCTCTATGCTATCCAATCCCCTATCCTATCCTCTATCCTATCCTATCCTCAATCCTATCCTATCCTCAATCCTATCGTATCCTCTATCCTATCCTATCCTCTATGCTATCCCATCCTCTATCCTATACTATGCTCTATCCTATCTTATCCTCAATCCTATCCTATCCTCAATCCTATCCTATCCTCTATCCTATCGTATCCTCTATGCTATCCCATCCTCTATCCTATACTATGCTCTATCCTATCCTATCCTCTATCCTATCCTATCCTCTATCCTATCCTATCCTCTATCCTATCCTATGCTCTATCCTACCCTTTCCTCTATCCTATCCTATCCTCTATTCTATCCTATCCTCCATTGTCTCCTGTCCTCTATCCTATCCAAACCCCTATCCTATCCTCTATCGTCTCCTATCCTCTATCCTATCCAATCCCCTATCGGATCCTCTATCCTATCCTATCCTCTATCCTATCCTATCCTCAATCCTATCTTATCCTCTCTCCTATCCTATCCTCTATCCTATCCTCTATCCTATCCTATCCTCTATCCTATCCTATACTGTATCCTATCCTATCCTCTATCCTATCCTATCCTCTATCCTATCCTATCCTCTATCGTATGCTCTATCCTCAATCCTATCCTCTATCCTATCCTATCCTCTATCCTATCCTATCCTCTATCCTATCATTTCCCCTATCCTATCCTATCCTCTATTCTATCCTATCCTCCATCGTCTCCTGTCCCCTATCCTATCCAATCCCCTATCCTATCCTCTATCGTCTCCTATCCTCTATCCTATGCAATCCCCTATCGGATCCTCTATCCTATCCTATCCTCAATCCTATCCTATCCTCTATCCTATCCTATCCTCTATCCTATCCTATCCTCTATCCTATCCTATGCTCTATCCTATCCTTTCCTCTATCCTATCCTATCCTCTATTCTATCCTATCCTCCATCGTCTCCTGTCCTCTATCCTATCCAATCCCCTATCCTATCCTCTATCGTCTCCTATCCTCTATCCTATCCAATCCCCTATCGGATCCTCTATCCTATCCTATCCTCTATCCTATCATATCCTCTATCCTATCCTATCCTCTATCCTTTCCTATCCTCTATCCTATCCTTTCCCCTATCCTATCCTATCCTCCATCGTCTCCTATCCTCTATCTTATCCAATCCCCTATCCGATCCTCTATCCTATCCTATCCTCTATCCTATCCAATCCTCTATCCTATCCTATCCTCTATCCTATCATATCCTCTATCCTATCCTATCCACTATCCTATCCTATCCTCTATCCTATCCTTTCCCCTATCCTATCCTATCCTGTATTCTGTCCTATCCTCCATCGTCTCCTGTCCTCTATCCTATCCAATCCCCTATCCCTCTACCGTCTCCTATCCTCTATCCTATCCAATCCCCTATCGGATCCTCTATCCTATTCTATCCTCAATCCTATCCTATCCTCAATCCTATCCTATCCTCTATCCTATCCTATCCTCTATCCTATTGTCACGTCTGCCGACGTGTTGCTGCGCTAGGTTATAACTAGATGTCACGCCTATCGACATGTTGCGTTAGCTTCTGAATAGATGTCGCGCCGTCGGGATGTTGTGTTTAGTTATAACTAGATGTCGCGTTAGGCCATAAGTTGTATAATATATAGATAGCCACTACATTACATCACATAGAATTCTAAGTCCCGTTATTACGTCACCGCGCTCTAGCGAGCCCCACTACGACGCGTAATACGTCACGCGCCCCTCCACGCGATCTCCGAGCGAAGGAGGTCTGGACAATTCCCGAGAAAGTCGGTTCTCATCCGCGACCTGGTCGCGTCAACATCTCGCGTTTCTATCTTCAAGCGTTACTATATCTAGCTGTTCCAATCTTAGTATTTAGCGCCTTTGTATCTCAACTATTTTTGAATATATATACTTAGTGTTAACCATTCAAATCCTGTCATTTATTATCCACCAATCCCGCGCAAGAGAGTGCCGCGTCGCGCCGGTTGTAAACACTAATCACGCCAGTTATCTCGCCCTCTCGTGTCTAACAATCCAATCCATTCGGCGAACGTCCGCACCATCTCGCGGCCGCGCAGCATCAGGACCAATCTCCAGGGAGAGAGAGAGAGAGAGAGAGAGAGAGATCGACCTAAGAGGGACAAGGACACCGACCCATTCTCCGTAGCCAATCCGAGGGATCACGGCTGCCCCATCTGCCTCTGTTTCTTGCAATCTGTCCAGGACTGTTGGTGAGTAGCATATCTACATATTTATGTGGAACCGTGGACCCGGCTAGACTTCGAACGTACGAGTCGAGTGAGCCAAATGGTTGTAATTTTGAAGCGTCTCTCCGCGGTAAAATCGCGAAGCGTCTTTACCATCGTGTAACCAACCGCGGGACGTAACAAATTGGTGGCAGCGGTGGGATCTCAACCACCACGGTTCAAAATGTTAAAAACTCCAGACGGTCCCGCAGGAAATCTTCGCAATAACTCATCGAAAATGTCCGAAGATGAAATTAAAATGCTACAGAGTCAACTCCGCGAGAAAGAGCGTAGACTCCGCGAAGAAGCAGTTGCTTTTGAAGCGGAAAGATCACAATTTCTCGTCGATGCCGAGCAGGCAAAACAAAAGTACCGGAAAGACCGCGACTCCCTCCGCGACGCCCTTTCGGATAACGCGAGTCTCCGCGCACAAATCTCCCAGTTGCAAGGAGATACTAAGGCCCTCGACGACCACCGCGTGACGCCGCGACCTATACCAATTCCGGACGAAGACGCGAGTCGTAATCTTCCCGGCACAAGCCACGGTCAACCCGAAATGCCGTCAGAAAGCGCGAGCTACACGATGAAAGCCGCTATAGACTCGATCCCCACGTTCGACGGGAATAACATGCCCGTGTTACAATTCGTACGCACTTGTCGTCGCGCCCGTGACCTCGTGCCGACCCAAGCCGAGCAAACCTTGGCTAAATTGATAATTACAAAATTACGCGGTTGCGCCTACACAGCTGTAGAAGACGAACACCTAGACACCGTCGCCCACATCTGCAATCGCCTTAAAGATGTGCTAGGACCGCGACACTCAGTTGATCATTACCGCGGCGAAATGACCAACATATATATGAAATCGAACGAGCACATCCTCGATTTCATTAGCCGCGTGAAAGACCTCCGAGCCGCAATACTAGATTGCGACAGATCGCGTCCCAACGTTGCTGACGTAGACGCATTGACACGCGATAGCTTCATAAGCGGTCTAATACCAAACCTCCGATCCGGAATGCGCACGTACCGCAACGCCCCGTTGAACCGCGTTTTCGACGAGGCCATCGAATTCCACAAGGAAGCGGAAATCGACAAAATCCGCTACGACCGCCCAGAGCGACAGGTGCGATTCACCGAATCCGGAACCGATAAGGCTGGTAACAACGACACCTCACACCTGTCCTCGCGTTATAATCAGCGATCGGATTACCGCCGCCCTGAGCGATCCTATTCGCCCTATCGCGATAATGATAACGCGAATCGTAACAGAAGCCCGACGCCGGACAGATACCGATATCAGTCCCCCTACGCAACGCGACACGATTCGCGTGCCATCCGAAACGATATCACGCGCGATAACCCTCGATCCCGCGATGCGTATATGCCGCCCCACCATGACTCACATAGACCGGAAGTCGCACCGCGCTCACCCGCTAAATCCTGCAACTACTGTAAGAACGCGGGTCATGACATTCATGAGTGCAGGAAGCGCGAGTATAATAATCGCATCCGTGGAAACCAGTCGGGAAACGGACGAAACCTCTCATCTGCTTCGGGTCCCCGACGGGAGGAAACGAGTCCCCGCGACCCACACCGAGTTCGAGCAATAAGCCAAGAGGAGCCCAGGGAGAACCGCGAGCCATCTCCCGAATCGAACTAAGGTCCGATACCACCGTGCCCCACGTCCGGGTCGCTTGTCCCGAGCTTCGCGACGAAGCTAACTTAATGGTAGATACCGGAGCTGAACCGAACATAATTAAGATCTCGCTACTAAAACCCGGCGTGTCAATCAATACCAATAACGCTGTAAATATATCCGGTATCACGGAAGGGCACGTATCGACTCTTGGCTCCGCGATGTTGACGGTCGACGAGACCGAAATAGAATTTCACGTCGTGCCGGACGCATTCCCAATTCCTACCGACGGAATACTGGGATCAGCATTTCTCGCGAAAGGCGCGGAAATTTCATATGTCCGACACTGCGTTTCGTGGAAGGGGAAAGACATACCCTTCATTAACTTAAACACGTGTCACATTAAGGCACGATCTTCTGCGTGCATTGCGATACTCGCCACCGGCCCCGAATTCGGCTACGTACCGAGGTGCGAGCTAACGACCGGTGTACTCGTCCCGCATTGCCTCGCCCGCATCTCCGACGGAAAAATCTTTATTAAGGTTATCAACACGACAGAATCCGATATCAATCTCCCCATGCCGATCATGGAGCTGGAGGAGGTGGAAGAAATCGTGGAATCCGCGGAGTCCATTGAACCCCCTATTCCGCTAAATTCAAATGCAAACTCCAATCTCTATTCTAATTCCAACTCGAACACGAGCTCTACCATATCTTCTATATCCACTGGTTCTTCCAATTCACGCTCTCCCGCCTCGCGAATCGAGGAGATATCAGGCATAATAAGCACTGGTCACCTCGGCGAGGACGAGAAGCATCACGTCGAAAATTTAATTCGAGATCACCACGATCTCTTCCATCTCCCAGGAGATCGCCTGGGAAAAACGAACGCCGTACGCCATAAAATCGTAACGACAGATCAGATGCCGGTTCATGTAAAACAGTATAGATATCCACCAATCCACAAGGAAGAGATAGATAAGCAAATGAAGGAACTTTTGGAAAGCGAAATTGTTACTCCTTCCGTGTCTCCGTACAACAGCCCCTTGTGGATTGTTCCTAAAAAGCCGGACGAGCACGGCAACAAGCGCTGGCGTATGGTAATCGATTTCCGTGCGCTAAATGAAAAATCGATCCCAGACGCATACCCTCTGCCAAGCATACTAGAGATCTTGGACCAGCTCGGGAGCGCAAAATACTTCAGCGTCTTCGATCTCGCGAACGGGTTTCATCAGATCGGCATGGAACCCGAGGACGCGGCCAAGACGGCATTTTCCACGCCGTACGGGCACTACGAATTTAAAAGAATGCCCTTCGGTCTCCGTAACGCCCCCGCCACCTTCCAGCGGTTAATGGATAATATTCTAACAGGACTCCAGGGCACGGAATTATTCGTGTACCTGGACGATATCGTCATATATGCTCGAAGTCTTACCGAGCACAAAATAAAATTCGAGAAGCTCGCTGGCAGGTTGCGACGAGCAAATTTGAAATTACAACCCTCAAAGTGTGGGCTCTTGCACCGCGAAGTCGCATACCTTGGCCACGTCATCGGGGAAGACGGAGTAAAACCGTGTCCTAAAAAGATAATAGCGGTTAAAGAGTTTCCTCGCCCCAAAAATGTTAAGAGCGTCCGCGAATTTTTAGGGCTCGCGGGCTACTACCGCCGATTCATAAACCAGTTTTCGCAAATTTCTAAACCACTGACTATCCTATTGAAAAAGGAAAAGAAGTTCGAATGGGGTTCTGAACAGGAGTCCGCTTTTAACACCTTGCGTGAAATTTTGACAACAGAACCTTTATTGCAATATCCGGATTTCTCTCGTGAATTCAACATCACTACCGACGCGTCAGGCTATGCCATAGGAGGAGTTCTTAGCCAAGGCGAGCCAGGGAAAGATCGACCTATCGCATACGCGTCTCGGTTACTACATGGGGCAGAGCTAAATTACTCAACTATCGAAAAGGAATGCCTCGCCATAGTTTACTGCGTACAGCATTTCAGACCGTACGTTTACGGACACAAATTCAACTTAATCACCGATCACCAACCCTTAGTCTGGGTCAACTCAGTCAAGGATCCTACGTCACGCCTTCTGCGTTGGCGATTAAAATTAGCCGAGTATGATTACCGTGTAACGTACAAAACTGGTAAGACAAATTTAAATGCAGACGCGTTGTCTCGAAACCCCGTATCAATGTTGCCTCTATCCGATTCCTCAGAATCCGCCATTTTCGACGCCATTCCTACCCGATCCGCAAAGGCCGATAGCCATTCGACCGCGCCCGCCTCTCAGAATCGCCAACTAATCAGCACACCCGAGCCGCCATCACGTTCCTTATCTCCGGAACCTCGTCTTTCTCCGACCCCTGTCCTTCCACTTCCTAGCTTTCCCTTACGCCTACAGCGCGCCCCTCCTCCAAGACCAACGCCCCGCGACACCACTCCAATCCCGTTACCACGCGGAATTCCTCCCACTCCCGTTTCGTCCAATAACACCTCCCCATCGCCGACCGACTCAATGACCGACGAAGACGAAGACAGCTACGAGGACGTTTCCGAGCCTCTAAACACACCGACGACTATGACGCACAGGCGAACTTTAATTTATACCAGAGACCGATTAATTATGCGAAATGACAATTTGGTAGGCTTCATCACACTCGACGGACATCCCCTCGACACTGGAACCATAGATCTGACCCTGAACAACAAAATTCCTCTCCTCAAAGACACTACGCTTCACCGTGCTAAAGTTTTAAATTACAATTCGAAGAAATTAATCTTACTCCCAGTTAAACAATCCGCTCTCTACTCAGCTTCCTACGAGGACGTAATCGAATGCATCCGATCATTACTCGACGTCATAACGGAGCTTCAATTATCAACATTTAGCATATCTAAATCAGCAGTAGAAGACGTGTCTTGGCCCTCTCTCAAAAATTTATTGTTAGAATTCTTTTCGACGACCAATGTACAAATTTTCTGCTGTTCTCACGAAGTTACAATCCCCGCGACAGACAGACGCGAAGACATTATAACAGAAAATCACGTATCAGCTTTCGCCGGACATAAAGGCATTACGAAAACCTATAGACGTATCCGCGAAAATTATTATTGGCCCACGTTGAAGCGAGAAGTTCAGAACTTTGTTAACAGCTGCATATCATGCCAAAGGAAGAAATTGGACAGAGTCAAAACACGACAACCCATGACATTAACAGACACCCCCGGCAAGGCCTTCGACAAGGTTTCCATGGACATTGTCGGCCCCCTTCCCACATCCCTTAACGGGTTCAACAATATACTCACTATCCAAGACCTCCTCACAAAATACTCCCTCGCAATCCCAATCGAGTCCGCCACTGCGATAGACACCGCCGACGCATTTATAAAACATTTTATCTGTCGATTCGGCGCACCTAAGGCAATCCTCACCGATCGAGGAACCAATTTTCTAAGTTCACTGATGAGAAGTATTGCCAAGAAATTCAAAATCACGCAGTTTAAAACAACGGCATATCATCCGCAAAGTAACGGTTCCATCGAACGCTCCCACCACGTACTAACCGAGTACCTAAAACAATTCATTAATAAAAGAAACTGGGATGAATGGTTGCCTTACGCGACCTTCAGTTACAACACCAGTGTTCACGAAGGAACGCTGTTCACGCCTCACGAGCTAGTTTTCGGCTCGCTGGCAAGAACCCCTTCGGCTGACGCCCAGAAGTACAACTCCTCGGATGAATCCTACGCAAATTATCTGTCAAACCTCCAAGATAAATTATTAGGAACCATTGGCCAAGCCCGCGAGAACCTGAAAGCTGCGAAAATCCGTTCTAAATCATACTACGACAGGAAACTCAGTACCAGAACCTTTTCCGTGGGAGATAGCGTTTTCCTTCTGAAAGAACCGCGTAAAGGGAAATTTGACGACGAGTATATCGGTCCGTTCAAGATACTGGAATGTTTAGGCGATAACAACGTCCGCTTAGACTTTAAGAGAGGAACCCGAGTCGTTCATACGAATAAAATTAAGCACGCGAAGAAAGCGAATCCGATTACACTAGAAGCGATAATCAAAGAACCCGATTCGGTTACGTTAGACGCGACATCCGCTAGATCTGATAATCGTAATATAAATTCAACGCTGGTGGGACCGGATACGCCTGTGGGCCAAACAAGAAACAAGAACCATGGAATATTCCTAGTAAGGGCGATGACGCGCCAACCCCCTCCCGTGCCCGGCCAAAAATTTACCGATAAGGTTGGATATAAAACGGCACCCGAAAAACTGACGGGCCATTCCAGCAACGACAACCATCAAAATGTATCGCTTAGCCAGACCCATGAAAACGTCGGAACAGAAGCGCCTGATCTATCTGAACAGGTTCCTGCGCATAAGGTGCTATCAGGGCACCCTACACACGACAAGCGAGGGAGACGAGCTCTGCGAGCGGTGCAGCAGGGTGCACCAGATCCTGGAGGTGTTTCACATCCACACCATTCAGGAAACAATGAAGAACAAATGCCACGAATGTGGGAAGGAAATATGCCGCGTCACCCCAATAGCAAACTGCCGCGACTGTTCCTTAAAACTCGCCACCATCCCCACCCCCCACCCGAACTAATCCAGGTGAAACAACACCCCTTCGTCGCCCCCACCAATAACACCTCCGGTGGGTATAAGACGACGAACAAATTGCGACAGCGTCAGTCAATTCCGACATCGCCAACCATGAAGGGACACATCGTACTTCTCTGCATGCTCACCGTCCTCCAGACGACGTCTGCCCTCATCGGCTACGACTGTAGTGGGCCCACACTCAACACCACATCTTTTTCTACCGTCGACAAACCGAGCTGCGATACCGCCGACGCCATGCCAACTAACGAGGAAACTAAAATCCAGCTGCTCCAGATTACCGAATTCGAGGATACGGCCACCATCCAATGCCGAGTAGAAATCGACCGCACGATCTACCATTGCGGGATGTACTCCCACGTATCTATAGTGCAGAACGGGAGACAGCAATATATCATGAATACTCCCAGAGAAATCTGTCAACAAATGCACGACACCGGTATCCTCTACCTGCCACCATTCATACAAATCGCCGGTCTCATGTCGAACCGTACCTCAACAAGGAGCATCGCCCTAGCTGGTGCTGTCCAGCAGGATGGCACATGCAGTGGGGCAACCTACAGCGATCCATTCGGTACATGGACCGACGTGGTGGTCCAAGCAGTCATCCGGATCACCCTAAAAGATTTTTATGCCTCAGTTAAGCTGACTTCCAACGAGATCTACCTACCTTCGGGCCAGAGATGCAACCTCCAGAGAGAATCCTGCCTGGATTCTGAAGATGGATATACATTCTGGACCAGTCTACCTGCAGATAGATGTCAACTAAACCAGTACCACGTCCTTTACGATGGGAAATCGATACGTACCAAAGCACCAGAGTCCAACTGGGCAGCTATCTACACAGTTACAACAGGTGAGACCGCATTCTCCCTGACCAGCACAAGCCGAACATTCGTGTGCGGCTGTACCCTCATTAGGACCGAGCACCCGAAACTTCTTATTCTGGAGACAGAGAAGGAAGGACGTTTCAAGGAGATGGAACCCATCCAAGTGAATAATTTGGACATCTTTACCTACGTAAACGCCAAATTCGTATATCTCGAGCGCCATATGAAGAACCAAGTAGTATCGATGTATCGAGATGTACTTCAACAAAAGTGCAAACTAGAACAACAGATCCTGGAGAATGCAATAGCTACGATCCGTATCGACCCAGCAGAAGTAGCCACGACTCTTGCCAGGGACCATGGTTTCATGGCCGTCCAAGCTGGAGAGGTCATACATCTCATCAAATGTACACCAATAGACTGCGCACTGAGGAAGACAGAAGAATGTTACGAAGAGCTCCCCGTGACATACAGAAATACATCTTATTTTCTAACACCTAGAAACCATATACTTACCTCTGTTGGTACCCAACGCAAATGCAACGAGCTGATACCTCCGGCATACAAACTACACGGAACCTGGTTCAAACTGATGCCAAACCCTGTCGAAAGTATGCCGTTTCCGCCTGTCCAACCGTTAACAAAATCAGCATGGAAGTACGTCGACCCTCAGAACCTGGCTAACGGAGGAATATATTCCTCCGACGACATCAACAAATTAAACGAACACATAATGTTTCCAATTGAGAAGACCGCAGTGATTGATTCACTTGCTCAGGGTGCCTCCGGAAGAAGCTATGCCGAAGGCTCCGCATCGCTGTTTAACCTAATGGATAAAGCAACATTAGAGAAAATAGCAGAATCGACCGGGCAACGAATCTGGGAAAGATTCACCGAATTCGGATCCGTGGTCGCAGGGCTGATTGGAATCTACATGGTGGTCCGCCTCATCAAGGTCACCGTCAACGTCATCCTCAACGGAATCGCACTGCATGCGGCTTATGGATGGAGCATCCAGCTCCTTGCTGCATCATGGAGTGCCCTCACCCACTTCTGTCTGTTCTTGAAACAGAAAAACGAAGAGACAATTAGTGAGAGTTCCCCCCAAAAGAGGTTAGAGTGTATCCCCAGTGAAGTGTCCACAAACTCTACGAGTGACGAACTTCCTACAATAGTTATAAGATCCCCGAGTGACGAGAACACTACGCCCCCAAATTTAAATAGACCAAACCGCCCCGATAAACCAGTGCGAAGGACATTTAATTACCATTCAGACGAGGAAGAATAATTTTTCCCGTAGTAAAAATTATTTTCCCAAGGGGGGGGGGGGGATGTCACGTCTGCCGACGTGTTGCTGCGCTAGGTTATAACTAGATGTCACGCCTATCGACATGTTGCGTTAGCTTCTGAATAGATGTCGCGCCGTCGGGATGTTGTGTTTAGTTATAACTAGATGTCGCGTTAGGCCATAAGTTGTATAATATATAGATAGCCACTACATTACATCACATAGAATTCTAAGTCCCGTTATTACGTCACCGCGCTCTAGCGAGCCCCACTACGACGCGTAATACGTCACGCGCCCCTCCACGCGATCTCCGAGCGAAGGAGGTCTGGACAATTCCCGAGAAAGTCGGTTCTCATCCGCGACCTGGTCGCGTCAACATCTCGCGTTTCTATCTTCAAGCGTTACTATATCTAGCTGTTCCAATCTTAGTATTTAGCGCCTTTGTATCTCAACTATTTTTGAATATATATACTTAGTGTTAACCATTCAAATCCTGTCATTTATTATCCACCAATCCCGCGCAAGAGAGTGCCGCGTCGCGCCGGTTGTAAACACTAATCACGCCAGTTATCTCGCCCTCTCGTGTCTAACAATCCAATCCATTCGGCGAACGTCCGCACCATCTCGCGGCCGCGCAGCATCAGGACCAATCTCCAGGGAGAGAGAGAGAGAGAGAGAGAGAGAGAGAGAGAGAGAGAGAGAGATCGACCTAAGAGGGACAAGGACACCGACCCATTCTCCGTAGCCAATCCGAGGGATCACGGCTGCCCCATCTGCCTCTGTTTCTTGCAATCTGTCCAGGACTGTTGGTGAGTAGCATATCTACATATATAATATTATTTCGGGCTCCTTCTTAAGCAAAAACACAAGGTTGATTCGTCTAAAATATAGAGTTTTATTATTAATTACACACCAAATAATATTTACACACTTCCCACGTGTCACACTAACCTAAAATATAGAGAATCAACAATTAAATGTTTGTGCTTCCCTATATTCTCTCCCCGTACAATCTTCTTTATAGAAACCTGGTCTAGTGGATTTCTGAACTTTAATATTTCATTAATTCGTTTCTCACGAATTATCGAGGTAATTAATTATTAAATTAATTGGTTCCCGTGTCACTCTCTCTATCTAAATCTCTGTTTACTTTATCCTGTCCAGCCCTGACCTCTCTCGAGTATTTATGTGTAACTCACCAGCCTATACACAAAGCTTACATCTCCCCTCCGCAAGATGCTTAATTTTCATCCGAAGATGCAAATTCAGCGTTAATCTTACCATAGATCAGTCGACACAGGTGTGAGCTTTGTTATATGATACAAACCAAGTGATCTTTTTTTATGGCCAGTGTTTATTTTATAAATTGAATCTGATAATTTCTCCAATATTTCAAAGGGACCTATCCTGATTTCATCCATTTTTTTCCTGTTTAATTTATTTCCATTAACTACGTAAACTAAATCTCCTTCTTTGAAGTTATACTGTGTTCTGTTTTTATCGAATCTAGATTTGTTATAATCATGGGATTTTTTTGTTCTAAGCAGTGCTATTCTTCTATCTTGTTCCAAACTTCTTGTATCCTTATTTTTTTCTTTTAATTCGGGTGGTAATAAGTCAGTAGATTCTCCACTTAGCAGGTATTTTGGTGAAAATCCTGTAATTGTGTGATTTGTTTCGTTATATTTGTTTGTACATTCTTCTGCTATTTTGGACCATGCTGATTTTTTTTCTTTCTCATTCAGTTTACAGCGTATTCTATTTACCAACGTCTGATTTAATCTTTCGTTTAAACCGTTTGAGAAAGGTGCATCTACGGCTGTAAAAATCAGTTGTACATTTCGATTTTCAAGGTAATTTTTGAATTCGCTTGAATTTAAGGCCGGATATTGATCTGAGAGCAGTATTTCAATCGTGTTATCTTTGGAAACCTTCTCAATCAGTTTTATGAAGTCTTGAGCGTTTTGATTTTTCGAGCATGAGCTGTATGTAAATCTTGTAAAATGGTCCACTAATAGATGCAGGTATTTCTTTGTTGATCTTCGACTCCCAAATCCACCAACTGTGTCCAAAGACATTATTTGGAAGGGTTTCTCGGCTGGACCTAATTGTGACATTAGACCATATTTTCTGTTTGCTCTTGTTTTATTTTTTATGCAAACTTCACAGTTTTTACACATTATTTTGATGTTTTTCATTATATTCTGTGCCGTGTAAAAGGGTTTTACCTTAGCTTCCATCTGATTTATTCCTATGTGACAGTAGTTTTCGTGAATTTTCTTCAGCACAATTTTACTATATTCTTCACTTAGTATTATTTTTTTTTCTTTTTCTTTTATCTTCTCTGTAGTAGATCCCATCTTGCATAGTAAATTTTGCATTCTCTCTTAACTGTTTGTTTTGTGCTTGGTCACTTTTTATATCTTCTAGACTAATAATATTTACCGTCTTCAGGTTATCTTCGTTATTTTCGTGATTTTCTAAAACTGGATGTCTGCTCAGACAGTCTGCTTCTATATTCGTCTTTCCTGGATTGTACTTTATTGTAAAGTTGTATTGGGACAAATAGTGAATCATATCCCCTAGTTCATCATCTGTTCTGTTTTTAACATTTAATTTTTCTAGCGGTTTATAGTCTGTATATACCATGAAGGAGTTTCCCAGTAACCAATGTTGCCAGAATTTCAGAC
The DNA here is from genome assembly GCF_050948215.1 of Halictus rubicundus. Lineage (NCBI taxonomy): Eukaryota > Metazoa > Arthropoda > Insecta > Hymenoptera > Halictidae > Halictus > Halictus rubicundus. The sequence goes on along the minus strand of NW_027488583.1, from coordinate 559,402 downwards.
TTTCTTTTATGGCTAAACATTCTAAAAAGATCGCTTTCTTCTTTTTTTGAGATTCATTTAGCTTTTTTGAAAAGTAAGCTACAGTTTTCAGGTCTCCATTTAATTGGGTTTGTTTCAAAACCGCCCCCAAACCGTGTATGCTAGCATCCGTATAAATAACTGTCGGTAACTTCGGATCAAAAATTGCGAGATTTGGTCTAGAACAGAGATGATTTTTTATTATTTCAAATGCTTCTTGGCATTCATTTGACCAATAAAATTTTGTATCTTTACGGAGTAGATTGTGTAGCGGCTCAAGTATTATTGTAACATTTGGAATATATTTTCCATGAAAATTAATTTTCCCTAAAAACTGTCTTACGTGTTTTTTGGTTTGTGGAGTTGGAAATTCTCTTATTGATTTTAAGTTATCTTTTAGAGGTGTAATTGTATTATCTTTTATTACGTGTCCTAAGTATTTTACCGAATTAGATGCAAATTTGCACTTTGTGAATTTTAGTCTAAGTCCTTCTTTTTTGATAGCGTCCAGCAATCTTTTAATATGTACTATATGCTCAGCAAATGTTCTTGAGAAAATTAATATATCGTCGATATAATTTACTGCAAATCCAGATAGTCTATATTTTTTTATAATACCTCTTAAAATTCGTTGAAAAATTGCTGGAGACGTTTTTAGGCCAAAAGGAAGACACGTCCACTGATAATATCCTTCTTGCGTCACAAATCCTGTTTTTGGTCTATCTCGAATTCTTAAGGGTATGGACCAAAAAGCTGAGTTTATGTCCAGAGTTGTAAAATATTTACAGTCAATGGTCTCAGTCATTAGGTCTTCTATTAAAGGAAATGGTTGGCATTGAGGAACTATTATCTTATTTAATTCTCTAAAGTCTATACATAAACGACTTCTTTTTCCTTCATCTCTTTTAAAGGCTAGTGTCACTGGCGCTGCAAAAGGACTATATGACTCCTCAATCAAATTATGTTTTAATAGTTCCGCGATCTGTCTTTCTATCTCAATTCTATCTGTGATTGAACATCTATATGGTCTTTTATAGCAATATTTCTCCGTTTGTAGGTCAATGAATGCTTCATAATTTTTTACTTTGCCTACGTCATATTTATCTTTGGCGAAAATCTGTTTATATTCATTTATTAGGACATTTATTTCTTCTCTTTGATCTGAATCTAAGTGTTCCGCTGCAACGACTTCAAAATGGAATTGTAACCTCTCCATAATGTTGCCTATCCAATGTCTCTTCTCGTGCGCGTTTCTTGCCCAAACGTAATAATTGTTGATTTATAATATTATTTCGGGCTCCTTCTTAAGCAAAAACACAAGGTTGATTCGTCTAAAATATAGAGTTTTATTATTAATTACACACCAAATAATATTTACACACTTCCCACGTGTCACACTAACCTAAAATATAGAGAATCAACAATTAAATGTTTGTGCTTCCCTATATTCTCTCCCCGTACAATCTTCTTTATAGAAACCTGGTCTAGTGGATTTCTGAACTTTAATATTTCATTAATTCGTTTCTCACGAATTATCGAGGTAATTAATTATTAAATTAATTGGTTCCCGTGTCACTCTCTCTATCTAAATCTCTGTTTACTTTATCCTGTCTAGCCCTGACCTCTCTCGAGTATTTATGTGTAACTCACCAGCCTATACACAAAGCTTACACATATTTATGTGGAACCGGGGACCCGGCTAGACTTCGAACGTACGAGTCGAGTGAGCCAAATGGTTGTAATTTTGAAGCGTCTCTCCGCGGTAAAATCGCGAAGCGTCTTTACCATCGTGTAGCCAACCGCGGGACGTAACACTATCCTATCCTCTATCCTATCCTATCCTCTATCCTATCCAATCCCCTATCGGATCCTCTATCCTATCCTATCCTCAATCCTATCCTATCCTCTATCCTATCCTATCCACTATCCTATCCTATCCTCTATCCTATCCTTTCCCCTATCCTATCCTATCCTGTATTCTGTCCTATCCTCCATCGTCTCCTGTCCTCTATCCTATCCAATCCCCTATCCTATCCTCTACCGTCTCCTATCCTCTATCCTATCCAATCCCCTATCGGATCCTCTATCCTATTCTATCCTCAATCCTATCCTATCCTCAATCCTATCCTATCCTCTATCCTATCCTATCCTTTATCCTATCCTATCCTCTATCCTATCCAATCCCCTATCGGATCCTCTATCCTATCCTATCCTCAATCCTATCCTATCCTCAGTCCTATCCTATCCTCTATCCTATCCTATCCTCTATGCTATCCCATCCTCTATCCTATACTATGCTCTATCCTATCCTATCCTCTATCCTATCCTATCCTCTATCCTATCCTATCCTCTATCCTATCCTATGCTCTATCCTACCCTTTCCTCTATCCTATCCTATCCTCTATTCTATCCTATCCTCCATCGTCTCCTGTCCTCTATCCTATCCAATCCCCTATCCTATGCTCTATCGTCTCCTATCCTCTATCCTATCCAATCCCCTATCGGATCCTCTATCCTATCCTATCCTCTGTCCTATCCTATCCTCAATCCTATCTTATCCTCTCTCCTATCCTATCCTCTATCCTATCCTCTATCCTATCCTATCCTCTATCCTATCCTATACTGTATCCTATCCTATCCTCTATCCTATCCTATTCTCTATCCTATCATATCCTCTATCCTATCCTATCCTATCCAATCCCCTATCCTATCCTCAATCCTATCCTATCCTATCCTCTATCCTATCCTATCCTATCCTCTATCCTATCCTATACTGTATCCTATCCTATCCTCTATCCTATCCTATTCTCTATCCTATCATATCCTCTATCCTATCCTATACCCTATCCTATCCTATCCTCTATACTATCCTATCCTCTATCCTATCCTATACTCTATCCTATCCTATCCTATCCTCTATCCTATCCTATCCTCTATCCTATCCTATGCTCTATCCTATCCTTTCCTCTATTCTATCCTATCCTCTATTCTATCCTATCCTCCATCGTCTCCTGTCCTCTATCCTATCCAATCCCCTATCCTATCCTCTACCGTCTCCTATCCTCTATCCTATCCAATCCCCTATCGGATCCTCTATCCTATTCTATCCTCAATCCTATCCTATCCTCAATCCTATCCTATCCTATCCTCTATCCTATCCTATCCTCTATGCTATCCCATCCTCTATCCTATCCTATGCTCTATCCTACCCTTTCCTCTATCCTATCCTATCCTCAATTCTATCCTATCCTCCATCGTCTCCTGTCCTCTATCCTATCCAATCCCCTATCCTATCCTCTATCGTCTCCTATCCTCTATCCTATCAAATCCCCTATCGGATCCTCTATCCTATCCTATCCTCAATCCTATCTTATCCTCTCTCCTATCCTATACCCTATCCTATCCTATCCTCTATATTATCCTATCCTCTATCCTATCCTATACTCTATCCTATCCTATCCTATCCAATCCCCTATCCTATCCTCAATCCTATCCTATCCTCTATCCTATCCTATCCTCTATCCTATCCTATACTGTATCCTATCCTATCCTCTATCCTATCCTATTCTCTATCCTATCATATCCTCTATCCTATCCTATACCCTATCCTATCCTATCCTATCCTCTATATTATCCTATCCTCTATCCTATCCTATACTCTATCCTATCCTATCCTATCCAATCCCCTATCCTATCCTCAATATTATCCTATCCTCTATCCTATCCTATCCTCTATCCTATCCTATGCTCTATCCTATCCTTTCCTCTATCCTATCCTATCCTCTATTCTATCCTATCCTCCATCGTCTCCTGTCCTCTATCCTATCCAATCCCCTATCCTATCCTCTATCGTCTCCTATCCTCTATCCTATCCAATCCCCTATCGGATCCTCTATCCTATCCTATCCTCTATCCTATCATATCCTCTATCCTATCCTATCCTCTATCCTATCCTATCCTCTATCCTATCCTTTCCCCTATCCTATCCTATCCTCTATTCTATCCTATCCTCCATCGTCTCCTATCCTCTATCCTATCCAATCCCCTATCCGATCCTCTATCCTATCCTATCCTCAATCCTATCCTATCCTCAATCCTATCCTATCCTCTATCCTATCCTATCCTCTATGCTATCCCATCCTCTATCCTATACTATGCTCTATCCTATCTTATCCTCTATCCTATCCTATCCTCTATCCTATCCAATCCCCTATCGGATCCTCTATCCTATCCTATCCTCAATCCTATCCTATCCTCTATCCTATCCTATCCTCTATCCTATCCTATCCTCTATCCTATCCTATGCTCTATCCTATCCTTTCCTCTATCCTATCCTATCCTCTATTCTATCCTATCCTCCATCGTCTCCTGTCCTCTATCCTATCCCATCCCCTATCCTATCCTCTATCGTCTCCTATCCTCTATCCTATCCAATCCCCTATCGGATCCTCTATCCTATCCTATCCTCTATCCAATCATATCCTCTATCCTATCCTATCTTCTATCCTATCCTATCCTCTATCCTATCCTTTCCCCTATCCTATCCTATCCTCAATCCTATCCTATCCTCTATCCTATCCTATCCTCTATCCTATCCAATCCTCTATCCTATCCTATCCTCTATCCTATCATATCCTCTATCCTATCCTATCCACTATCCTATCCTATCCTCTATCCTATCCTTTCCCCTATCCTATCCTATCCTGTATTCTGTCCTATCCTCCATCGTCTCCTGTCCTCTATCCTATCCAATCCCCTATCCTATCCTCTACCGTCTCCTATCCTCTATCCTATCCAATCCCCTATCGGATCCTCTATCCTATTCTATCCTCAATCCTATCCTATCCTCAATCCTATCCTATCCTCTATCCTATCCTATCCTCTATCCTATCCTATCCTCTATCCTATCCAATCCCCTATCGGATCCTCTATCCTATCCTATCCTCAATCCTATCCTATCCTCAATCCTATCCTATCCTCTATCCTATCCTATCCACTATGCTATCCCATCCTCTATCCTATACTATGCTGTATCCTATCCTATCCTCTATCCTATCCTATCCTCTATCCTATCCTATCCTCTATCCTATCCTAAGCTCTATCCTACCCTTTATTCTATCCTATCCTATCCTCTATTCTATCCTATCCTCCATCGTCTCCTGTCCTCTATCCTATCCAATCCCCTATCCTATCCTCTACCGTCTCCTATCCTCTACCCTATCCAATCCCCTATCGGATCCTCTATCCTATCCTATCCTCTATCCTATCATATCCTCTATCCTATCCTATCCTCTATCCTATCCTATCCTCTATCCTATCCTTTCCCCTATCCTATCCTATCCTCTATTCTATCCTATCCTCCATCGTCTCCTATCCTCTATCCTATCCAATCCCCTATCCGATCCTCTATCCTATCCTATCCTCAATCCTATCCTATCCTCAATCCTATCCTATCCTCTATCCTATCCTATCCTCTATGCTATCCCATCCTCTATCCTATACTATGCTCTATCCTATCTTATCCTCTATCCTATCCTATCCTCTATCCTATCCTATCCTCAATCCTATCCTATCCTCTATCCTATCCTATCCTTTATCCTATCCAATTCTCTACCCTATCCTATCCTCTATACTATCATATCCTCTATCCTATCCTATCCACTATCCTATCCTATACTCTATCCTATCCTTTCCCCTATCCTATCCTATCCTCTATTCTGTCCTATCCTCCATCGTCTCCTGTCCTCTATCCTATCCAATCCCCTATCCTATCGTCTACCGTCTCCTATCCTCTATCCTATCCAATCCCCTATCGGATCCTCTATCCTATCCTATCCTCAATCCTATCCTTTCCTCTATCCTATCCTATCCTCTATTCTATCCTATCCTCCATCGTCTCCTGTCCTCTATCCTATCCAATCCCCTATCCTATCCTCTATCGTCTCCTATCCTCTATCCTATCCAATCCCCTATCGGATCCTCTATCCTATCCTATCCTCTATCCTATCATATCCTCTATCCTATCCTATCCTCTATCCTATCCAATCCTCTATCCTATCCTTTCCCCTATCCTATCCTATCCTCAATCCTATCCTATCCTCTATCCTATCCTATCCTCTATCCTATCCAATCCTCTATCCTATCCTATCCTCTATCCTATCATATCCTCTATGCTATCCTATCCACTATCCTATCCTATCCTCTATCCTATCCTTTCCCCTATCCTATCCTATCCTGTATTCTGTCCTATCCTCCATCGTCTCCTGTCCTCTATCCTATCCAATCCCCTATCCTATCCTCTACCGTCTCCTATCCTCTAACCTATCCAATCCCCTATCGGATCCTCTATCCTATTCTATCCTCAATCCTATCCTATCCTCAATCCTATCCTATCCTCTATCCTATCCTATCCTCTATCCTATCCTATACCCTATCCTATCCTATCCTCTATATTATCCTATCCTCTATCCTATCCTATACTCTATCCTATCCTATCCTATCCAATCCCCTATCCTATTATCAATCCTATCCTATCCTCTATCCTATCCTATCCTCTATCCTATCCTATCCTATCCTATTCTCTATCCTATCATATCCTCTATCCTATCCTATACCCTATCCTATCCTATCCTCTATACTATCCTATCCTCTATCCTATCCTATCCTCTATCGTCTCCTATCCTCTATCCTATCCAATCCCCTATCGGATCCTCTATCCTATCCTATCCTCAATCCTATCCTATCCTCTATCCTATCCTATCCTCTATCCTATCCTATCCTCTATCCTATCCTATGCTCTATCCTATCCTTTCCTCTATCCTATCCTATCCTCTATTCTATCCTATCCTCCATCGTCTCCTGTCCTCTATCCTATCCAATCCCCTATCCTATCCTCTATCGTCTCCTATCCTCTATCCTATCCAATCCCCTATCGGATCCTCTATCCTATCCTATCCTCTATCCTGTCATATCCTCTATCCTATCCTATCCTCTATCCTATCCTATCCTCTATCCTATCCTTTCCCCTATCCTATCCTATCCTCAATCCTATCCTATCCTCTATCCTATCCTATCCTCTATCCTATCCAATCCTCTATCCTATCCTATCCTCTATCCTATCATATCCTCTATGCTATCCTATCCACTATCCTATCCTATCCTCTATCCTATCCTTTCCACTATCCTATCCTATCCTGTATTCTGTCCTATCCTCCATCGTCTCCTGTCCTCTATCCTATCCAATCCCCTATCCTATCCTCTACCGTCTCCTATCCTCTATCCTATCCAATCCCCTATCGGATCCTCTATCCTATCCTATCCTCTATCCTATCATATCCTCTATCCTATCCTATCTTCTATCCTATCCTATCCTCTATCCTATCCTTTCCCCTATCCTATCCTATCCTCAATCCTATCCTATCCTCTATCCTATCCTATCCTCTATGCTATCCCATCCTCTATCCTATACTATGCTCTATCCTATCTTATCCTCTATCCTATCCTATCCTCTATCCTATCCAATCCCCTATCGGATCCTCTATCCTATCCTATCCTCAATCCTATCCTATCCTCTATCCTATCCTATCCTCTATCCTATCCTATCCTCTATCCTATCCTATGCTCTATCCTATCCTTTCCTCTATCCTATCCTATCCTCTATTCTATCCTATCCTCCATCGTCTCCTGTCCTCTATCCTATCCCATCCCCTATCCTATCCTCTATCGTCTCCTATCCTCTATCCTATCCAATCCCCTATCGGATCCTCTATCCTATCCTATCCTCTATCCTATCATATCCTCTATCCTATCCTATCTTCTATCCTATCCTATCCTCTATCCTATCCTTTCCCCTATCCTATCCTATCCTCAATCCTATCCTATCCTCTATCCTATCCTATCCTCTATCCTATCCAATCCTCTATCCTATCCTATCCTCTATCCTATCATATCCTCTATCCTATCCTATCCACTATCCTATCCTATCCTCTATCCTATCCTTTCCCCTATCCTATCCTATCCTGTATTCTGTCCTATCCTCCATCGTCTCCTGTCCTCTATCCTATCCAATCCCCTATCCTATCCTCTACCGTCTCCTATCCTCTATCCTATCCAATCCCCTATCGGATCCTCTATCCTATTCTATCCTCAATCCTATCCTATCCTCAATCCTATCCTATCCTCTATCCTATCCTATCCTCTATCCTATCCTATCCTCTATCCTATCCAATCCCCTATCGGATCCTCTATCCTATCCTATCCTCAATCCTATCCTATCCTCAATCCTATCCTATCCTCTATCCTATCCTATCCACTATGCTATCCCATCCTCTATCCTATACTATGCTGTATCCTATCCTATCCTCTATCCTATCCTATCCTCTATCCTATCCTATCCTCTATCCTATCCTAAGCTCTATCCTACCCTTTATTCTATCCTATCCTATCCTCTATTCTATCCTATCCTCCATCGTCTCCTGTCCTCTATCCTATCCAATCCCCTATCCTATCCTCTACCGTCTCCTATCCTCTACCCTATCCAATCCCCTATCGGATCCTCTATCCTATCCTATCCTCTATCCTATCATATCCTCTATCCTATCCTATCCTCTATCCTATCCTATCCTCTATCCTATCCTTTCCCCTATCCTATCCTATCCTCTATTCTATCCTATCCTCCATCGTCTCCTATCCTCTATCCTATCCAATCCCCTATCCGATCCTCTATCCTATCCTATCCTCAATCCTATCCTATCCTCAATCCTATCCTATCCTCTATCCTATCCTATCCTCTATGCTATCCCATCCTCTATCCTATACTATGCTCTATCCTATCTTATCCTCTATCCTATCCTATCCTCTATCCTATCCTATCCTCAATCCTATCCTATCCTCTATCCTATCCTATCCTTTATCCTATCCAATTCTCTACCCTATCCTATCCTCTATACTATCATATCCTCTATCCTATCCTATCCACTATCCTATCCTATACTCTATCCTATCCTTTCCCCTATCCTATCCTATCCTCTATTCTGTCCTATCCTCCATCGTCTCCTGTCCTCTATCCTATCCAATCCCCTATCCTATCGTCTACCGTCTCCTATCCTCTATCCTATCCAATCCCCTATCGGATCCTCTATCCTATCCTATCCTCAATCCTATCCTTTCCTCTATCCTATCCTATCCTCTATTCTATCCTATCCTCCATCGTCTCCTGTCCTCTATCCTATCCAATCCCCTATCCTATCCTCTATCGTCTCCTATCCTCTATCCTATCCAATCCCCTATCGGATCCTCTATCCTATCCTATCCTCTATCCTATCATATCCTCTATCCTATCCTATCCTCTATCCTATCCTATCCTCTATCCTATCCTTTCCCCTATCCTATCCTATCCTCAATCCTATCCTATCCTCTATCCTATCCTATCCTCTATCCTATCCAATCCTCTATCCTATCCTATCCTCTATCCTATCATATCCTCTATGCTATCCTATCCACTATCCTATCCTATCCTCTATCCTATCCTTTCCCCTATCCTATCCTATCCTGTATTCTGTCCTATCCTCCATCGTCTCCTGTCCTCTATCCTATCCAATCCCCTATCCTATCCTCTACCGTCTCCTATCCTCTAACCTATCCAATCCCCTATCGGATCCTCTATCCTATTCTATCCTCAATCCTATCCTATCCTCAATCCTATCCTATCCTCTATCCTATCCTATCCTCTATCCTATCCTATACCCTATCCTATCCTATCCTCTATATTATCCTATCCTCTATCCTATCCTATACTCTATCCTATCCTATCCTATCCAATCCCCTATCCTATTATCAATCCTATCCTATCCTCTATCCTATCCTATCCTCTATCCTATCCTATCCTATCCTATTCTCTATCCTATCATATCCTCTATCCTATCCTATACCCTATCCTATCCTATCCTCTATACTATCCTATCCTCTATCCTATCCTATCCTCTATCGTCTCCTATCCTCTATCCTATCCAATCCCCTATCGGATCCTCTATCCTATCCTATCCTCAATCCTATCCTATCCTCTATCCTATCCTATCCTCTATCCTATCCTATCCTCTATTCTATCCTATGCTCTATCCTATCCTTTCCTCTATCCTATCCTATCCTCTATTCTATCCTATCCTCCATCGTCTCCTGTCCTCTATCCTATCCAATCCCCTATCCTATCCTCTATCGTCTCCTATCCTCTATCCTATCCAATCCCCTATCGGATCCTCTATCCTATCCTATCCTCTATCCTGTCATATCCTCTATCCTATCCTATCCTCTATCCTATCCTATCCTCTATCCTATCCTTTCCCCTATCCTATCCTATCCTCAATCCTATCCTATCCTCTATCCTATCCTATCCTCTATCCTATCCAATCCTCTATCCTATCCTATCCTCTATCCTATCATATCCTCTATGCTATCCTATCCACTATCCTATCCTATCCTCTATCCTATCCTTTCCACTATCCTATCCTATCCTGTATTCTGTCCTATCCTCCATCGTCTCCTGTCCTCTATCCTATCCAATCCCCTATCCTATCCTCTACCGTCTCCTATCCTCTATCCTATCCAATCCCCTATCGGATCCTCTATCCTATCCTATCCTCTATCCTATCATATCCTCTATCCTATCCTATCTTCTATCCTATCCTATCCTCTATCCTATCCTTTCCCCTATCCTATCCTATCCTCAATCCTATCCTATCCTCTATCCTATCCTATCCTCTATGCTATCCCATCCTCTATCCTATACTATGCTCTATCCTATCTTATCCTCTATCCTATCCTATCCTCTATCCTATCCAATCCCCTATCGGATCCTCTATCCTATCCTATCCTCAATCCTATCCTATCCTCTATCCTATCCTATCCTCTATCCTATCCTATCCTCTATCCTATCCTATGCTCTATCCTATCCTTTCCTCTATCCTATCCTATCCTCTATTCTATCCTATCCTCCATCGTCTCCTGTCCTCTATCCTATCCCATCCCCTATCCTATCCTCTATCGTCTCCTATCCTCTATCCTATCCAATCCCCTATCGGATCCTCTATCCTATCCTATCCTCTATCCTATCATATCCTCTATCCTATCCTATCTTCTATCCTATCCTATCCTCTATCCTATCCTTTCCCCTATCCTATCCTATCCTCAATCCTATCCTATCCTCTATCCTATCCTATCCTCTATCCTATCCAATCCTCTATCCTATCCTATCCTCTATCCTATCATATCCTCTATCCTATCCTATCCACTATCCTATCCTATCCTCTATCCTATCCTTTCCCCTATCCTATCCTATCCTGTATTCTGTCCTATCCTCCATCGTCTCCTGTCCTCTATCCTATCCAATCCCCTATCCTATCCTCTACCGTCTCCTATCCTCTATCCTATCCAATCCCCTATCGGATCCTCTATCCTATTCTATCCTCAATCCTATCCTATCCTCAATCCTATCCTATCCTCTATCCTATCCTATCCTCTATCCTATCCTATCCTCTATCCTATCCAATCCCCTATCGGATCCTCTATCCTATCCTATCCTCAATCCTATCCTATCCTCAATCCTATCCTATCCTCTATCCTATCCTATCCACTATGCTATCCCATCCTCTATCCTATACTATGCTGTATCCTATCCTATCCTCTATCCTATCCTATCCTCTATCCTATCCTATCCTCTATCCTATCCTAAGCTCTATCCTACCCTTTATTCTATCCTATCCTATCCTCTATTCTATCCTATCCTCCATCGTCTCCTGTCCTCTATCCTATCCAATCCCCTATCCTATCCTCTACCGTCTCCTATCCTCTACCCTATCCAATCCCCTATCGGATCCTCTATCCTATCCTATCCTCTATCCTATCATATCCTCTATCCTATCCTATCCTCTATCCTATCCTATCCTCTATCCTATCCTTTCCCCTATCCTATCCTATCCTCTATTCTATCCTATCCTCCATCGTCTCCTATCCTCTATCCTATCCAATCCCCTATCCGATCCTCTATCCTATCCTATCCTCAATCCTATCCTATCCTCAATCCTATCCTATCCTCTATCCTATCCTATCCTCTATGCTATCCCATCCTCTATCCTATACTATGCTCTATCCTATCTTATCCTCTATCCTATCCTATCCTCTATCCTATCCTATCCTCAATCCTATCCTATCCTCTATCCTATCCTATCCTTTATCCTATCCAATTCTCTACCCTATCCTATCCTCTATACTATCATATCCTCTATCCTATCCTATCCACTATCCTATCCTATACTCTATCCTATCCTTTCCCCTATCCTATCCTATCCTCTATTCTGTCCTATCCTCCATCGTCTCCTGTCCTCTATCCTATCCAATCCCCTATCCTATCGTCTACCGTCTCCTATCCTCTATCCTATCCAATCCCCTATCGGATCCTCTATCCTATCCTATCCTCAATCCTATCCTTTCCTCTATCCTATCCTATCCTCTATTCTATCCTATCCTCCATCGTCTCCTGTCCTCTATCCTATCCAATCCCCTATCCTATCCTCTATCGTCTCCTATCCTCTATCCTATCCAATCCCCTATCGGATCCTCTATCCTATCCTATCCTCTATCCTATCATATCCTCTATCCTATCCTATCCTCTATCCTATCCTATCCTCTATCCTATCCTTTCCCCTATCCTATCCTATCCTCAATCCTATCCTATCCTCTATCCTATCCTATCCTCTATCCTATCCAATCCTCTATCCTATCCTATCCTCTATCCTATCATATCCTCTATGCTATCCTATCCACTATCCTATCCTATCCTCTATCCTATCCTTTCCCCTATCCTATCCTATCCTGTATTCTGTCCTATCCTCCATCGTCTCCTGTCCTCTATCCTATCCAATCCCCTATCCTATCCTCTACCGTCTCCTATCCTCTAACCTATCCAATCCCCTATCGGATCCTCTATCCTATTCTATCCTCAATCCTATCCTATCCTCAATCCTATCCTATCCTCTATCCTATCCTATCCTCTATCCTATCCTATCCTCTATCCTATCCTTTCCCCTATCCTATCCTATCCTCAATCCTATCCTATCCTCTATCCTATCCTATCCTCTATCCTATCCAATCCTCTATCCTATCCTATCCTCTATCCTATCATATCCTCTATGCTATCCTATCCACTATCCTATCCTATCCTCTATCCTATCCTTTCCACTATCCTATCCTATCCTGTATTCTGTCCTATCCTCCATCGTCTCCTGTCCTCTATCCTATCCAATCCCCTATCCTATCCTCTACCGTCTCCTATCCTCTATCCTATCCAATCCCCTATCGGATCCTCTATCCTATTCTATCCTCAATCCTATCCTATCCTCAATCCTATCCTATCCTCTATCCTATCCTATCCTCTATCCTATCCTATACCCTATCCTATCCTATCCTCTATATTATCCTATCCTCTATCCTATCCTATACTCTATCCTATCCTATCCTATCCAATCCCCTATCCTATTATCAATCCTATCCTATCCTCTATCCTATCCTATCCTCTATCCTATCCTATCCTATCCTATTCTCTATCCTATCATATCCTCTATCCTATCCTACACCCTATCCTATCCTATCCTCTATACTATCCTATCCTCTATCCTATCCTATACTCTATCCTATCCTATCCTATCCTCTATCCTATCCTATCCTCTATCCTATCCTATGCTCTATCCTATCCTTTCCTCTATTCTATCCTATCCTCTATTCTATCCTATCCTTCATCGTCTCCTGTCCTCTATCCTATCCAATCCCCTATCCTATCCTCTACCGTCTCCTATCCTCTACCCCATCCAATCCCCTATCGGATCCTCTATCCTATTCTATCCTCAATCCTATCCTATCCTCAATCCTATCCTATCCTCTATCCTATCCTATCCTCTATCCTATCCTATCCTCTATCCTATCCTATCCTCTATCCTATCCAATCCCCTATCGGATCCTCTATCCTATTCTATCCTCAATCCTATCCTATCCTCAATCCTATCCTATCCTCTATCCTATCCTATCCTCTATCCTATCCTATACCCTATCCTATCCTATCCTCTATATTATCCTATCCTCTATCCTATCCTATACTCTATCCTATCCTATCCTATCCAATCCCCTATCCTATTATCAATCCTATCCTATCCTCTATCCTATCCTATCCTCTATCCTATCCTATCCTATCCTATTCTCTATCCTATCATATCCTCTATCCTATCCTACACCCTATCCTATCCTATCCTCTATACTATCCTATCCTCTATCCTATCCTATACTCTATCCTATCCTATCCTATCCTCTATCCTATCCTATCCTCTATCCTATCCTATGCTCTATCCTATCCTTTCCTCTATTCTATCCTATCCTCTATTCTATCCTATCCTTCATCGTCTCCTGTCCTCTATCCTATCCAATCCCCTATCCTATCCTCTACCGTCTCCTATCCTCTACCCAATCCAATCCCCTATCGGATCCTCTATCCTATTCTATCCTCAATCCTATCCTATCCTCAATCCTATCCTATCCTCTATCCTATCCTATCCTCTATCCTATCCTATCCTCTATCCTATCCTATCCTCTATCCTATCCAATCCCCTATCGGATCCTCTATCCTATCCTATCCTCAATCCTATCCTATCCTGAATCCTATCCTATCCTCTATCCTATCCTATCCTCTATGCTATCCCATCCTCTATCCTATACTATGCTCTATCCTATCCTATCCTCTATCCTATCCTATCCTCTATCCTATCCTATCCTCTATCCTATCCTATGCTCTATCCTACCCTTTCCTCTATCCTATCCTATCCTCTATTCTATCCTATCCTCCATCGTCTCCTGTCCTCTATCCTATCCAATCCCCTATCCTATCCTCTATCGTCTCCTATCCTCTATCCTATCCAATCCCCTATCGGATCCTCTATCCTATCCTATCCTCTATCCTATCCTATCCTCAATCCTATCTTATCCTCTCTCCTATCCTATCCTCTATCCTATCCTCTATCCTATCCTATCCTCTATCCTATCCTATACTGTATCCTATCCTATCCTCTATCCTATCCTATTCTCTATCCTATCATATCCTCTATCCTATCCTATACCCTATCCTATCCTATCCTCTATATTATGCTATCCTCTATCCTATCCTATACTCTATCCTATCCTATCCTATCCAATCCCCTATCCTATCCTCAATCCTATCCTATCCTCTATCCTATCCTATCCTCTATCCTATCCTATCCTATCCTCTATCCTATCCTATACTGTATCCTATCCTATCCTCTATCCTATCCTATTCTCTATCCTATCATATCCTCTATCCTATCCTATACCCTATCCTATCCTATCCTCTATACTATCCTATCCTCTATCCTATCCTATACTCTATCCTATCCTATCCTATCCTATCCTCTATCCTATCCTATCCTCTATCCTATCCTATGCTCTATCCTATCCTTTCCTCTATTCTATCCTATCCTCTATTCTATCCTATCCTCCATCGTCTCCTGTCCTCTATCCTATCCAATCCCCTATCCTATCCTCTATCGTCTCCTATCCTCTAGCCTATCCAATCCCCCATCGGATCCTCTATCCTATCCCATCCTCTCTCCTATCCTATCCTCTATCCTATCTTCTATCCTATCCTATCCTCTATCCTATCCTATACTGTATCCTATCCTATCCTCTATGCTATCCCATCCTCTATCCTATACTATGCTCTATCCTATCCTATCGTCTATCCTATCCTATCCTCTATCCTATCCTATCCTCAATCCTATCCTATCCTCCATCCTATCCTATCCTCTATGCTATCCCATCCTCTATCCTATCCTATCCTCTATCCTATCCTCTATCCTATCCTATCCTCTATCGTATGCTCTATCCTCAATCCTATCCTCTATCCTATCCTATCCTCTATCCTATCCTATCCTCTATCCTATCATTTCCCCTATCCTATCCTATCCTCTATTCTATCCTATCCTCCATCGTCTCCTGTCCCCTATCCTATCCAATCCCCTATCCTATCCTCTATCGTCTCCTATTCTCTATCCTATCCAATCCCCTATCGGATCCTCTATCCTATTCTATCCTCAATCCTATCCTATCCTCAATCCTATCCTATCCTCTATCCTATCCTATCCTCTATCCTATCCTATACCCTATCCTATCCTATCCTCTATATTATCCTATCCTCTATCCTATCCTATACTCTATCCTATCCTATCCTATCCAATCCCCTATCATATTATCAATCCTATCCTATCCTCTATCCTATCCTATCCTCTATCCTATCCTATCCTATCCTATTCTCTATCCTATCATATCCTCTATCCTATCCTATACCCTATCCTATCCTATCCTCTATACTATCCTATCCTCTATTCTATCCTATCCTCCATCGTCTCCTGTCCTCTATCCTATCCAATCCCCTATCCTATCCTCTACCGTCTCCTATCCTCTATCCTATCCAATCCCCTATCGGATCCTCTATCCTATCCTATCCTCAATCCTATCCTATCCTCAATCCTATCCTATCCTCTATCCTATCCTATCCTCTATCGTCTCCTATCCTCTATCCTATCCAATCCCCTATCGGATCCTCTATCCTATCCTATCCTCAATCCTATCCTATCCTCTATCCTATCCTATCCTCTATCCTATCCTATCCTCTATCCTATCCTATGCTCTATCCTATCCTTTCCTCTATCCTATCCTATCCTCTATTCTATCCTATCCTCCATCGTCTCCTGTCCTCTATCCTATCCAATCCCCTATCCTATCCTCTATCGTCTCCTATCCTCTATCCTATCCAATCCCCTATCGGATCCTCTATCCTATCCTATCCTCTATCCTATCATATCCTCTATCCTATCCTATCCTCTATCCTCTATTATATCCTATCCTCTATCCTATCCTTTCCCCTATCCTATCCTATCCTCAATCCTATCCTATCCTCTATCCTATCCTATCCTCTATCCTATCCAATCCTCTATCCTATCCTATACTCTATCCTATCCTATCCTATCCAATCCCCTATCCTATTATCAATCCTATAGTATCCTCTATCCTATCCTATCCTCTATCCTATCCTATCCTATCCTATTCTCTATCCTATCATATCCTCTATCCTATCCTATACCCTATCCTATCCTATCCTCTATACTATCCTATCCTCTATCCTATCCTATACTCTATCCTATCCTATCCTATCCTCTATCCTATCCTATCCTCTATCCTATCCTATGCTCTATCCTATCCTTTCCTCTATTCTATCCTATCCTCTATTCTATCCTATCCTCCATCGTCTCCTGTCCTCTATCCTATCCAATCCCCTATCCTATCCTCTACCGTCTCCTATCCTCTACCCCATCCAATCCCCTATCGGATCCTCTATCCTATTCTATCCTCAATCCTATCCTATCCTCAATCCTATCCTATCCTCTATCCTATCCTATCCTCTATCCTATCCTATCCTCTATCCTATCCTATCCTCTATCCTATCCAATCCCCTATCGGATCCTCTATCCTATCCTATCCTCAATCCTATCCTATCCTCAATCCTATCCTATCCTCTATCCTATCCTATCCTCTATGCTATCCCATCCTCTATCCTATACTATGCTCTATCCTATCCTATCCTCTATCCTATCCTATCCTCTATCCTATCCTATCCTCTATCCTATCCTATGCTCTATCCTACCCTTTCCTCCATCCTATCCTATCCTCTATTCTATCCTATCCTCCATCGTCTCCTGTCCTCTATCCTATCCAATCCCCTATCGGATCCTCTATCCTATCCTATCCTCTATCCTATCCTATCCTCAATCCTATCTTATCCTCTCTCCTATCCTATCCTCTATCCTATCCTCTATCCTATCCTATCCTCTATCCTATCCTATACTGTATCCTATCCTATCCTCTATCCTATCCTATTCTCTATCCTATCATATCCTCTATCCTATCCTATACCCTATCCTATCCTATCCTCTATATTATGCTATCCTCTATTCTATCCTATACTCTATCCTATCCTATCCTATCCAATCCCCTATCCTATCCTCAATCCTATCCTATCCTCTATCCTATCCTATCCTCTATCCTATCCTATCCTATCCTCTATCCTATCCTATACTGTATCCTATCCTATCCTCTATCCTATCCTATTCTCTATCCTATCATATCCTCTATCCTATCCTATACCCTATCCTATCCTATCCTCTATACTATCCTATCCTCTATCCTATCCTATACTCTATCCTATCCTATCCTATCCTATCCTCTATCCTATCCTATCCTCTATCCTATCCTATGCTCTATCCTATCCTTTCCTCTATTCTATCCTATCCTCTATTCTATCCTATCCTCCATCGTCTCCTGTCCTCTATCCTATCCAATCCCCTATCCTATCCTCTATCGTCTCCTATCCTCTAGCCTATCCAATCCCCCATCGGATCCTCTATCCTATCCCATCCTCTATCCTATCCTATCCTCAATCCTATCTTATCCTCTCTCCTATCCTATCCTCTATCCTATCTTCTATCCTATCCTATCCTCTATCCTATCCTATACTGTATCCTATCCTATCCTCTATGCTATCCCATCCTCTATCCTATACTATGCTCTATCCTATCCTATCGTCTATCCTATCCTATCCTCTATCCTATCCTATCCTCAATCCTATCCTATCCTCTATCCTATCCTATCCTCTATGCTATCCCATCCTCTATCCTATCCTATCCTCTATCCTATCCTATCCTCTATCCTATCCTATCCTCTATCGTATGCTCTATCCTCAATCCTATCCTCTATCCTATCCTATCCTCTATCCTATCCTATCCTCTATCCTATCATTTCCCCTATCCTATCCTATCCTCTATTCTATCCTATCCTCCATCGTCTCCTGTCCCCTATCCTATCCAATCCCCTATCCTATCCTCTATCGTCTCCTATCCTCTATCCTATCCAATCCCCTATCGGATCCTCTATCCTATCCTATCCTCAATCCTATCCTATCCTCTATCGTATCCTATCCTCTATCCTATCCTATCCTCTATCCTATCCTATGCTCTATCCTATCCTTTCCTCTATCCTATCCTATCCTCTATTCTATCCTATCCTCCATCGTCTCCTGTCCTCTATCCTATCCAATCCCCTATCCTATCCTCTATCGTCTCCTATCCTCTAGCCTATCCAATCCCCCATCGGATCCTCTATCCTATCCTATCCTCTATCCTATCCTATCCTCAATCCTATCTTATCCTCTCTCCTATCCTATCCTCTATCCTATCCTATCCTCTATCCTATGCTATCCTCAATCCTATCCTATCCTCTATCCTATCCTATACTCTATCCTATCCTATCCTATCCAATCCCCTATCCTATCCTCTATTCGACCCTATCCTCTATCCTATCGTATCCTCTATACTATCGTATCCTCTATCCTATCGTGTCCTCGATCCTATAATATCATCCATCCTATCCTATTCTCTATCCTACCCTATCCTATCCTCTATCCGATCCTATTCTCTATCGTATCCTATCCGCTATCGTCTCCTGTCCTCTATCCTGTCCAATCCCCTATCCTATTCTCTATCGTCAACTATCCTATATCCTATCCAATCCCCTATCCGCTCCTCTATATTATCCTCTTTACTATCCTGTTCTCTATCCTATACTATCCTCTATCGTATCCTATCCTCTATCCTATCCAATCCTCTATTCTATCCTCTATCCTATCCTATCCTCTCTCCTATCATATCCTCTATCCTATCCTATCCTCTATCCTATCCTTTCCCCTATCCTATCCTATCCTCTATTCTATCCTATCCTCCATCGTCTCCTGTCCTCTATGCTATCCAATCCCCTATCCTATCCTCTATCCTATCCTATCCTCAATCCTATCCTATCCTCTATCCTATCCTATCCTCTATCCTATCCAATCCCCTATCGGATCCTCTATCCTATCCTATCCTCAATCCTATCCTATCCTCAATCCTATCCTATCCTCTATCCTATCCTATCCTCTATCCTATCCTATCCTCTATCCTATCCAATCCCCTATCGGATCCTCTATCCTATCCTATCCTCAATCCTATCCTATCCTCAATCCTATCCTATCCTCTATCCTATCCTATCCTCTATCCTATCCTATCCTCTATCCTATCCTTTCCTCGATTCTATCCTATCCTCCATCGTCTCCTGTCCTCTATCCTATCCAATCCCCTATCCTATCCTCTATCGTCTCCTATCCTCTAGCCTATCCAATCACCCATCGGATCCTCTATCCTATCCTATCCTCTATCCTATCCTATCCTCAATCCTATCTTATCCTCTCTCCTATCCTATCCTCTATCCTATCTTCTATCCTATCCTATCCTCTATCCTATCCTATACTGTATCCTATCCTATCCTCTATCCTATCCTATCCTCTATCTTATGCTATCCTCAATCCTATCCTATCCTCTATCCTATCCTATCCTCTATCCTATCCAATCCCCTATCGGATCCTCTATCCTATCCTATCCTCTATCCTATCCTATCCTCTATCCTATCCTATCCTCTATCCTATCCTATCCTCTATCCTATCCTATCCTCTATCCTATCCTATCCTCTATCCTATCCTATCCTCTATCCTATCCTATCCTCTATCCTATCCTATCCTCTATCCTATCCTATCCTCTATCCTATCCTATCCTCTATCCTATCCTCTATCCTATCCTCTATCCTATCCTATCCTCTATCGTATCCTATCCTCTATCCTATCCTATCCTCTATCCTATCCTATCCTCTATCCTATCCTATCCTCTATCCTATCCTATCCTCTATCCTATCCTATCCTCTATCCTATCCTATCCTCTATCCTATCCTATCCTCAATCCTATCCTATCCTCTATCCTATCCTATCCTCTATGCTATCCCATCCTCTATCCTATCCTATCCTCTATCCTATCCTATCCTCTATCCTATCCTATCCTCTATCCTATGCTCTATCCTCAATCCTATCCTCTATCCTATCCTATCCTCTATCCTATCCTCTATCCTATCCTAGCCTCTATCCTATCCAATCCTCTATCCTATCCTCTATCCTATCCTATCCTCTATCCTATCATATCCTCTATCCTATCCTATCCTCTATCCTATCCTATCCTCTATCCTATCCTTTCCCCTATCCTATCCTATCCGATATTCTATCCTATCCTCCATCGTCTCCTGTCCTCTATCCTATCCTATCCTCTATCCTACCCTATGCTCAATCCTATCCTTTCCTCTATCCTATCCTATCCTCTATTCTATCCTATCTTCCATCGTCTCCTGTCCTCTATCCTATCCAATCCCCTATCCTATCCTCTATCGTCTCCTATCCTCTATCCTATCCAATCACCTATCCTATCCTCTATCGTCTCCTATCCTCTATCCTATCCAATCCCCTATCGGATCCTCTATCCTATCCTATCATCAATCCTATCCTATCCTCAATCCTATCCTATCATCTATCCTATCCTATCCTCTATGCTATCCCATCCTCTATCCTATACTATGCTCTATCCTATCCTATTCTCTATCCTATCCTATCCTCAATCCTATCCTATCCTCTATCCTATCCTATCCTCTATGCTATCCCATCCTCTATCCTATCCTATCCTCTATCCTATCCTATCCTCTATCCTATCCTATCCTCTATCCTATGCTCTATCCTCAATCCTATCCTCCATCCTATCCTATCCTCTATCCTATCCTCTATCCTATCCTAGCCTCTATCCTATCCAATCCTCTATCCTATCCTCTATCCTATCCTATCCTCTATCCTATCATATCCTCTATCCTATCCTATCCTCTATCCTATCCTATCCTCTATCCTATCCTTTCCCCTATCCTATCCTATCCGATATTCTATCCTATCCTCCATCGTCTCCTGTCCTCTATCCTATCCTATCCTCTATCCTACCCATTGCTCAATCCTATCCTTTCCTCTATCCTATCCTATCCTCTATTCTATCCTATCCTCTATCCTATCCTATCCTCTATCCTATCCTATCCTCTATCCTATCCTATCCTCTATCCTATCCTATCCTCTATCCTATCCTCTATCCTATCCTTTCCTCGATTCTATCCTATCCTTCATCGTCTCCTGTCCTCTATCCTATCCAATCCCCTATCCTATCCTCTATCGTCTCCTATCCTCTAGCCTATCCAATCCCCCATCGGATCCTCTATCCTATCCTATCCTCTATCCTATCCTATCCTCAATCCTATCTTATCCTCTCTCCTATCCTATCCTCTATCCTATCTTCTATCCTATCCTATCCTCTATCCTATCCTATACTGTATCCTATCCTATCCTCTATCCTATCCTATCCTCTATCTTATGCTATCCTCAATCCTATCCTATCCTCTATCCTATCCTATCCTATGCTATCCAATCCCCTATCCTATCCTCTATTCGACCCTATCCTCTATCCTATCGTATCCTCTATACTATCGTATCCTTTATCCTATCGTGTCCTCGATCCTATAATATCATCCATCCTATCCTATTCTCTATCCTACCCTATCCTATCCTCTATCCTATCCTATTCTCTATCGTATCCTATCCGCTATCGTCTCCTGTCCTCTATCTTGTCCAATCCCCTATCCTATTCTCTATCGTCAACTATCCTATATCCTATCCAATCCCCTATCCGCTCCTCCATATTATCCTCTTTACTATCCTGTTCTCTATCCTATACTATCCTCTATCGTATCCTATCCTCTATCCTATCCAATCCTCTATTCTATCCTCTATCCTATCCTATCCTCTCTCCTATCATATCCTCTATCCTATCCTATCCTCTATCCTATCCTATCCTCTATCCTATCCTTCCCCCTATCCTATCCTATCCTCTATTCTATCCTATCCTCCATCGTCTCCTGTCCTCTATGCTATCCAATCCCCTATCCTATCCTCTATCCTATCCTATCCTCAATCCTATCCTATCCTCAATCCTATCCTATCCTCTATCCTATCCTATCCTCTATGCTATCCCATCCTCTATCCTATCCTACCCTCAATCCTATCTTATCCTCTCTCCTATCCTATCCTCTATCCTATCTTCTATCCTATCCTATCCTCTATCCTATCCTATCCTCTATTGTATCCTATCCTCCATCGTCTCCTGTCCCCTATCCTATCCAATCCCCTATCCTATCCTCTATCGTCTCCTATCCTCTATCCTATCCAATCCCCTATCGGATCCTCTATCCTATCCTATCCTCAATCCTATCCTATCCTCTATCCTATCCTATCCTCTATCCTATCCTATCCTCTATCCTATCCTATGCTCTATCCTATCCTTTCCTCTATCCTATCCTATCCTCTATTCTATCCTATCCTCCATCGTCTCCTGTCCTCTATCCTATCCAATCCCCTATCCTATCCTCTATCGTCTCCTATCCTCTAGCCTATCCAATCCCCCATCGGATCCTCTATCCTATCCTATCCTCTATCCTATCCTATCCTCAATCCTATCTTATCCTCTCTCCTATCCTATCCTCTATCCTATCCTATCCTCTATCCTATCCTATACTGTATCCTATCCTATCCTCTATCCTATCCTATCCTCTATCCTATCCTATCCTCTATCCTATCCTATACTCTATCCTATCCTATCCTATCCAATCCCCTATCCTATCCACTATTCGACCCTATCCTCTATCCTATCGTATCCTCTATACTATCGTATCCTCTATCCTATCGTGTCCTCGATCCTATAATATCATCCATCCTATCCTATTCTCTATCCTACCCTATCCTATCCTCTATCCTATCCTATTCTCTATCGTATCCTATCCGCTATCGTCTCCTGTCCTCTATCCTGTCCAATCCCCTATCCTATTCTCTATCGTCAACTATCCTATATCCTATCCAATCCCCTATCCGCTCCTCTATATTATCCTCTTTACTATCCTGTTCTCTATCCTATACTATCCTCTATCGTATCCTATCCTCTATCCTATCCAATCCTCTATTCTATCCTCTATCCTATCCTATCCTCTCTCCTATCATATCCTCTATACTTTCCTATCCTCTATCCTATCCTATCCTCTATCCTATCCTTTCCCCTATCCTATCCTATCCTCTATTCTATCCTATCTACCATCGTCTCCTGTCCTCTATGCTATCCAATCCCCTATCCTATCCTCTATCCTATCCTATCCTCAATCCTATCCTATCCTATATCCTATCCTATCCTCTATCCTATCCAATCCCCTATCGGATCCTCTATCCTATCCTATCCTCAATCCTATCCTATCCTCAATCCTATCCTATCCTCTATCCTATCCTATGCTCTATCCTATCCTATCCTCTATCCTATCCAATCCCCTATCGGATCCTCTATCCTATCCTATCCTCAATCCTATCCTATCCTCAATCCTATCCTATCCTCTATCCTATCCTATCCTCTATCCTATCCTATCCTCTATCCTATCCTTTCCTCAATTCTATCCTATCCTCCATCGTCTCCTGTCCTCTATCATATCCAATCCCCTATCCTATCCTCTATCGTCTCCTATCCTCTATCCTATCCTATCCGCTATCGTCTCCTATCCTCTAGCCTATCCAATCCCCCATCGGATCCTCTATCCTATCCTATCCTCTATCCTATCCTATCCTCAATCCTATCTTATCCTCTCTCCTATCCTATCCTCTATCCTATCTTCTATCCTATCCTATCCTCTATCCTATCCTTTCCCCTATCCTATCCTATCCTCCATCGTCTCCTGTCCTCTATCCTATCCAATCCCCTATCCTATCCTCTATCGTCTCCTATCCTCTAGCCTATCCAATCCCCTATCGGATCCTCTATCCTATCCTATCCTCAATCCTATCCTATCCTCAATCCTATCCTATCCTCTATCCTATCCTATCCTCTATGCTATCCCATCCTCTATCCTATACTATGCTCTATCCTATCCTATCCTCTATCCTATCCTATCCTCTATCCTATCCTATCCTCTATCCTATCCTATCCTCTATGCTATCCCATCCTCTATCCTATACTATGCTCTATCCTATCCTATCCTCTATCCTATCCTATCCTCTATCCTATCCTATCCTCTATGCTATCCCATCCTCTATCCTATCCTATCCTCTATCCTATCCTATCCTCTATCCTATCCTATCCTCTATCGTATGCTCTATCCTCAATCCTATCCTCTATCCTATCCTATCCTCTATCCTATCCTATCCTCTATCCTATCCAATCCTCTATCCTATCCTCTATCCTATCCTATCCTCTATCCTATCCTATCCTCAATCCTATCCTATCCTCTATCCTATCCTATCCTCTATCCTATCCAATCCCCTATCGGATCCTCTATCCTATCCTATCCTCAATCCTATCCTATCCTCAATCCTATCCTATCCTCTATCCTATCCTCTATCCTATCCTATCCTCTATCCTATCCTATACTGTATCCTATCCTATCCTCTATCCTATCCTATCCTCAATCCTATCTTATCCTCTCTCCTATCCTATCCTCTATCCTATCCTCTATCCTATCCTATCCTCTATCCTATCCTATACTGTATCCTATCCTATCCTCTATCCTATCCTATTCTCTATCCTATCATATCCTCTATCCTATCCTATCCTCTATATTATCCTATCCTCTATCCTATCCTATACTCTATCCTATCCTATCCTATCCAATCCCCTATCCTATCCTCAATCCTATCCTATCCTCTATCCTATCCTATCCTCTATCCTATCCTATCCAATCCTCTATCCTATCTTCTATCCTATCCTATCCTCTATCCTATCCTTTCCCTTATCCTATCCTATCCTCTATTCTATCCTATCCTCCATCGTCTCCTGTCCTCTATCCTATCCAATCCCCTATCCTATCCTCTATCGTCTCCTATCCTCTATCCTATCGAATCCCCTATCCGATCCTCTATCCTATCCTATCCTCAATCCTATCCTATCCTGTATCCTATCCTATGCTCTATCCTATCCTATCCTCAATCCTATCCTATCCTCTATCCTATCCTATCCTCTATGCTATCCCATCCTCTATCCTATCCTATCCTCTATCCTATCCTATTCTCTATCCTATCCTATCCTCTATCCTATCCTATCCTCTATCCTATGCTCTATCCTCAATCCTATCCTCTATCCTATCCTATCCTCTATCCTATCCAATCCTCTATCCTATCCTCTATCCTATCCTATCCTCTATCCTATCATATCCTCTATCCTATCCTATCCTCTATCCTATCCTATCCTCTATCCTATCATTTCCCCTATCCTATCCTATCCTCTATTCTATCCTATCCTCCATCGTCTCCTGTCCTCTACCCTATCCAATCCCCTATCCTATCCTCTATCGTCTCCGATCCTCTATCCTATCCAATCCCCTATCGGATCCTCTATCCTATCCTATCCTCAATCCTATCCTATCCTCTATCCTATCCTATCCTCTATCCTATCCTATCCTCTATCCTATCCTATGCTCTATCCTATCCTTTCCTCTATCCTATCCTATCCTCTATTCTATCCTATCCTCCATCGTCTCCTGTCCTCTATCCTATCCAATCCCCTATCGGATCCTCTATCCTATCCTATCCTCTATCCTATCCTATGCTCTATCCTATCCTTTCCTCTATCCTATCCTATCCTCTATTCTATCCTATCCTCCATCGTCTCCTGTCCTCTATCCTATCCAATCCCCTATCCGATCCTCTATCCTATCCTATCCTCAATCCTATCCTATCCTCAATCCTATCCTATCCTCTATCCTATCCTATCCTCTATGCTATCCCATCCTCTATCCTATACTATGCTCTATCCTATCTTATCCTCTATCCTATCCTATCCTCTATTCTATCCTATCCTCAATCCTATCCTATCCTCTATCCTATCCTATCCTTTATCCTATCCTATCCTCTATCCTATCCTATCCTCTATCGTCTCCTATCCTCTATCCTATCCAATCCCCTATCGGATCCTCTATCCTATCCTATCCTCAATCCTATCCTATCCTCTATCCTATCCTATCCTCTATCCTATCCTATCCTCTATCCTATCCTATGCTCTATCCTATCCTTTCCTCTATCCTATCCTATCCTCTATTCTATCCTATCCTCCATCGTCTCCTGTCCTCTATCCTATCCAATCCCCTATCCTATCCTCTATCGTCTCCTATCCTCTATTCCTATCCAATCCCCTATCGGATCCTCTATCCTATCCTATCCTCTATCCTATCATATCTTTTTTCCTATCCTATCCTCTATCCTATCCTATCCTCTATCCTATCCTTTCCCCTATCCATTCCTATCCTCTATTC
Organism: Halictus rubicundus; assembly: GCF_050948215.1. Lineage (NCBI taxonomy): Eukaryota > Metazoa > Arthropoda > Insecta > Hymenoptera > Halictidae > Halictus > Halictus rubicundus. The sequence goes on along the minus strand of NW_027488583.1, from coordinate 532,006 downwards.
TATCCTATCCTCCATCGTCTCCTGTCCTCTATGCTATCCAATCCCCTATCCTATCCTCTATCCTATCCTATCCTCAATCCTATCCTATCCTCAATCCCATCCTATCCTCTATCCTATCCTATCCTCTATGCTATCCCATCCTCTATCCTGTACTATGCTCTATCCTATCTTATCCTCTATCCTATCCTATCCTCTATCCTATCCTATCCTCAATCCTATCCTATCCTCTATCCTATCCTATCCTCTATCCTATCCAATCCTCTATCCTATCCTATCCTCTATCCTATCATATTCTCTATCCTATCCTATCCACTATCCTATCCTATCCTCTATCCTATCCTTTCCCCTATCCTATCCTATCCTGTATTCTGTCCTATCCTCCATCGTCTCCTGTCCTCTATCCTATCCAATCCCCTATCCTATCCTCTACCGTCTCCTATCCTCTATCCTATCCAATCCCCTATCGGATCCTCTATCCTATTCTATCCTCAATCCTATCCTATCCTCAATCCTATCCTATCCTCTATCCTATCCTATCCTCTATCCTATCCTATCCTCTATCCTATCCAATCCCCTATCGGATCCTCTATCGTATCCTATCCTCAATCCTATCCTATCCTCTATCCTATCCTATCCACTATCCTATCCTATCCTCTATCCTATCCTTTCCCCTATCCTATCCTATCCTGTATTATGTCCTATCCTCCATCGTCTCCTGTCCTCTATCCTATCCAATCCCCTATCCTATCCTCTACCGTCTCCTATCCTCTATCCTATCCAATCCCCTATCGGATCCTCTATCCTATTCTATCCTCAATCCTATCCTATCCTCAATCCTATCCTATCCTCTATCCTATCCTATCCTCTATCCTATCCTATCCTCTATCCTATCCAATCCCCTATCGGATCCTCTATCCTATCCTATCCTCAATCCTATCCTATCCTCAAACCTATCCTATCCTCTATCCTATCCTATCCTCTATGCTATCCCATCCTCTATCCTATACTATGCTCTATCCTATCCTATCCTCTATCCTATCCTATCCTCTATCCTATCCTATCCTCTATCCTATCCTATCCTCTATCCTATCCTATCCTGTATTCTGTCCTATCCTCCATCGTCTCCTGTCCTCTATCCTATCCAATCCCCTATCCTATCCTCTATCGTCTCCTATCCTCTATCCTATCCAATCACCTATCCTATCCTCTATCGTCTCCTATCCTCTATCCTATCCAATCCCCTATCGGATCCTCTATCCTATCCTATCATCAATCCTATCCTATCCTCAATCCTATCCTATCATCTATCCTATCCTATCCTCTATGCTATCCCATCCTCTATCCTATACTATGCTCTATCCTATCCTATTCTCTATCCTATCCTATCCTCAATCCTATCCTATCCTCTATCCTATCCTATCCTCTATCCTATCCTATCCTCTATCCTATCCTATCCTCTATCCTATGCTCTATCCTCAATCCTATCCTCCATCCTATCCTATCCTCTATCCTATCCTCTATCCTATCCTAGCCTCTATCCTATCCAATCCTCTATCCTATCCTCTATCCTATCCTATCCTCTATCCTATCCTATCCTCTATCCTATCCTATCCTCTATCCTATCCTCTATCCTATCCTATCCTCTATGCTATCCTATCCTCTATCCTATCATATCCTCTATCCTATCCTATGCTCTATCCTCAATCCTATTCTCTATCCTACCCTATCCTCTATCCTATCCTATACTCTAACCTATCCTATCCTCTATCCTATCCTATAATCTATCCTATCCTATCCTATCCAATCCCCTATCCTATCCTCTATTCGACCCTATCCTCTATCCTTTCGTATCCTCTATACTATCGTATCCTCTATCCTATCGTGTCCTCGATCCTATAATATCATCCATCCTATCCTATTCTCTATCCTACCCTATCCTATCCTCTATCCTATCCTATTCTCTATCGTATCCTATCCGCTATCGTCTCCTGTCCTCTATCCTGTCCAATCCCCTATCCTATTCTCTATCGTCAACTATCCTATATCCTATCCAATCCCCTATCCGCTCCTCTATATTATCCTCTTTACTATCCTGTTCTCTATCCAATACTATCCTCTATCGTATCCTATTCTCTATCCTATCCAATCCTCTATCCTATCCTCTATCCTATCCTATCCTCTATCCTATCATATCCTCTATCCTATCCTATCCTCTATCCTATCCTATCCTCTATCCTATCCTTTCCCCTATCCTAACCTATCCTCTATTCTATCCTATCCTCCATCGTCTCCTGTCCTCTATCCTATCCAATCCCCTATCCTATCCCATCCTCTATCCTATCCTATGCTCTATCCTCAATCTTATTCTCTATCCTACCCTATCCTCTATCCTATCCTATCCTCAATCCTATCCTATCCTCTATCCTATCCTAACCTCTATGCTATCCCATCCTCTATCCTATACTATGCTCTATCCTATCCTATCCTCTATCCTATCCTATCCTCAATCCTATCCTATCCTCTATCCTATCCTATCCTCTATGCTATCCCATCATCTATCCTATCCTATCCTGTATCCTATCCTAACCTCTATCCTATCCTATCCTCTATCCTATGCTCTATCCTCAATCCTATACTCTATCCTATCCTATGCTCTATCCTCAATCGTATACTCTATCCTATCCTATCCTCTATCCTATCCTATACTCTATCCTATCCTATCCTCAATCCTATCCTATCCTCTATCCTATCCTATCCTCTATGCTATCCCATCATCTATCCTATCCTATCCTGTATCCTATCCTATCCTCTATCCTATCCTATCCTCTATCCTATGCTCTATCCTCAATCCTATACTCTATCCTATCCTATGCTCTATCCTCAATCGTATACTCTATCCTATCCTATCCTCTATCCTATCCTATACTCTATCCTATCCTATCCTCTATCCTATGCTCTATCCCCAATCCTATACTCTATCCTATCCTATCCTCTATCCTATCCTATCCTCTATCCTATCCTATCGTCAATCCTATCCTATCCTCTATCCTATCCTATCCTCTATGCTATCCCATCCTCTATCCTATCCTATGCTCTATCCTCAATCCTATTCTCTATCCTATCCTATACTCTATCCTATCCTATCCTATCCTCTTTACTATCCTGTTCTCTATCCTATCCTATCCTCTATCCTATCCTGTCCTCGAGCATATAATATCATCCATCCTATCCTAGTCTCTATCCTACCCTATCCTATCCTCTATCGTATCCTATCCTCAATCCTATCCTCTATCCTATCCTATCCTCTCTCCTATCCTATCCTCTATCCTATCCTCTATCCTATCCTATCCTCTATCCTATCCTATACTCTATCCTATCCTATCCTATCCAATCCCGCATCCTATCCTCTATTCGATCCTATCCTCTATCCTAACGTATCCTCTATCGTATCCTATCCTCTATCCTATCCAATGCTCTATCCTATCCTCTATCCTATCCTATCCTCTCTCCTATCCTATCCTCTATCCTATCCTATCCTCTATCCTATCCGCTCCTCTATCGTATCCTATCCTCTCTCCTATCCTATCCTCTATCCTATCCTCTATCGTATCCTATCCTCTATCCTATCCAATGCTCTATCCTATCCTCTATCCTATCCTATCATCTCTCCTATCCTATCCTCTATCCTATCCTATCCTCTATCCTATCCTCTCTCCTCAATCCTATAATATCCTCTATCCTATCCTATACTCTATCCTATCCCATCCACTATCCTATCCTACCCTCTATCCTATCCTATCCCCTATCCTATCCAATCCCCTATCGGATCCTCTATCCTATCCTATCCTCAATCCTATCCTATCCTCAATCCTATCCTATCCTCTATCCTATCCTATCCTCTATGCTATCCCATCCTCTATTCTATACTATGCTCTATCCTATCCTATCCTCCATCCTATCCTATCCTCTATCCTATCCTATGCTCAATCCTATCCTTTCCTCTATCCTATCCTATCCTCTATTCTATCCTATCCTCCATCGTCTACTGTCTTCTATCCTATCCAATCCCCTATCGGATCCTCTATCCTATCCTATCCTCTATCCTATCCTATCCTGAATCCTATCTTATCCTCTCTCCTATCCTATCCTCTATCCTAACCTCTATCCTATCCTCTATCCTATCCTATCCTCTATCCTATCCTATACTGTATCCTATCATATCCTCTATCCTATCCTATCCTCTATCCTATCCTATCCTCTATCCTATCCTTTCCCCTATCCTCTCCTATCCTCTATTCTATCCTATCCTCCATCGTCTCCTGTCCTCTATCCTATCCAATCCCCTATCCTATCCTCTATCGTCTCCTATCCTCTATCCTATCCAATCCCCTATCGGATCCTCTATCCTATCCTATCCTCTATCCTTTCCTATCCTCTATCCTATCCTATCCTCTATCCTATCCTATCCTCTATGCTATCCCATCCTCTATTCTATACTATGCTCTATTCTATCCTATCCTCCATCCTATCCTACCCTCTATCCTATCCTATGCTCAATCCTATCCTTTCCTCTATCCTATCCTATCCTCTATTCTATCCTATCCTCCATCGTCTCCTGTCTTCTATCCTATCCAATCCCCTATCGGATCCTCTATCCTATCCTATCCTCTATCCTATCCTATCCTGAATCCTATCTTATCCTCTCTCCTATCCTATCCTCTATCCTAACCTCTATCCTATCCTCTATCCTATCCTATCCTCTATCCTATCCTATACTGTATCCTATCATATCCTCTATCCTATCCTATCCTCTATCCTATCCTACCCTCTATCCTATCCTTTCCCCAATCCTCTCCTATCCTCTATTCTATCCTATCCTCCATCGTCTCCTGTCCTCTATCCTATCCAATCCCCTATCCTATCCTCTATCGTCTCCTATCCTCTATCCTATCCAATCCCCTATCGGATCCTCTATCCTATCCTATCCTCTATCCTTTCCTATCCTCTATCCTATCCTATCCTCTATCCTATCCTATCCTCAATCCTATCCTATCCTCTATCCTATCCTATCCTCTATGCTATCCCATCCTCTATCCTATCCTATCCTCTATCCTATCCTATCCTCTATCCTATCCTATCCTCTATCCTATCCTATCCTCAATCCTATCCTATCCTCAATCCTATCCTATCCTCTATCCTATCCTATCCTCTATCCTATCCTATCCTCTATCCTATCCTAGGCTCTATCCTACCCTTTCCTCTATCCTATCCTATCCTCTATTCTATCCTATCCTCCATCGTCTCCTGTCCTCTATCCTATCCAATCCCCTATCCTATCCTCTATCGTCTCCTATCCTCTATCCTATCCAATCCCCTATCGGATCCTCTATCCTATCCTATCCTTTATCCTATCCTATCCTCAATCCTATCTTATCCTCTCTCCTATCCTATCCTCTATCCTATCCTCTATCCTATCCTATCCTCTATCCTATCCTATACTGTATCCTATCCTATCCTCTATCCTATCCTATCCTCTATCCTATGCTATCCTCAATCCTATCCTATCCTCTATCCTATCCTATCCTCTATGCTATCCCATCCTCTATCCTATCCTATGCTCTATCCTCAATCCTATTCTCTCTCCTATCATATCCTCTATCCTATCCTATACCCTATCCTATCCTATCCTCTATACTATCCTATCATCTATCCTATCCTATACTCTATCCTATCCTATCCTATCCTATCCAATCCCCTATCCTATCCTCAATCCTATCCTATCCTCTATCCTATCCTATCCTATCCTCTATCCTATCCTATCCTCTATGCTATCCCATCCTCTATCCTATACTATGCTCTATCCTATCCTATCCTCTATGCTATCCCATCCTCTATCCTATCCTATGCTCTATCCTCAATCCTATTCTCTATCCTACCCTATCCTCTATCCTATCCTATACTCTAACCTATCCTATCCTCTATCCTATCCTATACTCTATCCTATCCTATCCCATCCAATCCCCTATCCTATCCTCTATTCGACCCTATCCTCAATCCTATCCTATCCTCTATCCTATCCTATCCTCTATGCTATCCCATCCTCTATCCTATCCTATGCTCTATCCTCAATCCTATTCTCTCTCCTATCATATCCTCTATCCTATCCTATACCCTATTATATCCTATCCTCTATACTATCCTATCATCTATCCTATCCTATACTCTATCCTATCCTATCCTATCCTATCCAATCCCCTATCCTATCCTCAATCCTATCCTATCCTCTATCCTATCCTATCCTATCCTCTATCCTATCCTATCCTCTATGCTATCCCATCCTCTATCCTATACTATGCTCTATCCTATCCTGTCCTCTATGCTATCCCATCCTCTATCCTATCCTATGCTCTATCCTCAATCCTATTCTCTATCCTACCCTATCCTCTATCCTATCCTATACTCTAACCTATCCTATCCTCTATCCTATCCTATACTCTATCCTATCCTATCCCATCCAATCCCCTATCCTATCCTCTATTCGACCCTATCCTCTATCCTATCGTATCCTCTATATTATCGTATCCTCTATCCTATCGTGTCCTCGATCCTATAATATCATCTATCCTATCCTATTCTCTATCGTATCCTATCCGCTATCGTCTCCTGTCCTCTATCCTGTCCAATCCCCTATCCTATTCTCTATCGTCAACTATCCTATATCCTATCCAATCCCCTATCCGCTCCTCTATATTATCCTCTTTACTATCCTGTTCTCTATAATATACTATCCTCTATCGTATCCTATCCTCTATCCTATCCAATCCTCTATCCTATCCTCTATCCTATCCTATCCTCTATCCTATCATATCCTCTATCCTATCCTTTCCCCTATCCTATCCTATCCTCTATTCTATCCTATCCTCCATCGTCTCCTGTCCTCTATCCTATCCAATCACCTATCCTATCCTCTATCGTCTCCTATCCTCTATCCTATCCAATCCCCTATCGGATCCTCTATCCTATCCTATCCTCAATCCTATCCTATCCTCAATCCTATCCTATCCTCAATCCTATCCTATCCTCTATCCTATCATATCCTCTATGCTATCCCATCCTGTATCCTATACTATGCTCTATCCTATCCTATCCTCTATCCTATCCTATCCTCTATCCTATCCTATCCTCAATCCTATCCTATCCTCTATCCTATCCTATCCTCTATGCTATCCCATCCTCTATCCTATCCTATCCTCTATCCTATCCTATCCTCTATCCTATCCTATCCTCTATCCTATGCTCTATCCTCAATCCTATCCTCTATCCTATCCTATACTCTATCCTATCCTATCCTATCCAATCCCCTATCCTATCCTCTATTCGACCCTATCCTCTATCCTATCGTATCCTCTATACTATCGTATCCTCTATCCTATCGTGTCCTCGATCCTATAATATCATCTATCCTATCCTATTCTCTATCGTATCCTATCCGCTATCGTCTCCTGTCCTCTATCCTGTCCAATCCCCTATCCTATTCTCTATCGTCAACTATCCTATATCCTATCCAATCCCCTATCCGCTCCTCTATATTATCCTCTTAACTATCCTGTTCTCTATCCTATACTATCCTCTATCGTCTCCTATCCTCTATCCTATCCAATCCCCTATCGGATCCTCTATCGTATCCTATCCTCTATCCTATCCAATCCTCTATCCTATCCTCTATCCTATCCTATCCTCTATCCTATCCTTTCCTCTATCCTATCCTATCCTCTATTCTATCCTATCCTCCATCGTCTCCTCTCCTCTATCATATCCAATCCCCTATCCTATCCTCTATCGTCTCCTATCCTCTATCCTATCCAATCCCCTATCGGATCCTCTATCCTATCCTATCCTCTATCCTATCATATCCTCTATCCTATCCTATCCTCTATCCTATCCTATACTCTATCGTCTCCTGTCCTCTATCCTATCCAATCCCCTATCCTATCCTCTATCGTCTCCTATCCTCTATCCTATCCAATCCCCTATCGGATCCTCTATCCTATCCTATCCTCTATCGTATCCTATCCTCAATCCTATCTTATCCTCTCTCCTATCCTATCCTCTATCCTATCCTCTATCCTATCCTATCCTCTATCCTATCCTATACTGTATCCTATCCTATCCTCTATCCTATCCTATCCTCTATCCTATGCTATCCTCAATCCCCTATCCTATCCTCAATCCTATCCTATCCTCTATCCTATCCTATCCTCTATCCTATCCTATCCTCTATCCTATCCTATCCTCTATCCTATCCTTTCCCCTATCCTATCCTATCCTCTATTCTATCCTATCCTCCATCGTCTCCTGTCCTCTATCCTATCCAATCCCCTATCCTATCCTCTATCGTCTCCTGTCCTCTATCCTATCCAGTCCCCTATCGGATCCTCTATCCTATCCTATCATCAATCCTATCCTATCCTCAATCCTATCCTATCCTCTATCCTATCCTATCCTCTATGCTATCCCATCCTCTATCCTATCCCATCCTCTATCCTATCCTATCCTCTATCCTATCCTATCCTCTATCCTATCCTACCCTCTATCCTATCCTATCCCCTATCCTATCCAATCCCCTATCGGATCCTCTATCCTATCCTATCCTCAATCCTATCCTATCCTCAATCCTATCCTATCCTCTATCCTATCCTATCCTCCATCCTATCCTATCCTCTATCCTATCCTATGCTCAATCCTATCCTTTCCTCTATCCTATCCTATCCTCTATTCTATCCTATCCTCCATCGTCTCCTGTCTTCTATCCTATCCAATCCCCTATCGGATCCTCTATCCTATCCTATCCTCTATCCTATCCTATCCTGAATCCTATCTTATCCTCTCTCCTATCCTATCCTCTATCCTAACCTCTATCCTATCCTCTATCCTATCCTATCCTCTATCCTATCCTATACTGTATCCTATCATATCCTCTATCCTATCCTATCCTCTATCCTATCCTATCCTCTATCCTATCCTTTCCCCTATCCTATCCTATCCTCTATTCTATCCTATCCTCTATGCTATCCCATCCTCTATCCTATACAGTGCTCTATCCTATCCTATCCTCTATCCTATCCTATCCTCTATCCTATCCTATGCTCTATCCTATCCTTTAATCTATCCTATCCTAACCTCTATTCTATCGTATCCTCCATCGTCTCCTGTCCTCTATCCTATCCAATCCCATATCCTATCCTCTATCGTCTCCTATCCTCTATCCTATCCAATCCCCTATCGGATCCTCTATCCTATCCTATCCTCTATCCTATCCTATCCTGAATCCTATCTTATCCTCTCTCCTATCCTATCCTCTATCCTAACCTCTATCCTATCCTCTATCCTATCCTATCCTCTATCCTATCCTATACTGTATCCTATCATATCCTCTATCCTATCCTATCCTCTATCCTATCCTATCCTCTATCCTATCCTTTCCCCTACCCTCTCCTATCCACTATTCTATCCTATCCTCCATCGTCTCCTGTCCTCTATCCTATCCAATCCCCTATCCTATCCTCTATCGTCTCCTATCCTCTATCCTATCCAATCCCCTATCGGATCCTCTATCCTATCCTATCCTCTATCCTTTCCTATCCTCTATCCTATCCTATCCCCTATCCTATCCTATCCTCAATCCTATCCTATCCTCTATCCTATCCTATCCTCTATGCTATCCCATCCTCTATCCTATCCTATCCTCTATCCTATCCTATCCTATCCTCTATTCTATCCTATCCTCCATCGTCTCCTGTCCTCTATCCTATCCAATCCCCTATCCAATCCTCTATCGTCTCCTATCCTCTATCCTATCCAATCCCCTACCGGATCCTCTATCCTATCCTATCCTCAATCCTATCCTATCCTCAATCCTATCATATCCTCTATCCTATCCCATCCTCTATCCTATCCTATCCTCTATCCTATCCAATCCCCTATCGGATCCTCTATCCTATCCTATCCTCAATCCTACCCTATCCTCAATCCTATCCTATCCTCTATCCTATCCTATCATCTATGCTATCCCATCCTCTATCCTATCCTATCCTCAATCCTCTCCTATCCTCTATCCTATCCTATCCTCTATGCTATCCCATCCTCTATCCTATACAGTTCTCTATCCTATCCTTTCCTCTATTCTATCCTATCCTCTATTCTATCCTATCCTCCATCGTCTCCTGTCCTCTATCATATCCAATCCCCTATCCTATCCTCTATCGTCTCCTATCCTCTATCCTATCCAATCCCCTATCGGATCCTCCATCCTATCCTATCCTGTATCCTATCCTATCCCCAATCCTATCCTATCCTCTATCCTATCCTATCCTCTATCCTATCCTATCCTCAATCCTATCCTATCCTCAATCCTATCCTATCCTCTATCCTATCCTATCCTCTATCCTATCCTATCCTCTATCCTATCCTATCCTCAATCCTATCCTATCCTCAATCCTATCCTATCCTCTATCCTATCCTATCCTCTATCCTATCCTATCCTCTATCCTATCCTATGCTCTATCCTACCCTTTCCTCTATCCTATCCTATCCTCTATTCTATCCTATCCTCCATCGTCTCCTGTCCTCTATCCTATCCAATCCCCTATCCTATCCTCTATCGTCTCCTATCCTCTATCCTATCCAATCCCCTATCGGATCCTCTATCCTATCCTATCCTTTATCCTATCCTATCCTCAATCCTATCTTATCCTCTCTCCTATCCTATCCTCTATCCTATCCTCTATCCTATCCTATCCTCTATCCTATCCTATACTGTATCCTATCCTATCCTCTATCCTATCCTATCCTCTATCCTATGCTATGCTCAATCCTATCCTATCCTCTATCCTATCCTATCCTCTATGCTATCCCATCCTCTATCCTATCCTATGCTCTATCCTCAATCCTATTCTCTCTCCTATCATATCCTCTATCCTATCCTATACCCTATCCTATCCTATCCTCTATCCTATCCTATCCTATCCTATCCAATCCCCTATCCTATCCTCAATCCTATCCTATCCTCTATCCTATCCTATCCTATCCTCTATCCTATCCTATCCTCTATGCTATCCCATCCTCTATCCTATACTATGCTCTATCCTATCCTATCCTCTATGCTATCCTATCCTCAATCCTACCCTATCCTCTATCCTATCCTATACTCTAAACTATCCTATCCTCTATCCTATCCTATACTCTATCCTATCCTATCCTATCCAATCCCCTATCCTATCCTCTATTCGACCCTATCCTCTATCCTATCGTATCCTCTATACTATCGTATCCTCTATACTATCGTGTCCTCGATCCTATAATATCATCTATCCTATCCTATTCTCTATCGTATCCTATCCGCTATCGTCTCCTGTCCTCTATTCTGTCCAATCCCCTATCCTATTCTCTATCGTCAACTATCCTATATCCTATCCAATCCCCTATCCGCTCCTCTATATTATCCTCTTAACTATCCTGTTCTCTATCCTATACTATCCTCTATCGTATCCTATCCTCTATCCTATCCAATCTTCTAGCCTATCCTCTATCCTATCCTAACCTCTATCCTATCATATCCTCTATCCTATCCTATCCTCTATCCTATCCTATACTCTATCCTATCCTTTCCCCTATCCTATCCTATCCTCTATTCTATCCTATCCTCCATCGTCTCCTGTCCTCTATCCTATCCAATCCCCTATCCTATCCTCTATCGTCTCCTATCCTGTATCCTATCCAATCCCCTATCGTATCCTCTATCCTATCCTATTCTCAATCCTATCCTATCCACAATCCTATCCTATCCTCTATCCTATCATATCCTCTATGCTATCCCATCCTGTATCCTATACTATGCTCTATCCTATCCTATCCTCTATCCTATCCTATCCTCTATCCTATCCTATCCTCAATCCTATCCTATCCTCTATCCTATCCTATCCTCTATGCTATCCCAACCTCTATCCTATCCTATCCTCTATCCTATCCTATCCTCTATCCTATCCTATCCTCTATCCTATGCTCTATCCTCAATCCTATCCTCTATCCTATCCTATCCTCTATCCTATCCTGTCCTCTATCCTATCCTATCCTCTATCCTATCATATCCTCTATCCTATCCTATCATCTATCCTATCCTATCCTCTATCCTATCGTTTCCCCTATCCTATCCTATCCTCTATTCTATCCTATCCTCCATCGTCTCCTGTCCTCTATCCTATCCAATCCCCTATCCTATCCTCTATCGTCTCCTATCCTCTATCCTATCCAATCCCCTATCGGATCCTCTATCCTATCCTATCCTCTATCCTATCCTATCCTCTATCCTATCCAATCCCCTATCGGATCCTCTATCCTATCCTATCCTCAATCCTATCCTATCCTCAATCCTATCCTATCCTCTATCCTATCCTATCCTCTATGCTATCCCATCCTCTATCCTATCCTATCCTCTATCCTATCCTTTCCTCTATCCTATCCTATCCTCTATTCTATCCTATCCTCCATCGTCTCCTGTCCTCTATCTTATCCAATCCCCTATCCTATCCTCTATCGTCTCCTATCCTCTATCCTATCCAATCCCCTATCGGATCCTCTATCCTATCCTATCCTCAATCCAATCCTATCCTCAATCCTATCCTATCCTCTATCCTATCCTTTCCCCTATCCTATCCTATCCTCTATTCTATCCTATCCTCCATCGTCTCCTGTCCTCTATCCTATCCAATCCCCTATCCTATCCTCTATCGTCTCCTATACTCTATCCTATCCAATCCCCTATCGGATCCCCTATCCTATCCTATCCTCAATCCTATCCTATCCTCAATCCTATCCTATCCTCTATCCTATCCTATCCTCTATGCTATCCCATCCTCTATCCTATACTACCCTCAATCCTATCTTATCCTCTCTCCTATCCTATCCTCTATCCTATCCTCTATCCTATCCTATCCTCTATCCTATCCTATACTGTATCCTATCCTATCCTCTATCCTATCCTATCCTCTATCCTATCCTATCCTCTATCCTCTGCTATCCTCAATCCTATCCTATCCTCTATCCTATCCTATCCTCTATCCTATCCTATCCTCAATCCTATCTTATCCTCTCTCCTATCCTATCCTCTATCCTATCCTCTATCCTATCCTATCCTCTATCCTATCCTATACTGTATCCTATCATATCCTCTATCCTATCCTATCCTCTATCCTATCCTCTCCTCTATCCTATCCTTTCCGCTATCCTATCCTATCCTCTATTCTATCCTATCCACCATCGTCTCCTGTCCTCTATCCTATCCAATCCCCTATCCTATCCTCTATCGTCTCCTATCCTCTATCCTATCCAATCCCCTATCGGATCCTCTATCCTACCCTATCATCAATCCTATTCTATCCTCAATCCTATCCTATCCTCTATCCTATCCTATCCTCTATGCTATCCCATCCTCTATCCTATTCTAAGCTCTATCCTATCCTATCCTCTATCCTATGCTATCCTCTATCCTATCCTATCCTCAATCCTATCCTATCCTCTATCCTATCCTATCCTCTATGCTATTCCATCCTCTATCCTATCCTATCCTCTATCCTATCCTATCCTCTATTTTATCCTATCCTCTATCCTATGCTCTATCCTCAATCCTATCCTCTATCCTATCCTATCCTCTATCCTATCCTATCCTCTATCCTATCCTCTATCCTATCCTCTATCCTATCCTATCCTCTATCCTATCCAATACTCTATCCTATCCTCTATCCTACCCTATCATCAATCCTATCCTATCCTCAATCCTATCCTATCCTCTATCCTATCCTATCCTCTATCCTATCCTATCCTCTATCCTACCCTTTCCTCTATCCTATCCTATCCTCTATTCTATCCTATCCTCCATCGTTTCCTGTCCTCTATCCTATCCAATCCCCTATCGGATCCTCTATCCTATCCTATCCTCTATCCTATCCTATCCTCTATCCTATGCTATCCTCAATCCCCTATCCTATCCTCAATCCTATCCTATCCTCTATCCTATCCTATCCTCTATGCTATCCCATCCTCTATCCTATACTATGCTCTATCCTATCATATCCTCTATGCTATCCTATCCTCCATCGTCTCCTGTCCTCTATCCTATCCAATCCCCTATCCAATCCTCTATCGTCTCCTATCCTCTATCCTATCCAATCCCCTATCGGATCTTCTATCCTATCCTATCCTCAATCCTATCATATCCTCTATCCTATCCCATCCTCTATCCTATCCTATCCTCTATCCTATCCAATTCCCTATCGGATCCTCTATCCTATCCTATCCTCAATCCTATCCTATCCTCAATCCTATCCTATCCTCAATCCTATCCTATCCTCTATCCTATCCTATCCTCTATGCTATCCCATCCTCTATCCTATACAGTGCTCTATCCTATCCTATCCTCTATCCTATCCTATCCTCTATCCTATCCTATCCTCTATCCTATCCTATGCTCTATCCTATCCTTTCCTCTATCCTATCTTATCCTCTATTCTATCGTATCCTCCATCGTCTCCTGTCCTCTATTCTATCCAATCCCATATCCTATCCTCTATCCTATCCTATACTGTATCCTATCCAATACCCTATCCTATCCTCTATCGTCTCCTATCCTCTATCCTATCCTATCCTCTATTTTATCCAATCCTCTATCCTATCCTCTATCCTATCCTATCCTCTATCCTATCATATCCTCTATCCTATCCTATCCTCTATCCTATCCTATCCTCTATGAAATCCTTTCCCCTATCCTACCCTATCCTCTATTCTATCCTATCCTCCATCGTCTCCTGTCCTCTATCCTATCCAATCCCCTATCCAATCCTCTATCGTCTCCTATCCTCTATCCTATCCAATCCCCTATCGGATCCTCTATCCTATCCTATCCTCAATCCTATCCTATCCTCAATCCTATCATATCCTCTATCCTATCCCATCCTCTATCCTATCCTATCCTCTGTCCTATCCAATCCCCTATCGGATCCTCTATCCTATCCAATCCTCAATCCTATCCTATTCTCAATCCTATCCTATCCTCTATCCTATCAAATCCTCTATGCTATCCCATCCTCTATCCTATACAGTGCTCTATCCTATCCTATCCTCTATCCTATCCTATCCTCTATTCTATCCTATGCTCTATCCTCAATCCTATTCTCTATCCTACCCTATCCTCTATCCTATCCTATACTCTAACCGATCCTATCCTCTATCCTATCCTATACTCTATCCTATCCTATCCTATCCAATCCCCTATCCTATCCTCTATTCGACCCTATCCTCTATCCTATCGTATCCTCTATACTATCGTATCCTCTATCCTATCGTGTCCTCGATCCTATAATATCATCTATCCTATCCTATTCTCTATCGTATCCTATCCGCTATCGTCTCCTGTCCTCTATCCTATCCTATCCTCTATTATATCCTATCCTCAATCCTATCCTATCCTCTATCCTATCCTTTCCCCTATCCTATCCTATCCTCTATTCTATCCTATCCTCCATCGTCTCCTGTCCTCTATTATATCCAAACCCCTATCCTATCCTCTATCGTCTCCTATACTCTATCCTATCCAATCCCCTATCGGATCCTCTATCCTATCCTATCCTCAATCCTATCCTATCCTCAATCCTATCCTATCCTCTATCCTATCCTATCCTCTATGCTATCCCATCCTCTATCCTATACTACCCTCAATCCTATCTTATCCTCTCTCCTATCCTATCCTCTATCCTATCCTCTATCCTATCCTATCCTCTATCCTATCCTATACTGTATCCTATCCTATCCTCTATCCTATCCTATCCTCTATCCTATCCTATCCTCTATCCTCTGCTATCCTCAATCCTATCCTATCCTCTATCCTATCCTATCCTCTATCCTATCCTATCCTCTATCCTATCCTATCCTCAATCCTATCTTGTCCTCTCTCCTATCCTATCCTCTATCCTATCCTCTATCCTATCCTATCCTCTATCCTATCCTATACTGTATCCTATCATATCCTCTATCCTATCCTATCCTCTATCCTATCCTCTCCTCTATCCTATCCTTTCCGCTATCCTATCCTATCCTCTATTCTATCCTATCCACCATCGTCTCCTGTCCTCTATCCTATCCAATCCCCTATCCTATCCTCTATCGTCTCCTATCCTCTATCCTATCCAATCCCCTATCGGATCCTCTATCCTACCCTATCATCAATCCTATTCTATCCTCAATCCTATCCTATCCTCTATCCTATCCTATCCTCTATGCTATCCCATCCTCTATCCTATACTAAGCTCTATCCTATCCTA
The DNA here is from genome assembly GCF_050948215.1 of Halictus rubicundus. Classification (NCBI taxonomy): domain Eukaryota; kingdom Metazoa; phylum Arthropoda; class Insecta; order Hymenoptera; family Halictidae; genus Halictus; species Halictus rubicundus. The sequence goes on along the minus strand of NW_027488583.1, from coordinate 515,636 downwards.
TCCTCTATCCTATGCTATCCTCTATCCTATCCTATCCTCAATCCTATCCTATCCTCTATCCTATCCTATCCTCTATGCTATTCCATCCTCTATCCTATCCTATCCTCTATCCTATCCTATCCTCTATTTTATCCTATCCTCTATCCTATGCTCTATCCTCAATCCTATCCTCTATCCTATCCTATCCTCTATCCTATCCTATCCTCTATCCTATCCTCTATCCTATCCTCTATCCTATCCTCTATCCTATCCTATCCTCTATCCTATCCAATACTCTATCCTATCCTCTATCCTACCCTATCATCAATCCTATCCTATCCTCAATCCTATCCTATCCTCTATCCTATCCTATCCTCTATCCTATCCTATCCTCTATCCTACCCTTTCCTCTATCCTATCCTATCCTCTATTCTATCCTATCCTCCATCGTCTCCTGTCCTGTATCCTATCCAATCCCCTATCGGATCCTCTATCCTATCCTATCCTCTATCCTATCCTATCCTCAATCCTATCTTATCCTCTCTCCTATACTATCCTCTATCCTATCCTCTATCCTATCCTATCCTATCCTCTATCCTATCCTATACTGTATCCTATCCTATCCTCTATCCTATCCTATCCTCTATCCTATGCTATCCTCAATCCCCTATCCTATCCTCAATCCTATCCTATCCTCTATCCTATCCTATCCTCTATGCTATCCCATCCTCTATCCTATACTATGCTCTATCCTATCATATCCTCTATGCTATCCCATCCTCTATCCTATCCTATGCTCTATCCTCAATCCTATTCTCTATCCTACCCTATCCTCTATCCTATCCTATACTCTAACCTATCCTATCCTCTATCCTATCCTATACTCTATCCTATCCTATCCTATCCAATCCCCTATCCTATCCTCTATTCGACCCTATCCTCGATCCTATCGTATCCTCTATACTATCGTATCCTCTATCCTATCGTGTCCTCGATCCTATAATATCATCTATCCTATCCTATTCTCTATCGTATCCTATCCGCTATCGTCTCCTGTCCTCTATCCTATCCTATCCTCTATTCTATCCTATCCTCCATCGTCTCCTGTCCTCTATCCTATCCAATCCCCTATCCAATCCTCTATCGTCTCCTATCCTCTATCCTATCCAATCCCCTATCGGATCTTCTATCCTATCCTATCCTCAATCCTATCATATCCTCTATCCTATCCCATCCTCTATCCTATCCTATCCTCTATCCTATCCAATTCCCTATCGGATCCTCTATCCTATCCTATCCTCAATCCTATCCTATCCTCAATCCTATCCTATCCTCTATCCTATCCTATCCTCTATGCTATCCCATCCTCTATCCTATACAGTGCTCTATCCTATCCTATCCTCTATATCCTATCCTCTATCCTATCCTATCCTCTATCCTATCCTATGCTCTATCCTATCCTTTCCTCTATCCTATCTTATCCTCTATTCTATCGTATCCTCCATCGTCTCCTGTCCTCTATCCTATCCAATCCCATATCCTATCCTCTATCCTATCCTATACTGTATCCTATCCAATCCCCTATCCTATCCTCTATCGTCTCCTATCCTCTATCCTATCCTATCCTCTATTTTATCCAATCCTCTATCCTATCCTCTATCCTATCCTATCCTCTATCCTATCATATCCTCTATCCTATCCTATCCTCTATCCTATCCTATCCTCTATCAAATCCTTTCCCCTATCCTACCCTATCCTCTATTCTATCCTATCCTCCATCGTCTCCTGTCCTCTATCCTATCCAATCCCCTATCCAATCCTCTATCGTCTCCTATCCTCTATCCTATCCAATCCCCTATCGGATCCTCTATCCTATCCTATCCTCAATCCTATCCTATCCTCAATCCTATCATATCCTCTATCCTATCCCATCCTCTATCCTATCCTATCCTCTATCCTATCCAATCCCCTATCGGATCCTCTATCCTATCCTATCCTCAATCCTATCCTATCCTCAATCCTATCCTATCCTCAATCCTATCCTATCCTCTATCCTATCAAATCCTCTATGCTATCCCATCCTCTATCCTATACAGTGCTCTATCCTATCCTATCCTCTATCCTATCCTATCCTCTATTCTATCCTATCCTCCATCGTCTCCTGTCTTCTATCCTATCCAATCCCCTATCCTATCCTATCCTCTATCCTATCATATCCTCTATCCTATCCTATCCTCTATCCTATCCTATCCTCTATCAAATCCTTTCCCCTATCCTACCCTATCCTCTATTCTATCCTATCCTCCATCGTCTCCTGTCCTCTATCCTATCCAATCCCCTATCGAATCCTCTATCGTCTCCTATCCTCTATCTTATCCAATCCCCTATCGGATCCTCTATCCTATCCTATCCTCTATCCTATCCTATCCTCTATCCTATCCTATCCAACATCCTATCCTATCCTCAATCCTATCCTATCCTCTATCCTATCCTATCCTCTATGCTATCCCATCCTCTATCCTATCCTATCCTCTATCCTATCCTATCCTCTATCCTATCCTATCCTCAATCCTATCCTATCCTCAATCCTATCCTATCCTCTAGCCTATCCTATCCTCTATCCTATCCTATCCTCTATCCTATCCTATGCTCTATCCTACCCTTTCCTCTATCCTATCCTATCCTCTATTCTATCCTATCCTCAATCGTCTCCTGTCCTCTATCCTATCCAATCCTCTATCCTATCCTCTATCCTATCCAATCCCCTATCGGATCCTCTATCCTATCCTATCCTTTATCCTATCCTATCCTCTCTCCTATCCTATCCTCTATCCTATCCTCTATCCTATCCTCTATCCTATCCTATCCTCTATCCTATCCTATACTGTATCCTATCCTATCCTCTATGCTATCCCATCCTCTATCCTATACTATGCTCTATCCTATCCTATCCTCTATCCTATCCTATCCTCTATCCTATCCTATCCTCAATCCGACCCTATCCTCTATCCTATCCTATACTCTAACCTATCCGATCCTCTATCCTATCCTATACTCTATCCTATCCTATCCTATCCAATCCCCTATCCTATCCTCTATTCGACCCTATCCTCTATCCTATCGTATCCTCTATACTATCGTATCCTCTATCCTATCGTGTCCTCGATCCTATAATATCATCTATCCTATCCTATTCTCTATCGTATCCTATCCGCTATCGTCTCCTGTCCTCTATCCTGTCCACCCCCTATCCTATTCTCTATCGTCAACTATCCTATATGCTATCCAATCCCAAATCGGATCCTCTATCCTATCCTATTCTCAATCCTATCCTATCCTCAATCCTATCCTATCCTCTATCCTATCATATCCTCTATGCTATCCCATCCTGTATCCTATACTATGCTCTATCCTATCTTATCCTCTATCCTATCCTATCCTCTATCCTATCCTATCCTCAATCCTATCCTATCCTCTATCCTATCCTATCCTCTATGCTATCCCATCCTCTATCCTATCCTATCCTCTATCCTATCCTATCCTCTATCCTATCCTATCCTCTATCCTATGCTCTATCCTCAATCCTATCCTCTATCCTATCCTATCCTCTATCCTATCCTATCCTCTATCCTATCCTATCCTCTATCCTATCATATCCTCTATCCTATCCTATCATCTATCCTATCCTATCCTCTATCCTATCCTTTCCCCTATCCTATCCTATCCTCTATTCTATCCTATCCTCCATCGTCTCCTGTCCTCTATCTTATCCAATCCCCTATCCTATCCTCTATCGTCTCCTATCCTCTATCCTATCCAATCCCCTATCGGATCCTCTATCCTATCCTATCCTCAATCCAATCCTATCCTCAATCCTATCCTATCCTCTATCCTATCCTATCCTCTATCCTATCCTATCCTCTATCCTATCCTATGCTCTATCCTACCCTTCCCTCTATCCTATCCTATCCTCTATTCTATCCTATCCTCCATCGTCTCCTGTCCTCTATCCTATCCAATCCCCTATCGGATCCTCTATCCTATCCTATCCTCTATCCTATCTTTTCCTCAATCCTATCTTATCCTCTCTCCTATCCTATCCTCTATCCTATCCTATCCTCTATCCTATCCTATACTGTATCCTATCCCATCCTCTATCCTATCCTATCCTCTATCCTATGCTATCCTCAGTCCTATCCTCTCCTCTATCCTATCCTATCCTCTATGCTATCCCATCCTCTATCCTATCCTATGCTCTATCCTCAATCCTATTATCTCTCCTATCATATCCTCTATCCTATCCTATACCCTATCCTATCCTATCCTCTATACTATCCTATCATCTATCCTATCCTATACTCTATCCTATCCTATCCTATCCAATCCCCTATCCTATCATCTATTCGACCCTATCCTCTATCCTATCGTATCCTCTATACTATCGTATCCTCTATCCTATCGTGTCCTCGATCCTATAATATCATCCATCCTATCCTATTCTCTATCCTACCCTATCCTATCCTCTATCCTATCCTATTCTCTATCGTATCCTATCCGCTATCGTCTCCTGTCCTCTATCCTGTCCAATCCCCTATCCTATTCTCTATCGTCAACTATCCTATATCCTATCCAATCCCCTATCCGCTCCTCTATATTATCCTCTTTACTATCCTGTTCTCTATCCTATACTATCCTCTATAATATCCTATCCTCTATCCTATCCTTTCCCCTATCCTATCCTATCCTCTATTCTATCCTATCCTCCATCGTCTCCTGTCCTCTATCCTATCCAATCCCCTATCCTATCCTCTATCGTCTCCTATACTCTATCCTATCCAATCCCCTATCGGATCCTCTATCCTATCCTATCCTCAATCCTATCCTATCCTCAATCCTATCCTATCCTCTATCCTATCCTATCCTCTATGCTATCCCATCCTCTATCCTATACTACCCTCAATCCTATCTTATCCTCTCTCCTATCCTATCCTCTATCCTATCCTCTATCCTATCCTATCCTCTATCCTATCCTATACTGTATCCTATCCTATCCTCTATCCTATCCTATCCTCATTCCTATGCTATCCTCAATCCTATCCTATCCTCTATCCTATCCTATCCTCTATCCTATCCTATCCTCAATCCTACCTTATCCTCTCTCCTATCCTATCCTCTATCCTATCCTATCCTCTATCCTATCCTATACTGTATCCTATCATATCCTCTATCCTATCCTATCCTCTATCCTATCCTATCCTCTATCCTATCCTTTCCCCTATCCTATCCTATCCTCTATTCTATCCTATCCTCCATCGTCTCCTGTCCTCTATCCTATCCAATCCCCTATCCTATCCTCTATCGTCTCCTATCCTCTATCCTATCCAATCCCCTATCGGATCCTCTATCCTACCCTATCATCAATCCTATCCTATCCTCAATCCTATCCTATCCTCTATCCTATCCTATCCTCTATGCTATCCCATCCTCTATCCTATACTAAGCTCTATCCTATCCTATCCTCTATCCTATGCTATCCTCTATCCTATCCTATCCTCAATCCTATCCTATCCTCTATCCTATCCTATCCTCTATGCTATTCCATCCTCTATCCTATCCTATCCTCTATCCTATCCTATCCTCTATTTTATCCTATCCTCTATCCTATGCTCTATCCTCAATCCTATCCTCTATCCTATCCTATCCTCTATCCTATCCTCTATCCTATCCTCTATCCTATCCTATCCTCTATCCTATCCAATACTCTATCCTATCCTCTATCCTATGCTATCCTCTATCCTATCCTATCCTCAATCCTATCCTATCCTCTATCCTATCCTATCCTCTATGCTATTCCATCCTCTATCCTATCCTATCCTCTCTCCTATCCTATCCTCTATCCTATCCTCTATCCTATCCTATCCTCTATCCTATCCTATACTGTATCCTATCCTATCCTCTATCCTATCCTATCCTCTATCCTATGCTATCCTCAGTCCTATCCTATCCTCTATCCTATCCTATCCTCTATGCTATCCCATCCTCTATCCTATACTATGCTCTATCCTATCCTATCATCTATGCTATCCCATCCTCTATCCTATCCTATGCTCTATCCTCAATCCTATTCTCTATCCTACCCTATCCTCTATCCTATCCTATACTCTAACCTATCCTATCCTCTATCCTATCCTATACTCTATCCTATCCTATCCTATCCAATCCCCTATCCTATCCTCTATTCGACCCTATCCTCCATCGTCTCCTGTCCTCTATCCTATCCAATCCCCTATCGGATCCTCTATCCTATCCTATCCTCTATCCTATCCTATCCTCAATCCTATCTTATCCTCTCTCCTATCCTATCCTCTATCCTATCCTCTATCCTATCCTCTATCCTATCCTATCCTCTATCCTATCCTATACTGTATCCTATCCTATCCTCTATCCTATCCTGTCCTCTATCCTATGCTATCCTCAATCCCCTATCCTATCCTCAATCCTATCCTATCCTCTATCCTATCCTATCCTCTATCCTATCCTATCCTCTATGCTATCCCATCCTCTATCCTATACTATTCTCTATCCTATCATATCCTCTATGCTATCCCATCCTCTATCCTATCCTATGCTCTATCCTCAATCCTATTCTCTATCCTACCCTATCCTCTATCCTATCCTATCCTCTATCCTATCCTATACTGTATCCTATCCTATCCTCTATCCTATCCTATCCTCTATCCTATGCTATCCTCAATCCTATCCTATCCTCTATCCTATCCTATCCTCTATCCTATCCTATCCTCAATCCTACCTTATCCTCTCTCCTATCCTATCCTCTATCCTATCCTCTATCCTATCCTATCCTCTATCCTATCCTATACTGTATCCTATCATATCCTCTATCCTATCCTATCCTCTATCCTATCCTATCCTCTATCCTATCCTTTCCCCTATCCTATCCTATCCTCTATTCTATCCTATCCACCATCGTCTCCTGTCCTCTATCCTATCCAATCCCCTATCCTATCCTCTATCGTCTCCTATCCTCTATCCTATCCAATCCCCTATCGGATCCTCTATCCTACCCTATCATCAATCCTATTCTATCCTCAATCCTATCCTATCCTCTATCCTATCCTATCCTCTATGCTATCCCATCCTCTATCCTATACTAAGCTCTATCCTATCCTATCCTCTATCCTATGCTATCCTCTATCCTATCCTATCCTCAATCCTATCCTATCCTCTATCCTATCCTATCCTCTATGCTATTCCATCCTCTATCCTATCCTATCCTCTATCCTATCCTATCCTCTATCCTATCCTATCCTCTATCCTATCCTATCCTCTATCCTATCCTATCCTCTATCCTATCCTATCCTCTATCCTATCCTATGCTCTATCCTACCCTTCCCTCTATCCTATCCTATCCTCTATTCTATCCTATCCTCCATCGTCTCCTGTCCTCTATCCTATCCAATCCCCTATCGGATCCTCTATCCTATCCTATCCTCTATCCTATCTTTTCCTCAATCCTATCTTATCCTCTCTCCTATCCTATCCTCTATCCTATCCTATACCCTATCCTATCCTATCCTCTATACTATCCTATCATCTATCCTATCCTATACTCTATCCTATCCTATCCTATCCAATCCCCTATCCTATCATCTATTCGACCCTATCCTCTATCCTATCGTATCCTCTATACTATCGTATCCTCTATCCTATCGTGTCCTCGATCCTATAATATCATCCATCCTATCCTATTCTCTATCCTACCCTATCCTATCCTCTATCCTATCCTATTCTCTATCGTATCCTATCCGCTATCGTCTCCTGTCCTCTATCCTGTCCAATCCCCTATCCTATTCTCTATCGTCAACTATCCTATATCCTATCCAATCCCCTATCCGCTCCTCTATATTATCCTCTTTACTATCCTGTTCTCTATCCTATACTATCCTCTATAATATCCTATCCTCTATCCTATCCTTTCCCCTATCCTATCCTATCCTCTATTCTATCCTATCCTCCATCGTCTCCTGTCCTCTATCCTATCCAATCCCCTATCCTATCCTCTATCGTCTCCTATACTCTATCCTATCCAATCCCCTATCGGATCCTCTATCCTATCCTATCCTCAATCCTATCCTATCCTCAATCCTATCCTATCCTCTATCCTATCCTATCCTCTATGCTATCCCATCCTCTATCCTATACTACCCTCAATCCTATCTTATCCTCTCTCCTATCCTATCCTCTATCCTATCCTCTATCCTATCCTATCCTCTATCCTATCCTATACTGTATCCTATCCTATCCTCTATCCTATCCTATCCTCATTCCTATGCTATCCTCAATCCTATCCTATCCTCTATCCTATCCTATCCTCTATCCTATCCTATCCTCAATCCTACCTTATCCTCTCTCCTATCCTATCCTCTATCCTATCCTATCCTCTATCCTATCCTATACTGTATCCTATCATATCCTCTATCCTATCCTATCCTCTATCCTATCCTATCCTCTATCCTATCCTTTCCCCTATCCTATCCTATCCTCTATTCTATCCTATCCACCATCGTCTCCTGTCCTCTATCCTATCCAATCCCCTATCCTATCCTCTATCGTCTCCTATCCTCTATCCTATCCAATCCCCTATCGGATCCTCTATCCTACCCTATCATCAATCCTATCCTATCCTCAATCCTATCCTATCCTCTATCCTATCCTATCCTCTATGCTATCCCATCCTCTATCCTATACTAAGCTCTATCCTATCCTATCCTCTATCCTATGCTATCCTCTATCCTATCCTATCCTCAATCCTATCCTATCCTCTATCCTATCCTATCCTCTATGCTATTCCATCCTCTATCCTATCCTATCCTCTATCCTATCCTATCCTCTATTTTATCCTATCCTCTATCCTATGCTCTATCCTCAATCCTATCCTCTATCCTATCCTATCCTCTATCCTATCCTCTATCCTATCCTCTATCCTATCCTATCCTCTATCCTATCCAATACTCTATCCTATCCTCTATCCTATGCTATCCTCTATCCTATCCTATCCTCAATCCTATCCTATCCTCTATCCTATCCTATCCTCTATGCTATTCCATCCTCTATCCTATCCTATCCTCTCTCCTATCCTATCCTCTATCCTATCCTCTATCCTATCCTATCCTCTATCCTATCCTATACTGTATCCTATCCTATCCTCTATCCTATCCTATCCTCTATCCTATGCTATCCTCAGTCCTATCCTATCCTCTATCCTATCCTATCCTCTATGCTATCCCATCCTCTATCCTATACTATGCTCTATCCTATCCTATCATCTATGCTATCCCATCCTCTATCCTATCCTATGCTCTATCCTCAATCCTATTCTCTATCCTACCCTATCCTCTATCCTATCCTATACTCTAACCTATCCTATCCTCTATCCTATCCTATACTCTATCCTATCCTATCCTATCCAATCCCCTATCCTATCCTCTATTCGACCCTATCCTCCATCGTCTCCTGTCCTCTATCCTATCCAATCCCCTATCGGATCCTCTATCCTATCCTATCCTCTATCCTATCCTATCCTCAATCCTATCTTATCCTCTCTCCTATCCTATCCTCTATCCTATCCTCTATCCTATCCTCTATCCTATCCTATCCTCTATCCTATCCTATACTGTATCCTATCCTATCCTCTATCCTATCCTGTCCTCTATCCTATGCTATCCTCAATCCCCTATCCTATCCTCAATCCTATCCTATCCTCTATCCTATCCTATCCTCTATCCTATCCTATCCTCTATGCTATCCCATCCTCTATCCTATACTATTCTCTATCCTATCATATCCTCTATGCTATCCCATCCTCTATCCTATCCTATGCTCTATCCTCAATCCTATTCTCTATCCTACCCTATCCTCTATCCTATCCTATCCTCTATCCTATCCTATACTGTATCCTATCCTATCCTCTATCCTATCCTATCCTCTATACTATGCTATCCTCAATCCTATCCTATCCTCTATCCTATCCTATCCTCTATCCTATCCTATCCTCAATCCTACCTTATCCTCTCTCCTATCCTATCCTCTATCCTATCCTCTATCCTATCCTATCCTCTATCCTATCCTATACTGTATCCTATCATATCCTCTATCCTATCCTATCCTCTATCCTATCCTATCCTCTATCCTATCCTTTCCCCTATCCTATCCTATCCTCTATTCTATCCTATCCACCATCGTCTCCTGTCCTCTATCCTATCCAATCCCCTATCCTATCCTCTATCGTCTCCTATCCTCTATCCTATCCAATCCCCTATCGGATCCTCTATCCTACCCTATCATCAATCCTATGCTATCCTCAATCCTATCCTATCCTCTATCCTATCCTATCCTCTATGCTATCCCATCCTCTATCCTATACTAAGCTCTATCCTATCCTATCCTCTATCCTATGCTATCCTCTATCCTATCCTATCCTCAATCCTATCCTATCCTCTATCCTATCCTATCCTCTATGCTATTCCATCCTCTATCCTATCCTATCCTCTATCCTATCCTATCCTCTATCCTATCCTATCCTCTATCCTATCCTATCCTCTATCCTATCCTATCCTCTATCCTATCATATCCTCTATCCTATCCTATCATCTATCCTATCCTATCCTCTATCCTATCCTTTCCCCTATCCTATCCTATCCTCTATTCTATCCTATCCTCCATCGTCTCCTGTCCTCTATCTTATCCAATCCCCTATCCTATCCTCTATCGTCTCCTATCCTCTATCCTATCCAATCCCCTATCGGATCCTCTATCCTATCCTATCCTCAATCCAATCCTATCCTCAATCCTATCCTATCCTCTATCCTATCCTATCCTCTATCCTATCCTATCCTCTATCCTATCCTATGCTCTATCCTACCCTTCCCTCTATCCTATCCTATCCTCTATTCTATCCTATCCTCCATCGTCTCCTGTCCTCTATCCTATCCAATCCCCTATCGGATCCTCTATCCTATCCTATCCTCTATCCTATCTTTTCCTCAATCCTATCTTATCCTCTCTCCTATCCTATCCTCTATCCTATCCTATCCTCTATCCTATCCTATACTGTATCCTATCCCATCCTCTATCCTATCCTATCCTCTATCCTATCCTATCCTCTATTTTATCCTATCCTCTATCCTATGCTCTATCCTCAATCCTATCCTCTATCCTATCCTATCCTCTATCCTATCCTCTATCCTATCCTCTATCCTATCCTATCCTCTATCCTATCTTTTCCTCAATCCTATCTTATCCTCTCTCCTATCCTATCCTCTATCCTATCCTATCCTCCATGCTATCCCATCCTCTATCCTATACTATGCTCTATCCTATCCTATCATCTATGCTATCCCATCCTCTATCCTATCCTATGCTCTATCCTCAATCCTATTCTCTATCCTACCCTATCCTCTATCCTATCCTATACTCTAACCTATCCTATCCTCTATCCTATCCTATACTCTATCCTATCCTATCCTATCCAATCCCCTATCCTATCCTCTATTCGACCCTATCCTCCATCGTCTCCTGTCCTCTATCCTATCCAATCCCCTATCGGATCCTCTATCCTATCCTATCCTCTATCCTATCCTATCCTCAATCCTATCTTATCCTCTCTCCTATCCTATCCTCTATCCTATCCTCTATCCTATCCTCTATCCTATCCTATCCTCTATCCTATCCTATCCTCTATCCTATCCTATACTGTATCCTATCCTATCCTCTATCCTATCCTGTCCTCTATCCTATGCTATCCTCAATCCCCTATCCTATCCTCAATCCTATCCTATCCTCTATCCTATCCTATCCTCTATCCTATCCTATCCTCTATGCTATCCCATCCTCTATCCTATACTATTCTCTATCCTATCATATCCTCTATGCTATCCCATCCTCTATCCTATCCTATGCTCTATCCTCAATCCTATTCTCTATCCTACCCTATCCTCTATCCTATCCTATACTCTAACCTATCCTATCCTCTATCCTATCCTATACTCTATCCTATCCTATCCCATCCAATCCTCTATCCTATCCTATCCTCTATCCTATCCTATCCGCTATCCTATTCTATCCTCTATCCTATGCTCTATCCTCAATCCTATCCTCTATCCTATCCTATACTCTATCCTATCGTATACTATATCCTATCCTATACTGTATCCTATCCTATCCTCTATCCTATCCTGTCCTCTATCCTATGCTATCCTCAATCCCCTATCCTATCCTCAATCCTATCCTATCCTCTATCCTATCCTATCCTCTATCCTATCCTATCCTCTATGCTATCCCATCCTCTATCCTATACTATTCTCTATCCTATCATATCCTCTATGCTATCCCATCCTCTATCCTATCCTATGCTCTATCCTCAATCCTATTCTCTATCCTACCCTATCCTCTATCCTATCCTATACTCTAACCTATCCTATCCTCTATCCTATCCTATACTCTATCCTATCCTATCCCATCCAATCCTCTATCCTATCCTATCCTCTATCCTATCCTATCCGCTATCCTATTCTATCCTCTATCCTATGCTCTATCCTCAATCCTATCCTCTATCCTATCCTATACTCTATCCTATCCTATCCGCTATCCTATCCTTTCCTCTATCCTATCCTATCCTCTATTCTATCCTATCCTCCATCGTCTCCTGTCCTCTATCATATCCAATCCCCTATCCTATCCTCTATCGTCTCCTATCCTCTATCCTATCCAATCCCCTATCGGATCCTCCATCCTATCCTATCCTGTATCCTATCCTATCCCCAATCCTATCCTATCCTCTATCCTATCCTGTCCTCTATCCTATCCTATCCTCAATCCTATCCTATCCTCAATCCTATCCTATCCTCTATCCTATCCTATCCTCTATCCTATCCTATCCTCTATCCTATCCTATGCTCTATCCTACCCTTTCCTCTATCCTATCCTATCCTCTATTCTATCCTATCCTCCATCGTCTCCTGTCCTCTATCCTATCCAATCCCCTATCCTATCCTCTATCGTCTCCTATCCTCTATCCTATTCAATCCCCTATCGGATCCTCTATCCTATCCTATCCTTTATCCTATCCTATCCTCTATCCTATCCTATCCTCTATGCTATCCCATCCTCTATCCTATCCTATGCTCTATCCTCAATCCTATTCTCTCTCCTATCATATCCTCTATCCTATCCTATACCCTATCCTATCCTATCCTCTATACTATCCTATCATCTATCCTATCCTATACTCTATCCTATCCTATCCTATCCTATCCAATCCCCTATCCTATCCTCAATCCTATCCTATCCTCTATCCTATCCTATCCTATCCTCTATCCTATCCTATCCTCTATCCCATCATATCCTCTATGCTATCCCATCCTCTATCCTATACTATGCTCTATCCTATCCTATCCTCTATCCTATCCTATCCTCTATCCTATCCTATCCTCAATCCTACCCTATCCTCTATCCTATCCTATACTCTAACCTATCCGATCCTCTATCCTATCCTATACTCTATCCTATCCTATCCTATCCAATCCCCTATCCGCTCCTCTCTATTATCCTCTTAACTATCCTGTTCTCTATCCTATACTATCCTCTATCGTATCCTATCCTCTATCCTATCCAATCCTCTAGCCTATCCTCTATCCTATCCTATTCTCTATCCTATCATATCCTCTATCCTATCCTATCCTCTATCCTATCCTATACTCTATCCTATCCTTTCCCCTGTCCTATCCTATCCTCTATTCTATCCTATCCTCCATCGTCTCCTGTCCTCTATCCTATCCAATCCCCTATCCTATCCTCTATCGTCTCCTATCCTCTATCCTATCCAATCCCCTATCGGATCCTCTATCCTATCCTATTCTCAATCCTATCCTATCCTCTATGCTATCCCATCCTCTATCCTATACTATCCTCAATCCTATCTTATCCTCTCTCCTATCCTATCCTCTATCCTATCCTCTATCCTATCCTATCCTCTATCCTATCCAATACTGTATCCTATCCTATCCTCTATCCTATCCTATCCTCTATCCTATGCTATCCTCAATCCTATCCTATCCTCTATCCTATCCTATCCTCTATCCTATCCTATCCTCAATCCTATCTTATCCTCTCTCCTATCCTATCCTCTATCCTATCCTCTATCCAATCCTATCCTCTATCCTATCCTATCCTCTATCCTATCATATCCTCTATCCTATCCTATCCTGTATCCTATCCTATCCTCTATCCTATCCTTTCCTCTATCCTATCCTATCCTCTATTCTATCCTATCCTCCATCGTCTCCTGTCCTCTATCTTATCCAATCCCCTATCCTATCCTCTATCGTCTCCTATCCTCTATCCTATCCAATCCCCTATCGGATCCTCTATCCTATCCTATCCTCAATCCAATCCTATCCTCAATCCTATCCTATCCTCTATCCTATCCTATCCTCTATCCTATCCTATCCTCTATCCTATCCTATGCTCTATCCTACCCTTCCCTCTATCCTAGCCTATCCTCTATTCTATCCTATCCTCCATCGTCTCCTGTCCTCTATTCTATCCTATCCTCCATCGTCTCCTGTCCTCTATCCTATCCAATCCCCTATCCTATCCTCTATCGTCTCATATACTCCATCCTATCCAATCCCCTATCGGATCCTCTATCCTATCCTATCCTCTATCCTATCTTTTCCTCAATCCTATCTTATCCTCTCTCCTATCCTATCCTCTATCCTATCATATCCTCTATCCTATCCTATCATCTATCCTATCTTATCCTCTATCCTATCCTTTCCTCTATCCTATCCTATCCTCTATTCTATCCTATCCTCCATCGTCTCCTGTCCTCTATCCTATCCAATCCCCTATCGGATCCTCTATCCTATCCTATCCTCAATCCTATCCTATCCTCAATCCTATCATATCCTCTATCCTATCCTATCCTCTATCCTATCCTATCCTCTATCCTATCCAATCCCCTATCGGATCATCTATCCTATCCTATCCTCAATCCTATCCTATCCTCAATCCTATCCTATCCTCTATCCTATCATATCCTCTATCCTATCCTATCCTGTATCCTATCCTATCCTCTATCCTATCCTTTCCTCTATCCTATCCTATCCTCTATTCTATCCTATCCTCCATCGTCTCCTGTCCTCTATCTTATCCAATCCCCTATCCTATCCTCTATCGTCTCCTATCCTCTATCCTATCCAATCCCCTATCGGATCCTCTATCCTATCCTATCCTCAATCCAATCCTATCCTCAATCCTATCCTATCCTCTATCCTATCCTATCCTCTATCCTATCCTATCCTCTATCCTATCCTATGCTCTATCCTACCCTTCCCTCTATCCTAGCCTATCCTCTATTCTATCCTATCCTCCATCGTCTCCTGTCCTCTATTCTATCCTATCCTCCATCGTCTCCTGTCCTCTATCCTATCCAATCCCCTATCCTATCCTCTATCGTCTCATATACTCCATCCTATCCAATCCCCTATCGGATCCTCTATCCTATCCTATCCTCTATCCTATCTTTTCCTCAATCCTATCTTATCCTCTCTCCTATCCTATCCTCTATCCTATCCTCTATCCTATCCTATCCTCTATCCTATCCTATACTGTATCCTATCCTATCCTCTATCCTATCCTATCCTCTATCCTATGCTATCCTCAGTCCTATCCTATCCTCTATCCTATCCTATCCTCTATGCTATCCCATCCTCTATCCTATACTATGCTCTATCCTATCCTATCATCTATGCTATCCCATCCTCTATCCTATCCTATGCTCTATCCTCAATCCTATTCTCTATCCTACCCTATCCTCTATCCTATCCTATACTCTAACCTATCCTATCCTCTATCCTATCCTATACTCTATCCTATCCTATCCTATCCAATCCCCTATCCTATCCTCTATTCGACCCTATCCTCTATCCTATCGTATCCTCTATACTATCGTATCCTCTATCCTATCGTGTCCTCGATCCTATAATATCATCCATCCTATCCTATTCTCTATCCTACCCTATCCTATCCTCTATCCTATCCTATTCTCTATCGTATCCTATCCGCTATTGTCTCCTGTCCTCTATCCTGTCCAATCCCCTATCCTATTCTCTATCGTCAACTATCCTATATCCTATCCAATCCCCTATCCGCTCCTCTATATTATCCTCTTTACTATCCTGTTCTCTATCCTATACTATCCTCTATCCTATCCTATTCTCTATCCTATCCTATCCTCTATCCTATCCTTTCCCCTATCCTATCCTATCCTCTATTCTATCCTATCCTCCATCGTCTCCTGTCCTCTATCCTATCCAATCCCCTATCCTATCCTCTATCGTCTTCTGTCCTCTATCCTATCCAATCCCCTATCGGATCCTCTATCCTATCCTATCCTCTATCCTACCTTTTCCTCAATCCTATCTTATCCTCTCTCCTATCCTATCCTCTATCCTATCCTATCCTCTATCCTATCCTATCCTCTATCCTATCCTATCATCTATCCTATCTTATCCTCTATCCTATCCTTTCCCCTATCCTATCCTATCCTCTATTCTATCCTATCCTCCATCGTCTCCTGTCCTCTATCCTATCCAATCCCCTATCGGATCCTCTATCCTATCCTATCCTCAATCCTATCCTATCCTCAATCCTATCATATCCTCTATCCTATCCTATCCTCTATCCTATCCTATCCTCTATCCTATCCAATCCCCTATCGGATCATCTATCCTATCCTATCCTCAATCCTATCCTATCCTCAATCCTATCCTATCCTCAATCCTATCCTATCCTCTATCCTATCCTATCCTCTATGCTATCCCATCCTCTATCCTATCCAATCCCCTATCCTATACTCTATCCTCTCCTATCCTCTATCCTATCCATTCCCCTATCGGATCCTCTATCCTATCCTATCCTCAATCCTATCCTATCCTCAATCCTATCCTATCCTCTATCCTATCCTATCCTCTATGCTATCCCATCCTCTATCCTATACTATCCTCAATCCTATCTTATCCTCTCTCCTATCCTATCCTCTATCCTATCCTCTATCCTATCCTATCCTCTATCCTATCCAATACTGTATCCTATCCTATCCTCTATCCTATCCTATCCTCTATCCTATGCTATCCTCAATCCTATCCTATCCTCTATCCTATCCTATCCTCTATCCTATCATATCCTCTATCCTATCCTATCCTCTATCCTATCCTATACTCTATCCTATCCTTTCCCCTGTCCTATCCTATCCTCTATTCTATCCTATCCTCCATCGTCTCCTGTCCTCTATCCTATCCAATCCCCTATCCTATCCTCTATCGTCTCCTATCCTCTATCCTATCCAATCCCCTATCGGATCCTCTATCCTATCCTATTCTCAATCCTATCCTATCCTCTATGCTATCCCATCCTCTATCCTATACTATCCTCAATCCTATCTTATCCTCTCTCCTATCCTATCCTCTATCCTATCCTCTATCCTATCCTATCCTCTATCCTATCCAATACTGTATCCTATCCTATCCTCTATCCTATCCTATCCTCTATCCTATGCTATCCTCAATCCTATCCTATCCTCTATCCTATCCTATCCTCTATCCTATCCTATCCTCAATCCTATCTTATCCTCTCTCCTATCCTATCCTCTATCCTATCCTCTATCCAATCCTATCCTCTATCCTATCCTATCCTCTATCCTATCATATCCTCTATCCTATCCTATCCTGTATCCTATCCTATCCTCTATCCTATCCTTTCCTCTATCCTATCCTATCCTCTATTCTATCCTATCCTCCATCGTCTCCTGTCCTCTATCTTATCCAATCCCCTATCCTATCCTCTATCGTCTCCTATCCTCTATCCTATCCAATCCCCTATCGGATCCTCTATCCTATCCTATCCTCAATCCAATCCTATCCTCAATCCTATCCTATCCTCTATCCTATCCTATCCTCTATCCTATCCTATCCTCTATCCTATCCTATGCTCTATCCTACCCTTCCCTCTATCCTAGCCTATCCTCTATTCTATCCTATCCTCCATCGTCTCCTGTCCTCTATTCTATCCTATCCTCCATCGTCTCCTGTCCTCTATCCTATCCAATCCCCTATCCTATCCTCTATCGTCTCATATACTCCATCCTATCCAATCCCCTATCGGATCCTCTATCCTATCCTATCCTCTATCCTATCTTTTCCTCAATCCTATCTTATCCTCTCTCCTATCCTATCCTCTATCCTATCCTCTATCCTATCCTATCCTCTATCCTATCCTATACTGTATCCTATCCTATCCTCTATCCTATCCTATCCTCTATCCTATGCTATCCTCAGTCCTATCCTATCCTCTATCCTATCCTATCCTCTATGCTATCCCATCCTCTATCCTATACTATGCTCTATCCTATCCTATCATCTATGCTATCCCATCCTCTATCCTATCCTATGCTCTATCCTCAATCCTATTCTCTATCCTACCCTATCCTCTATCCTATCCTATACTCTAACCTATCCTATCCTCTATCCTATCCTATACTCTATCCTATCCTATCCTATCCAATCCCCTATCCTATCCTCTATTCGACCCTATCCTCTATCCTATCGTATCCTCTATACTATCGTATCCTCTATCCTATCGTGTCCTCGATCCTATAATATCATCCATCCTATCCTATTCTCTATCCTACCCTATCCTATCCTCTATCCTATCCTATTCTCTATCGTATCCTATCCGCTATTGTCTCCTGTCCTCTATCCTGTCCAATCCCCTATCCTATTCTCTATCGTCAACTATCCTATATCCTATCCAATCCCCTATCCGCTCCTCTATATTATCCTCTTTACTATCCTGTTCTCTATCCTATACTATCCTCTATCCTATCCTATTCTCTATCCTATCCTATCCTCTATCCTATCCTTTCCCCTATCCTATCCTATCCTCTATTCTATCCTATCCTCCATCGTCTCCTGTCCTCTATCCTATCCAATCCCCTATCCTATCCTCTATCGTCTTCTGTCCTCTATCCTATCCAATCCCCTATCGGATCCTCTATCCTATCCTATCCTCTATCCTACCTTTTCCTCAATCCTATCTTATCCTCTCTCCTATCCTATCCTCTATCCTATCCTATCCTCTATCCTATCCTATCCTCTATCCTATCCTATCATCTATCCTATCTTATCCTCTATCCTATCCTTTCCCCTATCCTATCCTATCCTCTATTCTATCCTATCCTCCATCGTCTCCTGTCCTCTATCCTATCCAATCCCCTATCGGATCCTCTATCCTATCCTATCCTCAATCCTATCCTATCCTCAATCCTATCATATCCTCTATCCTATCCTATCCTCTATCCTATCCTATCCTCTATCCTATCCAATCCCCTATCGGATCATCTATCCTATCCTATCCTCAATCCTATCCTATCCTCAATCCTATCCTATCCTCAATCCTATCCTATCCTCTATCCTATCCTATCCTCTATGCTATCCCATCCTCTATCCTATCCAATCCCCTATCCTATACTCTATCCTCTCCTATCCTCTATCCTATCCATTCCCCTATCGGATCCTCTATCCTATCCTATCCTCAATCCTATCCTATCCTCAATCCTATCCTATCCTCTATCCTATCCTATCCTCTATGCTATCCCATCCTCTATCCTATACTATCCTCAATCCTATCTTATCCTCTCTCCTATCCTATCCTCTATCCTATCCTCTATCCTATCCTATCCTCTATCCTATCCAATACTGTATCCTATCCTATCCTCTATCCTATCCTATCCTCTATCCTATGCTATCCTCAATCCTATCCTATCCTCTATCCTATCCTATCCTCTATCCTATCCTATCCTCAATCCTATCTTATCCTCTCTCCTATCCTATCCTCTATCCTATCCTCTATCCAATCCTATCCTCTATCCTATCCTATCCTCTATCCTATCATATCCTCTATCCTATCCTATCATCTATCCTATCTTATCCTCTATCCTATCCTTTCCTCTATCCTATCCTATCCTCTATTCTATCCTATCCTCCATCGTCTCCTGTCCTCTATCCTATCCAATCCCCTATCGGATCCTCTATCCTATCCTATCCTCAATCCTATCCTAT
This sequence comes from Halictus rubicundus, assembly GCF_050948215.1. Lineage (NCBI taxonomy): Eukaryota > Metazoa > Arthropoda > Insecta > Hymenoptera > Halictidae > Halictus > Halictus rubicundus. Next base: position 495,459 of record NW_027488583.1, on the reverse strand, counting down.
CCTCAATCCTATCATATCCTCTATCCTATCCTATCCTCTATCCTATCCTATCCTCTATCCTATCCAATCCCCTATCGGATCATCTATCCTATCCTATCCTCAATCCTATCCTATCCTCAATCCTATCCTATCCTCTATCCTATCATATCCTCTATCCTATCCTATCCTGTATCCTATCCTATCCTCTATCCTATCCTTTCCTCTATCCTATCCTATCCTCTATTCTATCCTATCCTCCATCGTCTCCTGTCCTCTATCTTATCCAATCCCCTATCCTATCCTCTATCGTCTCCTATCCTCTATCCTATCCAATCCCCTATCGGATCCTCTATCCTATCCTATCCTCAATCCAATCCTATCCTCAATCCTATCCTATCCTCTATCCTATCCTATCCTCTATCCTATCCTATCCTCTATCCTATCCTATGCTCTATCCTACCCTTCCCTCTATCCTAGCCTATCCTCTATTCTATCCTATCCTCCATCGTCTCCTGTCCTCTATTCTATCCTATCCTCCATCGTCTCCTGTCCTCTATCCTATCCAATCCCCTATCCTATCCTCTATCGTCTCATATACTCCATCCTATCCAATCCCCTATCGGATCCTCTATCCTATCCTATCCTCTATCCTATCTTTTCCTCAATCCTATCTTATCCTCTCTCCTATCCTATCCTCTATCCTATCCTCTATCCTATCCTATCCTCTATCCTATCCTATACTGTATCCTATCCTATCCTCTATCCTATCCTATCCTCTATCCTATGCTATCCTCAGTCCTATCCTATCCTCTATCCTATCCTATCCTCTATGCTATCCCATCCTCTATCCTATACTATGCTCTATCCTATCCTATCATCTATGCTATCCCATCCTCTATCCTATCCTATGCTCTATCCTCAATCCTATTCTCTATCCTACCCTATCCTCTATCCTATCCTATACTCTAACCTATCCTATCCTCTATCCTATCCTATACTCTATCCTATCCTATCCTATCCAATCCCCTATCCTATCCTCTATTCGACCCTATCCTCTATCCTATCGTATCCTCTATACTATCGTATCCTCTATCCTATCGTGTCCTCGATCCTATAATATCATCCATCCTATCCTATTCTCTATCCTACCCTATCCTATCCTCTATCCTATCCTATTCTCTATCGTATCCTATCCGCTATTGTCTCCTGTCCTCTATCCTGTCCAATCCCCTATCCTATTCTCTATCGTCAACTATCCTATATCCTATCCAATCCCCTATCCGCTCCTCTATATTATCCTCTTTACTATCCTGTTCTCTATCCTATACTATCCTCTATCCTATCCTATTCTCTATCCTATCCTATCCTCTATCCTATCCTTTCCCCTATCCTATCCTATCCTCTATTCTATCCTATCCTCCATCGTCTCCTGTCCTCTATCCTATCCAATCCCCTATCCTATCCTCTATCGTCTTCTGTCCTCTATCCTATCCAATCCCCTATCGGATCCTCTATCCTATCCTATCCTCTATCCTACCTTTTCCTCAATCCTATCTTATCCTCTCTCCTATCCTATCCTCTATCCTATCCTATCCTCTATCCTATCCTATCCTCTATCCTATCCTATCATCTATCCTATCTTATCCTCTATCCTATCCTTTCCCCTATCCTATCCTATCCTCTATTCTATCCTATCCTCCATCGTCTCCTGTCCTCTATCCTATCCAATCCCCTATCGGATCCTCTATCCTATCCTATCCTCAATCCTATCCTATCCTCAATCCTATCATATCCTCTATCCTATCCTATCCTCTATCCTATCCTATCCTCTATCCTATCCAATCCCCTATCGGATCATCTATCCTATCCTATCCTCAATCCTATCCTATCCTCAATCCTATCCTATCCTCAATCCTATCCTATCCTCTATCCTATCCTATCCTCTATGCTATCCCATCCTCTATCCTATCCAATCCCCTATCCTATACTCTATCCTCTCCTATCCTCTATCCTATCCATTCCCCTATCGGATCCTCTATCCTATCCTATCCTCAATCCTATCCTATCCTCAATCCTATCCTATCCTCTATCCTATCCTATCCTCTATGCTATCCCATCCTCTATCCTATACTATCCTCAATCCTATCTTATCCTCTCTCCTATCCTATCCTCTATCCTATCCTCTATCCTATCCTATCCTCTATCCTATCCAATACTGTATCCTATCCTATCCTCTATCCTATCCTATCCTCTATCCTATGCTATCCTCAATCCTATCCTATCCTCTATCCTATCCTATCCTCTATCCTATCCTATCCTCAATCCTATCTTATCCTCTCTCCTATCCTATCCTCTATCCTATCCTCTATCCAATCCTATCCTCTATCCTATCCTATCCTCTATCCTATCATATCCTCTATCCTATCCTATCATCTATCCTATCTTATCCTCTATCCTATCCTTTCCTCTATCCTATCCTATCCTCTATTCTATCCTATCCTCCATCGTCTCCTGTCCTCTATCCTATCCAATCCCCTATCGGATCCTCTATCCTATCCTATCCTCAATCCTATCCTATCCTCAATCCTATCATATCCTCTATCCTATCCTATCCTCTATCCTATCCTATCCTCTATCCTATCCAATCCCCTATCGGATCATCTATCCTATCCTATCCTCAATCCTATCCTATCCTCAATCCTATCCTATCCTCTATCCTATCCTATCCTCTATGCTATCCCATCCTCTATCCTATCCAATCCCCTATCCTATACTCTATCCTCTCCTATCCTCTATCCTATCCATTCCCCTATCGGATCCTCTATCCTATCCTATCCTCAATCCTATCCTATCCTCAATCCTATCCTATCCTCTATCCTATCCTATCCTCTATGCTATCCCATCCTCTATCCTATACTATCCTCAATCCTATCTTATCCTCTCTCCTATCCTATCCTCTATCCTATCCTCTATCCTATCCTATCCTCTATCCTATCCAATACTGTATCCTATCCTATCCTCTATCCTATCCTATCCTCTATCCTATGCTATCCTCAATCCTATCCTATCCTCTATCCTATCCTATCCTCTATCCTATCCTATCCTCAATCCTATCTTATCCTCTCTCCTATCCTATCCTCTATCCTATCCACTTTCCAATCCTATCCTCTATCCTATCCTATCCTCTATCCTATCATATCCTCTATCCTATCCTATCCTGTATCCTATCCTATCCTCTATCCTATCCTTTCCTCTATCCTATCCTATCCTCTATTCTATCCTATCCTCCATCGTCTCCTGTTCTCTATCCTATCCAATCCCCTATCGGATCCTCTATCCTATCCTATCCTCAATCCTATCCTATCCTCAATCCTATCATATCCTCTATCCTATCCTATCCTCTATCCTATCCTATCCTCTATCCTATCCTATCCTCTATCCTATCCAATCCCCTATCGGATCATCTATCCTATCCTATCCTCAATCCTATCCTATCCTCAATCCTATCCTATCCTCTATCCTATCCTATCCTCTATGCTATCCCATCCTCTATCCTATCCAATCCCCTATCCTATACTCTATCCTCTCCTATCCTCTATCCTATCCATTCCCCTATCGGATCCTCTATCCTATCCTATCCTGAATCCTATCCTATCCTCAATCCTATCCTATCCTCTATCCTATCCTATCCTCTATGCTATCCCATCCTCTATCCTATCCTATCCTCTATCCTATCCTATCCTCAATCCTATCTTATCCTCTCTCCTATCCTATCCTCTATCCTATCCTCTATCCAATCCTATCCTCTATCCTATCCTATCCTCTATCCTATCATATCCTCTATCCTATCCTATCCTGTATCCTATCCTATCCTCTATCCTATCCTTTCCTCTATCCTATCCTATCCTCTATTCTATCCTATCCTCCATCGTCTCCTGTCCTCTATCTTATCCAATCCCCTATCCTATCCTCTATCCTATCCAATCCCCTATCGGATCCTCTATCCTATCCTATCCTCAATCCAATCCTATCCTCAATCCTATCCTATCCTCTATCCTATCCTATCCTCTATCCTATCCTATCCTCTATCCTATCCTATGCTCTATCCTACCCTTCCCTCTATCCTAGCCTATCCTCTATTCTATCCTATCCTCCATCGTCTCCTGTCCTCTATTCTATCCTATCCTCCATCGTCTCCTGTCCTCTATCCTATCCAATCCCCTATCCTATCCTCTATCGTCTCCTATCCTCTATCCTATCCAATCCCCTATCGGATCCTCTATCCTATCCTATCCTCTATCCTATCTTTTCGTCAATCCTATCTTATCCTCTCTCCTATCCTATCCTCTATCCTATCCTCTATCCTATCCTATCCTCTATCCTATCCTATACTGTATCCTATCCTATCCTCTATCCTATCCTATCCTCTATCCTATCCTATCCTTTATCCTATCCTATCCTCTATCCTATGCTATCCTCAGTCCTATCCTATCTTCTATCCTATCCTATCCTCTATGCTATCCCATCCTCTATCCTATCCTATGCTCTATCCTCAATCCTATTCTCTCTCCTATCATATCCTCTATCCTATCCTATACCCTATCCTATCCTATCCTCTATACTATCCTATCATCTATCCTATCCTATACTCTATCCTATCCTATCCTATCCAATCCCCTATCCTATCCTCAATCCTATCCTATCCTCTATCCTATCCTATCCTCTATCCTATCCTATCCTCTATGCTATCCCATCCTCTATCCTATACTATGCTCTATCCTATCCTATCCTCTATGCTATCCCATCCTCTATCCTATCCTATGCTCTATCCTCAATCCTATTCTCTATCCTACCCTATCCTCTATCCTATCCTATACTCTAACCTATCCTATCCTCTATCCTATCCTATACTCTATCCTATCCTATCCTCTATTCGACCCTATCCTCAATCCTATCGTATCCTCTATCCTATCGTGTCCTCGATCCTATAATATCATCCATCCTATCCTATTCTCTATCCTACCCTATCCTATCATCTATCCTATCCTATTCTCTATCGTATCCTATCCGCTATCGTCTCCTGTCCTCTATCCTATCCAATCCCCTATCCTATTCTCTATCGTCAACTATCCTATATCCTATCCAATCCCCTATCCGCTCCTCTATATTATCCTCTTTACTATCCTGTTCTCTATCCTATACTATCCTCTATCGTATCCTATCCTCTATCCTATCCAATCCTCTATCCTATCCTCTATACTATCCTATCCTCTATCCTATCATATCCTCTATCCTATCCTATCCTCTATCCTATCCTATCCTCTATCCTATCCTTTCCCCTATCCTATCCTATCCTCTATTCTATCCTATCCTCCATCGTCTCCTGTCCTCTATCCTATCCAATCCCCTATCCTATCCTCTATCGTCTCCTATACTCTATCCTATCCAATCCCCTATCGGATCCTCTATCCTATCCTATCCTCAATCCTATCCTATCCTCAATCCTATCCTATCCTCTATCCTATCCTATCCTCTATGCTATCCCATCCTCTATCCTATACTATCCTCAATCCTATCTTATCCTCTCTCCTATCCTATCCTCTATCCTATCCTCTATCCTATCCTATCCTCTATCCTATCCTATACTGTATCCTATCCTATCCTCTATCCTATCCTATCCTCTATCCTATGCTATCCTCAATCCTATCCTATCCTCTATCCTATCCTATCCTCTATCCTATCCCATTCTCTATCCTATCCTATGCTCTATCCTCAATCCTATTCTCTCTCCTATCATATCCTCTATCCTATCCTATACCCTATCCTATCCTATCCTCTATACTATCCTATCATCTATCCTATTCTATACTCTATCCTATCCTATCCTATCCAATCCCCTATTCTATCCTAAATCCTATCCTATCCTCTATCCTATCCTATCCTCTATCCTACCCTATCATCAATCCTACCCTATCCTCAATCCTATCCTATCCTCTATCCTATCCTATCCTCTATGCTATCCCATCCTCTATCCTATACTATCCTCTATCCTATGCTATCCTCTATCCTATCCTCTATCCTATCCTATCCTCTATCCTATCCAATCCTCTATCCTATCCTCTATCCTATCCTATCCTCTATCCTATCATATCCTCTATCCTATCCTATCCTCTATCCTATCCGATCCTCTATCCTATCCTATCCTCTATCCTATCCTTTCCCCTATCCTATCCTATCCTCTATTCTATCCTATCCTCCATCGTCTCCTGTCCTCTATCCTATCCAATCCCATATCCTATCCTCTATCCTATCCTATCCTCTATGCTATCCCATCCTCTATCCTATACTATGCTCTATCCTATCCTATCCTCTATCCTATCCTATCCTCTATCCTATCCTATCCTCTATCCTATCCTATGCTCTATCCTATCCTTTCCTCTATCCTATCCTATCCTCTATTCTATCCTATCCTCCATCGTCTCCTGTCCTCTATCCTATCCAATCCCCTATCCTATCCTCTATCGTCTCCTATCCTCTATCCTATCAAATCCCCTATCGGATCCTCTATCCTATCCTATCCTCTATCCTATGCTATCCTCAATCCTATCCTATCCTCTATCCTATCCTATCCTCTATGCTATCCCATCCTCTATCCTATCCTATGCTCTATCCTCAATCCTATTCTCTATCCTATCATATCCGCTATCCTATCCTATACCCTATCCTATCCTATCCTCTATACTATCCTATCCTCTATCCTATCCTATACTCTATCCTATCCTATCCTATCCAATCCCCTATCCTATCCTCAATCCTATCCTATCCTCTATCCTATCCTATCCTCTATCCTATCCTATCCTCTATCCTATCCTATACTCTATCCTATCGTATACTCTATCCTATCGTCTATTCTATCCTATCCTCTATCCTATCCTATCCTCTATCCTATCCTATCCTCTATCCTATCCTATCCTCTATTCTATCCTATCTTCTATCGTCTCCTATCCTCTAGCCTATCCAATCCCCTATCGGATCCTCTATCCTATCCTATCCTCTATCCTATCCTATCCTCAATCCTATCTTATCCTGTCTCCTATCCTATCCTCTATCCTATCCTCTATCCTATCCTATCCTCTATCCTATCCTATACTGTATCCTGTTCTATCCTCTATCCTATCCTCTCCTCTATCCTATGCTATCCTGAATCCTATCCTATCCTCTATCCTATCCTATCCTCTATGCTATCCCATCCTCTATCCTATCCTATGCTCTATCCTCAATCCTATTCTCTATCGTATCATATCCTCTATCCTATACTATGCTCTATTTTATCCTATCCTCTATCCTATCCTATGCTCTATCCTCAATCCTATTCTCTATCGTATCATATCCTCTATCCTATACTATGCTCTATCCTATCCTATCCTCTATCCTATCCTATCCTCTATCCTATCCTATCCTCTATTCTATCCTATGCTCCATCGTCTCCTATCCTCTAGCCTATCCAATCCCCTATCGGATCCTCTATCCTATCCTATCCTCTATCCTATCCTATCCTCAATCCTATCTTATCCTGTCTCCTATCCTATCCTCTATCCTATCCTCTATCCTATCCTATCCTCTATCCTATCCTCTACTGTATCCTGTTCTATCCTCTATCCTATCCTCTCCTCTATCCTATGCTATCCTCAATCCTATCCTATCCTATCCTCTATGCTATCCCATCCTCTATCCTATCCTATGCTCTATCCTCAATCCTATTCTCTATCGTATCATATCCTCTATCCTATCCTATCCTCTATGCTACCCCATCCTCTATCCTATACTATCCTCTATCCTATGCTATCCTCTATCCTATCCTCTATCCTATCCTATCCTCTATCCTATCCAATCCTCTATCCTATCCTCTATCCGATCCTATCCTCTATCCTATCATATCCTCTATCGTATCCTATCCTCTATCCTATCCGATCCTCTATCCTATCCTATCCTCTATCCTATCCTTTCCCCTATCCTATCCTATCCTCTATTCTATCCTATCCTCCATCGTCTCCTGTCCTCTATCCTATCCAATCCCATATCCTATCCTCTATCGTCTCCTATCCTCTATCCTATCCTATCCTCTACGCTATCCCATCCTCTATCCTATACTATGCTCTATCCTATCCTATCCTCTATCCTATCCTATCCTCTATCCTATCCCATCCTCAATCCTATCCTATCCTCTATCCTATCCTATCCTCTATGCTATCCCATCCTCTATCCTATCCTATCCTCTATCCTATCCTATCCTCCATCGTCTCCTGTCCTCTATCCTATCCAATCCCCTATCGGATCCTCTATCCTATCCTATCCTCAATCCTATCCTATCCTCAATCCTATCCTATCCTCTATCCTATCCTATCCTCTATCCTATCCTATCCTCTATCCTATCCAATCCCCTACCGGATCCTCTATCCTATCCTATCCTCAATCCTATCCTATCCTCAATCCTATCCTATCCTCTATCCTATCCTATCCTCTATGCTATCCCATCCTCTATCCTATACTATGCTCTATCCTATCCTATCCTCTATCCTATCCTATCCTCTATCCTATCCTATCCTCTATCCTATCCTATGCTCTATCCTATCCTTTCCTCTATCCTATCCTATCCTCTATTCTATCCTATCCTCCATCGTCTCCTGTCCTCTATCCTATCCAATCCCCTATCCTATCCTCTATCGTCTCCTATCCTCTATCCTATCCAATCCCCTATCGGATCCTCTATCCTATCCTATCCTCTATCGTATCCTATCCTCAATCCTATCTTATCCTCTCTCCTATCATATCCTCTATCATATCCTCTATCCTATCCTATCCTCTATCCTATCCGATCCTCTATCCTATCCTATCCTCTATCCTATCCTATCCTCAATCCTATCTTATCCTGTCGCCTATCCTATCCTCTATCCTATCCTCTATCCTATCCTATCCTCTAGCCTATCCTATACTGTATCCTGTTCTATCCTCTATCCTATCCTCTCCTCTATCATATGCTATCCTCAATCCTATCCTATCCTCTATCCTATCCTATCCTCAATGCTATCCCATCCTCTATCCTATCCTATGCTCTATCCTCAATCCTATTCTCTATCGTATCATATCCTCTATCCTATACTATGCTCTATTTTATCCTATCCTCTATCCTATCCTATGCTCTATCCTCAATCCTATTCTCTATCGTATTATATCCTCTATCCTATACTATGCTCTATCCTATCCTATCCTCTATCCTATCCTATCCTCTATACTATCCTGTCATCTATCCTATCCTATACTCTATCCTATCCTATCCTAACCAATCCCCTATCCTATCCTCAATCCTATCCTATCCTCTATCCTATCCTATCTTCTATCCTATCCTATCCTCTATCCTATCCTATCCTCTATGCTATCCCATCCTCTATCCTATACTATGCTCTATCCTATCCTATCCTCTATGCTATCCCATCCTCTATCCTATCCTATGCTCTATCCTCAATCCTATTCTCTATCCTACCCTATCCTCTATCCTATCCTATACTCTAACCTATCCTATCCTCTATCCTATCCTATACTCTATCCTATCCTATCCTATCCAATCCCCTATCCTATCCTCTATTCGACCCTATCCTCTATCCTATCGTATCCTCTATACTATCGTATCCTCTATCCTATCGTGTCCTCGATCCTATAATATCATCCATCCTATCCCATTCTCTATCCTACCCTATCCTATCCTCTATCCTATCCTATCCTCTATCCTATCCTTTCCCCTATCCTATCCTATCCTCTATTCTATCCTATCCTCCATCGTCTCCTGTCCTCTATCCTATCCATTCCCCTATCGGATCCTCTATCCTATCCTATCCTCAATCCTATCCTATCCTCAATCCTATCCTATCCTCTATCCTATCCTATCCTCTATGCTATCCCATCCTCTATCCTATACTATCCTCAATCCTATCTTATCCTCTCTCCTATCCTATCCTCTATCCTATCCTCTATCCTATCCTATACTGTATCCTATCCTATCCTCTATCCTATCCTATCCTCTATCCTATGCTATCACCAATCCTATCCTATCCTCTATCCTATCCTATCCTCTATCCTATCCTATCCTCAATCCTATCTTATCCTCTCTCCTATCCTATCCTCTATCCTATCCTCTATCCTATCCTATACTCTATCCTATCCTATACTGTATCCTATCATATCCTCTATCCTATCGTATCCTCTATCCTATCCTATCCTCTATCCTATCCTTTCCCCTATCCTATCCTATCCTCTATTCTATCCTATCCTCCATCGTCTCCTGTCCTCTATCCTATCCTCTATCGTCCCCTATCCTCTATCCTATCCAATCCCCTATCGGATCCTCTATCCTACCCTATCATCAATCCTATCCTATCCTCAATCCTATCCTATCCTCTATCCTATCCTATCCTCTATGCTATCCCATCCTCTATCCTATACTATCCTCTATCCTATCCTATCCTCTATCCTATCCTCTATCCTATCCTATCCTCTATCCTATCCAATCCTCTATCCTATCCTCTATCCTATCCTCTATCCTATCCTATCCTCTATCCTATCATATCCTCTATCCTATCCTATCCTCTATCCTATCCGATCCTCTATCCTATCCTATCCTCTATCCTATCCTTTCCCCTATCCTATCCTCTATCGTCTCCTATCCTCTATCCTATCCAATCCCCTAGCGGATCCTCTATCCTATCCTATCCTCTATCGTATCCTATCCTCAATCCTATCTTATCCTCTCTCCTATCCTATCCTCTATCCTATCCTCTATCCTATCCTATCCTCTATCCTATCCTATACTGTATCCTATCCTATCCTCTATCCTATCCTATCCTCTATCCTATGCTATCCTCAATCCTATCCTATCCTCTATCCTATCCTATCCTCTATTCTATCCTATCCTCCATCGTCTCCTGTCCTCTATCCTATCCAATCCCCTATCCTATCTTCTATCGTCTCCTATCCTCTAGCCTATCCACTCCCCTATCGGATCCTCTATCCTATTCTATCCTCTATCCTATCCTATCCTCTATCCTATCTTATCCTGTCTCCTATCCTATCCTCTATCCTATCCTCTATCCTATCCTATCCTCTATCCTATCCTATACTGTATCCTGTTCTATCCTCTATCCTATCCTCTCCTCTATCCTATGCTATCCTCAATCCTATCCTATCCTCTATCCTATCCTATCCTCTATGCTATCCCATCCTCTATCCTATCCTATGCTCTATCCTCAATCCTATTCTCTATCGTATCATATCCTCTATCCTATACTATGCTCTATTTTATCCTATCCTCTATCCTATCCTATGCTCTATCCTCAATCCTATTCTCTATCGTATCATATCCTCTATCCTATACTATGCTCTATCCTATCCTATCCTCTATCCTATCCTATCCTCAATCCTATCCTATCCTCTATCCTATCCTATCCTCTATGTTATCCCATCCTCTATCCTATCCTATCCTCTATCCTATCCAATCCTCTATCCTATCCTATCCTATCCTCTATCCTATCCTATCCTCTATGCTATCCCATCCTCTATCCTATCCTATCCTCTATCCTATCCAATCCTCTATCCTATCCTATCCTATCCTCTATCCTAACCTATCCTCTATCCTATCCTATCCAGTCGTATCCTATCCTCTATCCTATCCTATCCTCTATCCTACAATATCATATATCCTATCCTATTCTCTATCCTAACCTATCCTCTATCCTATCCTATCCTGTCGTATCCTATCCTCTATCCTATCCTATCCTCTATCCTATCCGATCCCCTATCGTATCCTCTATCCTATCCTATCCTCTATCCTATGCCACCCTCTATCCTATCCTATACTGTATCCTATCCTCTATCCTATCCTATCCTCTATCCTATCCTATCCTCTATCCTATCCTATCCTCTATCCTATCCTATCCTGTATCCAATCCCCTATCCTATCCTATCCTCTATCCTATCCTATCCTCCATCCTATCCTATCCTCAATCCTATCCTTTCCTGTATCCTATCCAATCCTCTATCCTATCCTGTCCTCCATCCTATCCTATCCTCTATCCTATCCTATCCCCAATCCTATCCTATCCTCTATCCTATCCTATCCTCTATCCTATCCTATCCTCAATCCTATCCTATCCTCAATCCGATCCTATCCTCTATACTATCCTATCCTCTATCCTATCCTATCCTCTATCCTATCCTATGCTCTATCCTACCCTTTCCTCTATCCTATCCTATCCTCTATTCTATCCTATCCTCCTTCGTCTCCTGTCCTCTATCCTATCCAATCCCCTATCCTATCCTCTATCGTCTCCTATCCTCTATCCTATCCAATCCCCTATCGGATCCTCTATCCTATCCTATCCTCTATCCTATCCTATCCACAATCCTATCTTATCCTCTCTCCTATCCTATCCTCTATCCTATCCTCTATCCTATCCTATCCTCTATCCTATCCTATACTGTATCCTATCCTATCCTCTATCCTATCCTATCCTCTATCCTATCCTATCCTCAATCCTATCCTATCCTCTATCCTATCCTATCCTCTATGCTATCCCATCCTCTATCCTATCCTATGCTCTATCCTCAATACTATTCTCTCTCCTATCATATCCTCTATCCTATCCTATACCCTATCCTATCCTATCCTCTATACTATCCTATCATCTATCCTATCCTATACTCTATCCTATCCTATCCTATCCAATCCCCTATCCTATCCTCAATCCTATCCTATCCTCTATCCTATCCTATCCTATCCTCTATCCTATCCTATCCTCTATGCTATCCCATCCTCTATCCTATCCTATCCTCTATCCTATCCAATCCTCTATCCTATCCTATCCTATCCTCTATCCTAACCTATCCTCTATCCTATCCTATCCAGTCGTATCCTATCCTCTATCCTATCCTATCCTCTATCCTACAATATCATATATCCTATCCTATTCTCTATCCTAACCTATCCTCTATCCTATCCTATCCTGTCGTATCCTATCCTCTATCCTATCCTATCCTCTATCCTATCCGATCCCCTATCGTATCCTCTATCCTATCCTATCCTCTATCCTATGCCACCCTCTATCCTATCCTATACTGTATCCTATCCTCTATCCTATCCTATCCTCTATCCTATCCTATCCTCTATCCTATCCTATCCTCTATCCTATCCTATCCTCTATCCTATCCTATCCTCTATCCTATCCTATACTCTATCCTATCCTATCCTCTATCCTATCCTATCCTGTATCCAATCCCCTATCCTATCCTATCCTCTATCCTATCCTATCCTCCATCCTATACTATCCTCAATCCTATCCTTTCCTGTATCCTATCCAATCCTCTATCCTATCCTGTCCTCCATCCTATCCTATCCTCTATCCTATCCTATCCCCAATCCTATCCTATCCTCTATCCTATCCTATCCTCTATCCTATCCTATCCTCAATCCTATCCTATCCTCAATCCGATCCTATCCTCTATACTATCCTATCCTCTATCCTATCCTATCCTCTATCCTATCCTATGCTCTATCCTACCCTTTCCTCTATCCTATCCTATCCTCTATTCTATCCTATCCTCCTTCGTCTCCTGTCCTCTATCCTATCCAATCCCCTATCCTATCCTCTATCGTCTCCTATCCTCTATCCTATCCAATCCCCTATCGGATCCTCTATCCTATCCTATCCTCTATCCTATCCTATCCACAATCCTATCTTATCCTCTCTCCTATCCTATCCTCTATCCTATCCTCTATCCTATCCTATCCTCTATCCTATCCTATACTGTATCCTATCCTATCCTCTATCCTATCCTATCCTCTATCCTATCCTATCCTCAATCCTATCCTATCCTCTATCCTATCCTATCCTATGCTCTATCCTCAATACTATTCTCTCTCCTATCATATCCTCTATCCTATCCTATACCCTATCCTATCCTATCCTCTATACTATCCTATCATCTATCCTATCCTATACTCTATCCTATCCTATCCTATCCAATCCCCTATCCTATCCTCAATCCTATCCTATCCAATCCCCTATCCTATCCTCTATTCGATCCTATCCTCTATCCTATCGTATCCTCTATACTATCGTATCCTCTATCCTATCGTGTCCTCGATCCTATAATATCATCCATACTATCCTATTCTCTATCCTACCCTATCCTATCCTCTATCGTATCCTATCCTTTATCCTATCCTATCCTCTATCGTATCCTATCCGCTATCGTCTCCTGTCCTCTATCCTATCCAATCCCCTATCTTATTCTCTATCGTCAAATATCCTATATCATATCCAATCCCCTATCCGATCCTCTATCCTATCCTCTTTACTATCCGGTTCTCTATCCTATCCTATCCTCTATGCTATCCCATCCTCTATCCTATACTATGCTCTATCCTATCCTATCCTCTATGCTATCCCATCCTCTATCCTATCCTATGCTCTATCCTCAATCCTATTCTCTATTCTACCCTATCCTCTATCCTATCCTATACTCTAACCTATCCTATCCTCTATCCTATCCTATACTCTATCCTATCCTATCCTATCTAATCCCCTATCCTATCCTGTATTCGACCCTATCCTCTATCCTATCGTATCCTCTATACTATCGTATCCTCTATCCTATCGTGTCCTCGATCCTATAATATCATCCATCCTATCCCATTCTCTATCCTACCCTATCCTATCCTCTATCCTATCCTATCCTCTATCCTATCCTATCCTCTATCCTATCCTTTCCCCTATCCTATCCTATCCTCTATTCTATCCTATCCTCCATCGTCTCCTGTCCTCTATCCTATCCATTCCCCTATCGGATCCTCTATCCTATCCTATCCTCAATCCTATCCTATCCTCAATCCTATCCTATCCTGTATCCTATCCTATCCTCTATCCTATCCTATCCTCTATCCTATCCTATACTGTATCCTATCCTATCCTCTATCCTATCCTATCCTCTATCCTATGCTATCACCAATCCTATCCTATCCTCTATCCTATCCTATCCTCTATCCTATCCTATCCTCAATCCTATCTTATCCTCTCTCCTATCCTATCCTCTATCCTATCCTCTATCCTATCCTATACTCTATCCTATCCTATACTGTATCCTATCATATCCTCTATCCTATCCTATCCTCTATCCTATCCTATCCTCTATCCTATCCTTTCCCCTATCCTATCCTATCCTCTATTCTATCCTATCCTCCATCGTCTCCTGTCCTCTATCCTATCCTCTATCGCCCCCTATCCTCTATCCTATCCAATCCCCTATCGGATCCTCTATCCTACCCTATCATCAATCCTATCCTATCCTCAATCCTATCCTATCCTCTATCCTATCCTATCCTCTATGCTATCCCATCCTCTATCCTATACTATCCTCTATCCTATCCTATCCTCTATCCTATCCTCTATCCTATCCTATCCTCTATCCTATCCAAACCTCTATCCTATCCTCTATCCTATCCTATCCTCTATCCTATCATATCCTCTATCCTATCCTATCCTCTATCCTATCCGATCCTCTATCCTATCCTATCCTCTATCCTATCCTTTCCCCTATCCTATCCTCTATCGTCTCCTATCCTCTATCCTATCCAATCCCCTATCGGATCCTCTATCCTATCCTATCCTCTATCGTATCCTATCCTCAATCCTATCTTATCCTCTCTCCTATCCTATCCTCTATCCTATCCTCTATCCTATCCTATCCTCTATCCTATCCTATACTGTATCCTATCCTATCCTCTATCCTATCCTATCCTCTATCCTATGCTATCCTCAATCCTATCCTATCCTCTATCCTATCCTATCCTCTATTCTATCCTATCCTCCATCGTCTCCTGTCCTCTATCCTATCCAATCCCCTATCCTATCTTCTATCGTCTCCTATCCTCTAGCCTATCCAATCCCCTATCGGATCCTCTATCCTATTCTATCCTCTATCCTATCCTATCCTCTATCCTATCTTATCCTGTCTCCTATACTATCCTCTATCCTATCCTCTATCCTATCCTATCCTCTATCCTATCCTATACTGTATCCTGTTCTATCCTCTATCCTATCCTCTCCTCTATCCTATGCTATCCTCAATCCTATCCTATCCTCTATCCTATCCTATCCTCTATGCTATCCCATCCTCTATCCTATCCTATGCTCTATCCTCAATCCTATTCTCTATCGTATCATATCCTCTATCCTATACTATGCTCTATTTTATCCTATCCTCTATCCTATCCTATGCTCTATCCTCAATCCTATTCTCTATCGTATCATATCCTCTATCCTATACTATGCTCTATCCTATCCTATCCTCTATCCTATCCTATCCTCTATCCTATCGTATCCTCAATCCTATCCTATCCTCTATCCTATCCTATCCTCTATGCTATCCCATCCTCTATCCTATCCTATCCTCTATCCTATCCAATCCTCTATCCTATCCTATCCTATCCTCTATCCTATCCTATCCTCTATGCTATCCCATCCTCTATCCTATCCTATCCTCTATCCTATCCAATCCTCTATCCTATCCTATCCTATCCTCTATCCTAACCTATCCTCTATCCTATCCTATCCAGTCGTATCCTATCCTCTATCCTATCCTATCCTCTATCCTACAATATCATATATCCTATCCTATTCTCTATCCTAACCTATCCTCTATCCTATCCTATCCTGTCGTATCCTATCCTCTATCCTATCCTATCCTCTATCCTATCCGATCCCCTATCGTATCCTCTATCCTATCCTATCCTCTATCCTATGCCACCCTCTATCCTATCCTATACTGTATCCTATCCTCTATCCTATCCTATCCTCTATCCTATCCTATCCTCTATCCTATCCTATCCTCTATCCTACCCTATCCTCTATCCTATCCTATCCTCTATCCTATCCTATCCTCTATCCTATCCTATCCTGTATCCAATCCCCTATCCTATCCTATCCTCTATCCTATCCTATCCTCCATCCTATCCTATCCTCAATCCTATCCTTTCCTGTATCCTATCCAATCCTTTATCCTATCCTGTCCTCCATCCTATCCTATCCTCTATCCTATCCTATCCCCAATCCTATCCTCTCCTCTATCCTATGCTATCCTCAATCCTATCCTATCCTATCCTCTATGCTATCCCATCCTCTATCCTATCCTATGCTCTATCCTCAATCCTATTCTCTATCGTATCATATCCTCTATCCTATACTATGCTCTATTTTATCCTATCCTCTATCCTATCCTATGCTCTATCCTCAATCCTATTCTCTATCGTATTATATCCTCTATCCTATACTATGCTCTATCCTATCCTATCCTCTATCCTATCCTATCCTCTATACTATCCTATCATCTATCCTATCCAATCCCCTATCCTATCCTCTATTCGACCCTATCCTCTATCCTATCCAATCCCCTATCGGATCCTCTATCCTACCCTATCATCAATCCTATCCTATCCTCAATCCTATCCTATCCTCTATCCTATCCTATCCTCTATGCTACCCCATCCTCTATCCTATACTATCCTCTATCCTATGCTATCCTCTATCCTATCCTCTATCCTATCCTATCCTCTATCCTATCCAATCCTCTATCCTATCCTCTATCCGATCCTATCCTCTATCCTATCATATCCTCTATCGTATCCTATCCTCTATCCTATCCGATCCTCTATCCTATCCTATCCTCTATCCTATCCTTTCCCCTATCCTATCCTATCCTCTATTCTATCCTATCCTCCATCGTCTCCTGTCCTCTATCCTATCCAATCCCATATCCTATCCTCTATCGTCTCCTATCCTCTATCCTATCCTATCCTCTACGCTATCCCATCCTCTATCCTATACTATGCTCTATCCTATCCTATCCTCTATCCTATCCTATCCTCTATCCTATCCCATCCTCAATCCTATCCTATCCTCTATCCTATCCTATCCCCTATGCTATCCCATCCTCTATCCTATCCTATCCTCTATCCTATCCTATCGTCCATCGTCTCCTGTCCTCTATCCTATCCAATCCCCTATCGGATCCTCTATCCTATCCTATCCTCAATCCTATCCTATCCTCAATCCTATCCTATCCTCTATCCTATCCTATCCTCTATCCTATCCTATCCTCTATCCTATCCAATCCCCTACCGGATCCTCTATCCTATCCTATCCTCAATCCTATCCTATCCTCAATCCTATCCTATCCTCTATCCTATCCTTTCCTCTATGCTATCCCATCCTCTATCCTATACTATGCTCTATCCTATCCTATCCTCTATCCTATCCTATGCTCTATCCTATCCTTTCCTCTATCCTATCCTATCCTCTATTCTATCCTATCCTCCATCGTCTCCTGTCCTCTATCCTATCCAATCCCCTATCCTATCCTCTATCGTCTCCTATCCTCTATCCTATCCAATCCCCTATCGGATCCTCTATCCTATCCTATCCTCTATCGTATCCTATCCTCAATCCTATCTTATCCTCTCTCCTATCATATCCTCTATCATATCCTCTATCCTATCCTATCCTCTATCCTATCCGATCCTCTATCCTATCCTATCCTCTATCCTATCCTATCCTCAATCCTATCTTATCCTGTCGCCTATCCTATCCTCTATCCTATCCTCTATCCTATCCTATCCTCTATCCTATCCTATACTGTATCCTGTTCTATCCTCTATCCTATCCTCTCCTCTATCATATGCTATCCTCAATCCTATCCTATCCTCTATCCTATCCTATCCTCAATGCTATCCCATCCTCTATCCTATCCTATGCTCTATCCTCAATCCTATTCTCTATCGTATCATATCCTCTATCCTATACTATGCTCTATTTTATCCTATCCTCTATCCTATCCTATGCTCTATCCTCAATCCTATTCTCTATCGTATTATATCCTCTATCCTATACTATGCTCTATCCTATCCTATCCTCTATCCTATCCTATCCTCTATACTATCCTGTCATCTATCCTATCCTATACTCTATCCTATCCTATCCTAACCAATCCCCTATCCTATCCTCAATCCTATCCTATCCTCTATCCTATCCTATCCTCTATCCTATCCTATCCTCTATCCTATCCTATCCTCTATGCTATCCCATCCTCTATCCTATACTATGCTCTATCCTATCCTATCCTCTATGCTATCCCATCCTCTATCCTATCCTATGCTCTATCCTCAATCCTATTCTCTATCCTACCCTATCCTCTATCCTATCCTATACTCTAACCTATCCTATCCTCTATCCTATCCTATACTCTATCCTATCCTATCCTATCCAATCCCCTATCCTATCCTCTATTCGACCCTATCCTCTATCCTATCGTATCCTCTATACTATCGTATCCTCTATCCTATCGTGTCCTCGATCCTATAATATCATCCATCCTATCCCATTCTCTATCCTACCCTATCCTATCCTCTATCCTATCCTATCCTCTATCCTATCCTTTCCCCTATCCTATCCTATCCTCTATTCTATCCTATCCTCCATCGTCTCCTGTCCTCTATCCTATCCATTCCCCTATCGGATCCTCTATCCTATCCTATCCTCAATCCTATCCTATCCTCAATCCTATCCTATCCTCTATCCTATCCTATCCTCTATGCTATCCCATCCTCTATCCTATACTATCCTCAATCCTATCTTATCCTCTCTCCTATCCTATCCTCTATCCTATCCTCTATCCTATCCTATACTGTATCCTATCCTATCCTCTATCCTATCCTATCCTCTATCCTATGCTATCACCAATCCTATCCTATCCTCTATCCTATCCTATCCTCTATCCTATCCTATCCTCAATCCTATCTTATCCTCTCTCCTATCCTATCCTCTATCCTATCCTCTATCCTATCCTATACTCTATCCTATCCTATACTGTATCCTATCATATCCTCTATCCTATCCTATCCTCTATCCTATCCTATCCTCTATCCTATCCTTTCCCCTATCCTATCCTATCCTCTATTCTATCCTATCCTCCATCGTCTCCTGTCCTCTATCCTATCCTCTATCGTCCCCTATCCTCTATCCTATCCAATCCCCTATCGGATCCTCTATCCTACCCTATCATCAATCCTATCCTATCCTCAATCCTATCCTATCCTCTATCCTATCCTATCCTCTATGCTATCCCATCCTCTATCCTATACTATCCTCTATCCTATCCTATCCTCTATCCTATCCTCTATCCTATCCTATCCTCTATCCTATCCAATCCTCTATCCTATCCTCTATCCTATCCTATCCTCTATCCTATCATATCCTCTATCCTATCCTATCCTCTATCCTATCCGATCCTCTATCCTATCCTATCCTCTATCCTATCCTTTCCCCTATCCTATCCTCTATCGTCTCCTATCCTCTATCCTATCCAATCCCCTAGCGGATCCTCTATCCTATCCTATCCTCTATCGTATCCTATCCTCAATCCTATCTTATCCTCTCTCCTATCCTATCCTCTATCCTATCCTCTATCCTATCCTATCCTCTATCCTATCCTATACTGTATCCTATCCTATCCTCTATCCTATCCTATCCTCTATCCTATGCTATCCTCAATCCTATCCTATCCTCTATCCTATCCTATCCTCTATTCTATCCTATCCTCCATCGTCTCCTGTCCTCTATCCTATCCAATCCCCTATCCTATCTTCTATCGTCTCCTATCCTCTAGCCTATCCACTCCCCTATCGGATCCTCTATCCTATTCTATCCTCTATCCTATCCTATCCTCTATCCTATCTTATCCTGTCTCCTATCCTATCCTCTATCCTATCCTCTATCCTATCCTATCCTCTATCCTATCCTATACTGTATCCTGTTCTATCCTCTATCCTATCCTCTCCTCTATCCTATGCTATCCTCAATCCTATCCTATCCTCTATCCTATCCTATCCTCTATGCTATCCCATCCTCTATCCTATCCTATGCTCTATCCTCAATCCTATTCTCTATCGTATCATATCCTCTATCCTATACTATGCTCTATTTTATCCTATCCTCTATCCTATCCTATGCTCTATCCTCAATCCTATTCTCTATCGTATCATATCCTCTATCCTATACTATGCTCTATCCTATCCTATCCTCTATCCTATCCTATCCTCTATCCTATCCTATCCTCAATCCTATCCTATCCTCTATCCTATCCTATCCTCTATGCTATCCCATCCTCTATCCTATCCTATCCTCTATCCTATCCAATCCTCTATCCTATCCTATCCTATCCTCTATCCTATCCTATCCTCTATGCTATCCCATCCTCTATCCTATCCTATCCTCTATTCTATCCAATCCTCTATCCTATCCTATCCTATCCTCTATCCTAACCTATCCTCTATCCTATCCTATCCAGTCGTATCCTATCCTCTATCCTATCCTATCCTCTATCCTACAATATCATATATCCTATCCTATTCTCTATCCTAACCTATCCTCTATCCTATCCTATCCTGTCGTATCCTATCCTCTATCCTATCCTATCCTCTATCCTATCCGATCCCCTATCGTATCCTCTATCCTATCCTATCCTCTATCCTATGCCACCCTCTATCCTATCCTATACTGTATCCTATCCTCTATCCTATCCTATCCTCTATCCTATCCTATCCTCTATCCTATCCTATCCTCTATCCTATCCTATCCTCTATCCTATCCTATCCTCTATCCTATCCTATCCTGTATCCAATCCCCTATCCTATCCTATCCTCTATCCTATCCTATCCTCCATCCTATCCTATCCTCAATCCTATCCTTTCCTGTATCCTATCCAATCCTCTATCCTATCCTGTCCTCCATCCTATCCTATCCTCTATCCTATCCTATCCCCAATCCTATCCTATCCTCTATCCTATCCTATCCTCTATCCTATCCTATCCTCAATCCTATCCTATCCTCAATCCGATCCTATCCTCTATACTATCCTATCCTCTATCCTATCCTATCCTCTCTCCTATCCTATGCTCTATCCTACCCTTTCCTCTATCCTATCCTATCCTCTATTCTATCCTATCCTCCTTCGTCTCCTGTCCTCTATCCTATCCAATCCCCTATCCTATCCTCTATCGTCTCCTATCCTCTATCCTATCCAATCCCCTATCGGATCCTCTATCCTATCCTATCCTCTATCCTATCCTATCCACAATCCTATCTTATCCTCTCTCCTATCCTATCCTCTATCCTATCCTCTATCCTATCCTATCCTCTATCCTATCCTATACTGTATCCTATCCTATCCTCTATCCTATCCTATCCTCTATCCTATCCTATCCTCAATCCTATCCTATCCTCTATCCTATCCTATCCTCTATGCTATCCCATCCTCTATCCTATCCTATGCTCTATCCTCAATACTATTCTCTCTCCTATCATATCCTCTATCCTATCCTATACCCTATCCTATCCTATCCTCTATACTATCCTATCATCTATCCTATCCTATACTCTATCCTATCCTATCCTATCCAATCCCCTATCCTATCCTCAATCCTATCCTATCCTCTATCCTATCATATCCTCTATCCTATCCTATCCGCTATGCTATCCCATCCTCTATCCTATACTATGCTCTATCCTATCCTATCCTCTATGCTATCCCATCCTCTATCCTATCCTATGCTCTATCCTCAATCCTATTCTCTATCCTATCCTATACTCTATCCTATCCTATACTCAATCCTATCCTATCCTCTATACTATCCTATCCTCTATCCTATCCTATACTCTATCCTATCCTATCCTATCCAATCCCCTATCCTATCCTCTATTCGATCCTATCCTCTATCCTATCGTATCCTCTATACTATCGTATCCTCTATCCTATCGTGTCCTCGATCCTATAATATCATCCATACTATCCTATTCTCTATCCTACCCTATCCTATCCTCTATCGTATCCTATCCTTTATCCTATCCTATCCTCTATCGTATCCTATCCGCTATCGTCTCCTGTCCTCTATCCTATCCAATCCCCTATCTTATTCTCTATCGTCAAATATCCTATTATCATATCCAATCCCCTATCCGATCCTCTATCCTATCCTCTTTACTATCCGGTTCTCTATCCTATCCTATCCTCTATGCTATCCCATCCTCTATCCTATACTATGCTCTATCCTATCCTATCCTCTATGCTATCCCATCCTCTATCCTATCCTATGCTCTATCCTCAATCCTATTCTCTATTCTACCCTATCCTCTATCCTATCCTATACTCTAACCTATCCTATCCTCTATCCTATCCTATACTCTATCCTATCCTATCCTATCCAATCCCCTATCCTATCCTCTATTCGACCCTATCCTCTATCCTATCGTATCCTCTATACTATCGTATCCTCTATCCTATCGTGTCCTCGATCCTATAATATCATCCATCCTATCCCATTCTCTATCCTACCCTATCCTATCCTCTATCCTATCCTATCCTCTATCCTATCCTATCCTCTATCCTATCCTTTCCCCTATCCTATCCTATCCTCTATTCTATCCTATCCTCCATCGTCTCCTGTCCTCTATCCTATCCATTCCCCTATCGGATCCTCTATCCTATCCTATCATCAATCCTATCCTATCCTCAATCCTATCCTATCCTCTATCCTATCCTATCCTCTATGCTATCCCATCCTCTATCCTATACTATCCTCAATCCTATCTTATCCTCTCTCCTATCCTATCCTCTATCCTATCCTCTATCCTATCCTATACTCTATCCTATCCTATACTGTATCCTATCATATCCTCTATCCTATCCTATCCTCTATCCTATCCTATCCTCTATCCTATCCTTTCCCCTATCCTATCCTATCCTCTATTCTATCCTATCCTCCATCGTCTCCTGTCCTCTATCCTATCCTCTATCGCCCCATATCCTCTATCCTATCCAATCCCCTATCGGATCCTCTATCCTACCCTATCATCAATCCTATCCTATCCTCAATCCTATCCTATCCTCTATCCTATCCTATCCTCTATGCTATCCCATCCTCTATCCTATACTATCCTCTATCCTATCCTATCCTCTATCCTATCCTCTATCCTATCCTATCCTCTATCCTATCCAAACCTCTATCCTATCCTCTATCCTATCCTATCCTCTATCCTATCATATCCTCTATCCTATCCTATCCTCTATCCTATCCGATCCTCTATCCTATCCTATCCTCTATCCTATCCGATCCTCTATCCTATCCTATCCTCTATCCTATCCTTTCCCCTATCCTATCCTCTATCGTCTCCTATCCTCTATCCTATCCAATCCCCTATCGGATCCTCTATCCTATCCTATCCTCTATCGTATCCTATCCTCAATCCTATCTTATCCTCTCTCCTATCCTATCCTCTATCCTATCCTCTATCCTATCCTATCCTCTATCCTATCCTATACTGTATCCTATCCTATCCTCTATCCTATCCTATCCTCTATCCTATGCTATCCTCAATCCTATCCTATCCTCTATCCTATCCTATCCTCTATTCTATCCTATCCTCCATCGTCTCCTGTCCTCTATCCTATCCAATCCCCTATCCTATCTTCTATCGTCTCCTATCCTCTAGCCTATCCAATCCCCTATCGGATCCTCTATCCTATTCTATCCTCTATCCTATCCTATCCTCTATCCTATCTTATCCTGTCTCCTATCCTATCCTCTATCCTATCCTCTATCCTATCCTATCCTGTATCCTATCCTATACTGTATCCTGTTCTATCCTCTATCCTATCCTCTCCTCTATCCTATGCTATCCTCAATCCTATCCTATCCTCTATCCTATCCTATCCTCTATGCTATCCCATCCTCTATCCTATCCTATGCTCTATCCTCAATCCTATTCTCTATCGTATCATATCCTCTATCCTATACTATGCTCTATTTTATCCTATCCTCTATCCTATCCTATGCTCTATCCTCAATCCTATTCTCTATCGTATCATATCCTCTATCCTATACTATGCTCTATCCTCTCCTATCCTCTATCCTATCCTATCCTCTATCCTATCCTATCCTCAATCCTATCCTATCCTCTATCCTATCCTATCCTCTATGCTATCCCATCCTCTATCCTATCCTATCCTCTATCCTATCCAATCCTCTATCCTATCCTATCCTATCCTCTATCCTATCCTATCCTCTATGCTATCCCATCCTCTATCCTATCCTATCCTCTATCCTATCCAATCCTCTATCCTATCCTATCCTATCCTCTATCCTGACCTATCCTCTATCCTATCCTATCCAGTCGTATCCTATCCTCTATCCTATCCTATCCTCTATCCTACAATATCATATATCCTATCCTATTCTCTATCCTAACCTATCCTCTATCCTATCCTATCCTGTCGTATCCTATCCTCTATCCTATCCTATCCTCTATCCTATCCGATCCCCTATCGTATCCTCTATCCTATCCTATCCTCTATCCTATGCCACCCTCTATCCTATCCTATACTGTATCCTATCCTCTATCCTATCCTATCCTCTATCCTATCCTATCCTCTATCCTATCCTATCCTCTATCCTATCCTATCCTCTATCCTATCCTATCCTCTATCCTATCCTATCCTCTATCCTATCCTATCCTCTATCCTATCCTATCCTGTATCCAATCCCCTATCCTATCCTATCCTCTATCCTATCCTATCCTCCATCCTATCCTATCCTCAATCCTATCCTTTCCTGTATCCTATCCAATCCTCTATCCTATCCTGTCCTCCATCCTATCCTATCCTCTATCCTATCCTATCCCCAATCCTATCCTATCCTCTATCCTATCCTATCCTCTATCCTATCCTATCCTCAATCCTATCCTATCCTCTATACTATCCTATCCTCTATCCTATCCTATCCTCTATCCTATCCTATGCTCTATCCTACCCTTTCCTCTATCCTATCCTATCCTCTATTCTATCCTATCCTCCTTCGTCTCCTGTCCTCTATCCTATCCAATCCCCTATCCTATCCTCTATCGTCTCCTATCCTCTATCCTATCCAATCCCCTATCGGATCCTCTATCCTATCCTATCCTCTATCCTATCCTATCCACAATCCTATCTTATCCTCTCTCCTATCCTATCCTCTATCCTATCCTCTATCCTATCCTATCCTCTATCCTATCCTATACTGTATCCTATCCTATCCTCTATCCTATCCTATCCTCTATCCTATCCTATCCTCAATCCTATCCTATCCTCTATCCTATCCCATCCTCTATGCTATCCCATCCTCTATCCTATCCTATGCTCTATCCTCAATACTATTCTCTCTCCTATCATATCCTCTATCCTATCCTATACCCTATCCTATCCTATCCTCTATACTATCCTATCATCTATCCTATCTTATACTCTATCCTATCCTATCCTATCCAATCCCCTATCCTATCCTCAATCCTATCCTATCCTCTATCCTATCCTATCCTCTATCCTATCCTATCCTCTATGCTATCCCATCCTCTATCCTATACTATGCTCTATCCTATCCTATCCTCTATGCTATCCCATCCTCTATCCTATCCTATGCTCTATCCTCAATCCTATTCTCTATCCTATCCTATACTCTATCCTATCCTATACTCAATCCTATCCTATCCTCTATACTATCCTATCCTCTATCCTATCCTATACTCTATCCTATCCTATCCTATCCAATCCCCTATCCTATCCTCTATTCGATCCTATCCTCTATCCTATCGTATCCTCTATACTATCGTATCCTCTATCCTATCGTGTCCTCGATCCTATAATATCATCCATACTATCCTATTCTCTATCCTACCCTATCCTATCCTCTATCGTATCCTATCCTCTATCCTATCCTATCCTCTATCGTATCCTATCCGCTATCGTCTCCTGTCCTCTATCCTATCCAATCCCCTATCTTATTCTCTATCGTCAAATATCCTATATCATATCCAATCCCCTATCCGATCCTCTATCCTATCCTCTTTACTATCCGGTTCTCTATCCTATCCTATCCTCTATCCTATCCTGTCCTCGAGCATATAATATCATCCATCCTATCCTATTCTCTATCCTACCCTATCCTATCCTCTATCGTATCCTATCCTCTATCCTATCCTCTCCTCTCTCCTATCCTATCCTCTATCCTATCCTCTATCCTATCGTATCCTCTATCGTATCCTATCCTCTATCCTATCCAATGCTCTATCCTATCCTCTATCCTATCCTTATCCTCTCTCCTATCCTATCCTCTATCCTATCCTATCCTCTATCCTATCCTACCCTCTATCCTATCCTATCCTCTATCCTATCCTATCCTCTATCCTATCCTATCCTCTATCCTATCCTATACTCTATCCTATCGTATACTCTATCCTATCCTCTATCCTATCCTATCCTCTATCCTATCCTATCCTCTATCCTATCCTTTCCTCTATCCTATCCTATCCTCTATTCTATCCTATCCTCCATCGTCTCCTGTCCTCTATCATATCCAATCCCCTATCCTATCCTCTATCGTCTCCTATCCTCTATCCTATCCAATCCCCTATCGGATCCTCCATCCTATCCTATCCTCTATCCTATCCTATCCTCTATCCTATCCTATCCTCTATCCTAACCTATCCTCAATCCTATCCTATCCTCAATCCTATCCTATCCTCTATCCTATCCTATCCCCTATCCTATCCTATCCTCTATCCTATCCTATGCTCTATCCTACCCTTTCCTCTATCCTATCCTATCCTCTATTCTATCCTATCCTCCATCGTCTCCTGTCCTCTATCCTATCCAATCCCCTATCCTATCCTCTATCGTCTCCTATCCTCTATCCTATCCAATCCCCTATCGGATCCTCTATCCTATCCTATCCTCTATCCTATCCTATCCACAATCCTATCTTATCTTCTCTCCTATCCTATCCTCTATCCTATCCTCTATCCTATCCTATCCTCTATCCTATCCTATACTGTATCCTATCCTATCCTCTATCCTATCCTATCCTCTATCCTATGCTATCCTCAATCCTATCCTCTCCTCTATCCTATCCTATCCTCTATGCTATCCCATCCTCTATCCTATCCTATGCTCTATCCTCAATCCTATTCTCTCTCCTATCATATCCTCTATCCTATCCTATACCCTATCCTATCCTATCCTCTATACTATCCTATCATCTATCCTATCCTATACTCTATCCTATCCTATCCTATCCAATCCCCTAACCTATCCTCAATCCTATCCTATCCTCTATCCTATCCTATCCTCTATCCTATCCTATCCTCTATCCTATCCTATCCTCTATCCTATCCTATCCTCTATCCTATCCTCTATCCTATCCTCTATCCTATCGTATCCTCTATCGTATCCTATCCTCTATCCTATCCAATGCTCTATCCTATCCTCTATCCTATCCTATCCTCTATCCTATCCTTATCCTCTCTCCTATCCTATCCTCTATCCTATCCTATCCTCTATCCTATCCTATCCTCTATCCTATCCTATCCTCTATCCTATCCTATCCCCTATCCTATCCTCTATCGTCTCCTATCCTCTATCCTATCCAATCCCCTATCGGATCCTCTATCCTATCCTATCCTCTATCCTATCCTATCCACAATCCTATCTTATCCTCTCTCCTATCCTATCCTCTATCCTATCCTCTATCCTATCCTCTATCCTATCCTATCCTCTATCCTATCCTATACTTTTTTTTTTTTTAACGGGTATTTGTCTCTATTTCATTTTCTAAAATTACAGAATCACCTAAAAATTACAATGTCTGTCGTAGTTAAAACTATTTCGCTTATTCAAAATTGTTTGTAAATCTAATACAGTATAATAGTGCTTAGTATAATATAGTATAGTATAGTATACGAAATGCAATAAATTCAAATTCAAATTCAAAAACACTAAAATAAACTAACTTCTTATTTAACTTTTAACGTATCTTATCTTATTTTATTCGCTACTGTAAATAATTTTCTAGCCTCTATGTATATATATATATATTTCTATAAATGTTCTTATTTTCTAGTCTTAAACGCTACCTTATTTTTAATTGATTTATTTTTGGTTTTTTCGCTCTTAGCCTAATTTAACCTATCATTAAAACGCCTGCGCGTGGTCTAAACGTGTCAAGGTGTCGATACCTTCTCTTACTCTAATTTTTTATTCTTAACTGTATGTTACTTCTTTTATTTTACACGATATACAAAATCTGCTTTGGCGAAATGCCAGCCCTGCTCTCTGGCTTTCCAAAGAGCCCCCACACGGTTTTATCGTACCCGGCGTTTTCTTAGGTGTTTTCGCGATTATGGTTCCGTACGAAAATTGACCTATCGGGCCGAAATTCGGTATACGCCTATTTCGGAGGGTGGCGAGTCTTTCGGGGTCGGATTGGAGAAGTATTCTCCCCCCTGAAAAACTTTTTCGATTTTGCCCCCTCCTTTCCGAGCTGTGGGAAAAATTACCTCGAATTTTGAGATTTTCAAAAAGCTGACCCGGTAGTCGGTTAGGGCTCGGCTAGAGCTTTACAACGAGCCGTCGCACGCCTAGATCGGATAAAGTCTAAGTTTTTCTTATATACCGGGTGTCCCATAAATTTTCGACTGAAAAAATTTTCTGGGTAGGCTATCCTCTTGGGGGGGGGGGTATCTCGGGGTTGGCGACTGGTCTCCGAAGAAATTTCGGAGGTACACGATTTTCGCCTCCGGCCCCCCGTTCTCGAGATAACGACCCTAACACCTACAGGGATAGGTTTTACGAGAAAACTTCCTATAGGGCGATTGCTTCTTATGTCTATCCCTATCCGTAGCTGCACTAATAGATGTGGGTTAGTTATATAAAAACCGCTAGTTCTCTCTTGTGTTCAAGGTCAAATGATCTCTTTTCCTACTTTTCTCTACTCTTTCCTATTTTTAGGCACTAAACCATTTCTCCTACCTTATTTTTATGAGATACGACCGACCCCTCGCGGTGTGGTCCCTCTTCCTGGTCCGTGTGTATCGGTTTATCTGGTGGTACTTCTCTATTTCGAAATTTTTTCCCTAAATTCCTCACTTTAAGTCCTTTTTTCTCACTTTCAGTTAATGCACTTCTGTTCTCAATGTGTCCCTCACTCCGACCATTAATTTTAATTATACTAATAATTTTTTCTTTTTACAGGTTTTTCACCGGCACTCTCCGTTCCTTGATTTACTGGAAGGAAGGGGTTTTCGTGTCGAGTAATCTCCGCACGCACAAGCCCGTCTTGTTTTATTAATTAGTAACTAATTTATTATTTTCTCTCTTTTTTTTTCTAGATGTTCCGGACCGTGGTATTTCATCGATTCGTGCGACCGAGTGGGTTTTCCACGAGGAAAAAACCGTACCGTACGAATTCCCGATAACAAGTAAGTACCTTAATTAATTAATTAATTAATTTTAATTTACTTTACAC
The DNA here is from genome assembly GCF_050948215.1 of Halictus rubicundus. Classification (NCBI taxonomy): domain Eukaryota; kingdom Metazoa; phylum Arthropoda; class Insecta; order Hymenoptera; family Halictidae; genus Halictus; species Halictus rubicundus. The sequence goes on along the minus strand of NW_027488583.1, from coordinate 464,993 downwards.
TGTGTCTCGATCCACTTTGTTCAGTTTAATAACCGAATTCACGTGATTTGAACCCGGAGATTCGGAACTAGTCCCCCGGGGGAGATTTGCTCTTATTTTCCTCGAAATCGCGCGAATTAATTATCTTATTTGTAATTCTTCTTTTAATTAATGCTTGAAACTCACTTCGAGTTTAACTTCTTTGTTTCTTTCGCGGCTATAGACTCAAAAATCTGCTGTTAAGCTCCGATTACCGTGGCGGTTCACTTTGCTCTGATTTGGATTTTATCCGTTGGGGCTCGCGTGACCTGTAGCTATCCCCTCCCGCTTGACACTCCGCGTGTTTTTTCTATATATACTTGTTGTTCTATTTTGAAACGGCCTTGAGTGCCTCCTATGTTGTTTTCAAAGATTTTGGTTTTTCGACTGTACTGGTTGTTCGTGTACGAGACCGTTGTCATGCCCTAGTTTTTCTTCTTCTACCCTTGCTAGCAATATTCTTGCCAAAGTATACCATGTCTTATTTCTTTTATGAAAATCAAATTAACCGGTATGCTTAACGGCAGAGTTTGAACTGTTCGGTTATTACAATATAGTTCTATTTCTAATCGCCCGTTTTCTTGTGAAGCCTACCGTCGAGATTTTCACCTATAGTCGCTATTTCAGCTCGATCGAGCCGCGTTCTTTTAATATAAAAAATTTTTTGATCTTGTCGAATGTTTATCGGATATTCCTTTTAAAAAATCACACAGCGTGTTTCCAGTCTTTAATTGATTCTAGCTCACTAATTTGCCCGGTTTTAATTGTCTTTCTCTGCATTTAGGTTTTTTTGTGTTAGCTTCTCATCTGTCCTAACTTGTAACCTATTCTTCTTTCTATTAGTAAGCTATTTAAATATTTTTGTTACTCTATTGTCTTTTCTATTATGAATATTATGTTACTATATCCCTTAGTTATCTTAAGTATATTATTATTATTTAATTTTAATTTTTTTTTTTTTGTCTAAACTATACTTTAGTCTACCTTGTATTATTCTCTGGAAGCCTTCCCTGAAATTATTTTGGCGACCGTTATTATAATACTATCTGTCTGTTGCTACTTAGCCGTTTTTAATAAATTATTCCTCTATTTATTCCTCGTATGCCCTTCTACTATGAGCGCAGGCTACCGAGGCTATTAAGTGCTATCTTGATCGCATATCGTTCGAGTTGTCCGCATTTTAGTACAATTTGTTATATTTAAAGAACCGTTTGTCTGATCGAAAATTTTCAAGAGTGCTTTTCGTCAAGAATTATCCTTGTTTTTACTCTAGATCCTTCATTGATCGTTTTTAGCGAAAAATTTTTAACTTTTTCTACAAACTGTGTGGTCTTTGATTAGCCCACGACTCTTAAACTATTGCTCTTATGGGACAACTGCATCAGTATATTTATTATCCCTTCGTTACTTTGTTTTTGATTTGCAGATAAAATATACCCGTTTGTTATATTAAAACCAGTTATTTACTCCTGCTCTAGACTTTTGGGACCCCTTATATTATTATAGGGAGCCTATCCGAAAAACTTCAAAAGATGTTAATTCAATTTAAAATTGCTAGATTTCATTTTTTATGTTAATTGTTCTAAATTATCTATTTTGAAAAATATCCCTAAATCTGGTCTTTATCACTTAAGAGTTTTGTTTCACTTCCCTTCACATCTTGGACACCCGTTATACAATTATTTACGGTCTTTTTCCTAACGTTGCGTTGGTTCTATGTTATTAACCATACTACATCTACTATATAAATTCTGCATTTGTTGCCCACATGCCCACTTTCTTGAGACAACGGCGGCGAGGTATTATACTACTACCTCGATCTGAGCTCGTTCGAGCAAATCTCATTTTGTTACATTTTGAAATATCTTCCAAGCCATTTGTTTGATCAAAAAATGTCAAGAGTACTTTTATTAAAGAAATGACACAATTTTTCCGATCAGTCCTTTATTTTTCGTTTTTGTCACTTTTAAAACATTTTTCCTAATTCTTTCTTGAACTTTCAATCGTCTATAACTTTACAGTTATTGCTTTTAAGAACAAATACGAAGGGTACATTTATACCTAACTAGTTTTTAGGTTTTCGTTTCTTATGTTAATTACAGGTCTTAATTATACTTGAACCTGTTTTTTACTCTTGATTTGAACTTTAAAAGCGTTTTTTCTAATGTAATAAGGCTATTATTGCAAAAGTACTAAGAGGTCTTTAGTCCGTTAAATAATGCTAATTTTCTATTTTTTATATTCTTCTCCGGTTTTTTACATCCTAAAAATATCTTTTTATTTAGTTCCTTTTATAGGTTATTTCTGGTCTCCAATGATTGGTCGTCTCAAAAAAGCGTCATGTTCACATTTTGGCTTCCAAATGATCGTTCTATCATATCAAAATTAATAAAAGTATAAGTCGCCACGTGTGATTGGCTTTGTCGACCATTTTGTTATATATGCGAAAGCAATACGCCGCTGGTTAACCAGCCCCTGTTAAGCCTATACCGTATCTGCTGGTTATCGGCACTTGGGTAGTGAACTACCTTATACGCGTCCTACCTTATCGATCTTTTACAGGCAACTGCAATGTTTTTACAGTGATCTACCTTATCCTAGTTCAACTATCTCTCAGTTACTGCAGAACCCTGCCCTATGCGGGTAATTGCGCCTGTGCCGCTGCAACGCTTGCAGCAAGCACTATGCCGCTGGTCCTTACATTTCTCTTTCTGTTTCAGGCGTGTTTCGATGCTGCTCCCATGCTGCAACCCTTCATCAGGCGGCCCGGGGGGAGAGGGGAGAGACGGACGTCGGGTGTAGTCCACTGAAGCGAGTACCCGTGAGTCTGCTGGAGGTCATCCAAGGTAAGTATCCCGTATGTCGGCCTAGCCCGGCCCCGCGAAGTCCGCTTATTCACAGGCGTCAGTTGACTCAGAGATCTCCTTGTTTTCTCCCGCGTGGTCACACGTCCCGTCCCGTCTTCCTCGTCCTCGTCCTCCTCCCCCTCCTCCGCCCGCACCAGAGTGAGCTGCAACACAGGGAAAACAAACATCTTAGTGCCTATATGCTCTCATTTAGTTTAAAAAATTCTTAACTGTCTTATGCAATACAAAGGGAGAGTCCGCTTAACTTAATTATAATTCTATCATCCTCTCGGCGTCAGCTGATTCCAGGTCTTCCTCGGTGTCCCTCATGATCAGGTTGTCCCTGAGATCCTTTTCTCTTTTTCTCTCTTCTTCCTCCTTCTTTCTCAAGATGTCCTTACAGAAGTTTGCAAAGATTATCCATGTCTTTTCCTCCGCCAGGATCCCCTCAATGATGATTTCTATAGTGAGGTTTTCTGGTCTGGTTTTTAATGCCTCCACCAGTGGTTTTCGTTCTTCCTCCCATCTGAGGCATGCAACGAGTGTGTGATCCGGTGTATCGGGGACTCCGTGATGGTACCAACACTCGTCGGAGGCTGTTTTACCTATTCTTTTCCTGAAATTATTAAAAACACCGTGCCCCGTAAGGGCTTGGGTAATATAAAAATTTAGTTGACCATGTTTTCTGTTGATCCATTTCTCTATATCTGGGATGAGTCGGTGAGTCCATCTTCCCACCGTCGCATCATCCCATTCCTCTTGCCACTTCTGTAAGGTGTTTTCTCTTGCTTGCTTCCTTATAACCTTTTTCATGCTGTTTCTCATTACTTCCATTGTCTCCTCTGCGTTTTCTTCTGTATCTACCGGGGTCTCTGTTAGTGTATGCGTGTGTGTGTGTGTTTGAGTGTGTGTGTATGTGTGGGTGTGTGTGTGCGTGTGTGTATTCCTTCTGTCCCCGGTTTCCTCTCTGTTTCTTCTTTCGTAGCTTATTAATTCTGCCACTTCATTTTCTTTCTCGAAGGTTTCTCTCCTTTCTCTTATTTTCAGGTTCCAGGGTACAACTCCGGATAATACCGATAGCGTTTCTAGTGGAACTGACCTATACGCCGATACTACCCTTGTTAGCCCAATTTTCTGTGTTCTCTTCAATAATTTCCTGTTGGTCGGTTTGTCTGCTGCTTCTGCCCATATCGGTGCTCCATAAAGAACAATCGATTCCATAGTCATATAATAGAGCTTTCGTCCTGATTGTTTCGTTCTCATTGAATTCGTCATGATTCTGCTCAGGGCAGACATCGTCCTAATGGCCTTGTTAGTTGATCTTTCGATTTGTTGTTTGAAATTTTTATTGGAGTCGAAGATAACTCCCAAGTACCTTAGTTCCGTAGTTGGCTTTATTTCAGCTTCTCCGATCCTGAAGGTAAGTTCACCCTCCACCCTCTTACGGTTTAGCATAATAATTTCTGTTTTACTTTCTGCTAATTCTAGACCCGCAGTGGTCATCCACAGTCTAGCTTCTTCTGCCATCTGTTCGGCTCTTATTTTTAGTCTTCTGACTGTTGCTGCTTGTACGATTATCGCTAGATCATCTGCAAAGGCAATTTTTTTACACATCGGTAGGTTATTTGCACTAAGTAGTCCATCATATACCATATTCCATAAGAAGGGGCCCAGGACTGAGCCCTGGGGGACTCCCATTTTCATGTTTAGGCGTATCGTTTTTTCAGGTGCTTCATATTTCACTGCTCTACATCTGAAATAGTCTTTTAGTATCCGAGCGAGGTACTCGGGGATTTTTCTATTTGTTACTTCTCTATGGATGGCCGTCCAGCTAAGCGTGTTAAACGCGTTTTTGACATCCAACGCGATTAATGCAGCAAACCTATTTTTGCTTGAGGCCTCTATAGCTGCTTGCCTCACTTCCTCCATAGCGTGGACTGTCGAGGTTCCTTTAGTGAACCCATATTGGCAAACACTGAACGGCTTCTCTCCAAGCTCTTCGTGGAGCCTCGCTCGGATAACGTACTCGAACAGCTTAGCGGAGGCGTCTAAAATGCATATGGGTCTATAAGCTGAGGGGGTGGAGGGGTCCTTACCTTCCTTCCTCAACAGAACGGTTCTGGCGTATTTCCATTTTTGCGGCATAATTCCTCTCGTCAGGATTCCATTGTATAAGGCGGCAAACCTGTCAGGTCTAAATTGCACCAGTGCCTTGAGGATTTCTGGTTGCATGCCGTCAGTGCCAGGCGCCTTTCCCGGTTTCAGGAGTTTGGCAGCTTCCAGGACTTCTTCCGAGGTGATATCCGGAATTGGTATTGACCTGAAATCATTTGAAACAGGTAGATTATGTGTTTCTGCTGCGTTTCTACCTCCTTGTTGTTCCGCTAGCTGCTCTTTTTGAGGAAAGAGCCCCTTCATAACTTTTCCTGCAAATTGTGCGGAAAGAGTCGCTGGTGGATTATTGTTTTTGACCTGTCTCATGACCGCTTTGTATGGTTTACCCCATACATCTTTGTCGATTGTTTCGCAAAGTTCTTTCCAGGTTTGTTCCTTTGATTTACTAATGACTCTCTGGAGATTCTTTTTCGCAAGTTTATACAGGTAAGTTAATGCCTCCCTTTCGTCATTTTTTCCTTTCTTCCTGGCTTTTTGTGCGGCTCTCCTTAGCCTTTGCGTTTTTGCTCTTTCCTTATTTATTTGCGGGTTCCACCATTTATTACTTCTTCCTTTTGTGGACGTCGTATCAGCCTTGTCCAGCGCCTCGTCGCAGATTTTGTCTATACATTCGAAGAATTTATTTTCTTCTTCGTAGGTGTACGTGCTACCAGCATTTATTGTCTGATCCCTTAGAGTTCGATCCAATGCCAGTCCCAGCCTGGTGATGCCGGACCTCGTGACTTTCCATCTAGCTCCAGGGTTTGTATTTCTCCTTGAGATTCCGTCCGCTGTTCTTAACTCTGTAAGTAGGTATTTATGGTCAGAGGCCGACTCTAAATTCAATACCTTGTTAGAAAATTCTAATTCATTCTTTTGCAGGTCCTGGGTGGTCGCTATAAAGTCCAAGTTTGAAGTGGAACTTCCTCGTTCGAATGTGTGGCCTCCTTCCGGAATACACGGGTAAATATTTATTCTTAGAAGTTCATCTAACAGTATTGTTCCTTTTAGATTATGCTCCTTGGAGCCCCAGGCTGGTGACTTGGCATTGAAATCTCCTCCTAGAATTACGCTGTTACCTTTCGCTATTTCCTGGCTCAAGAATTGCGTTAATCTTTTAATTTTAAATGCGAAGAGATCGGTCGAAATGTTGGGCGATACGTACGTACTCACAATCGTTAGGTTTTCCAATCTTACTGCAGAGTAATCGTCTTCTGATTCGTCCCCATCTTCGAGTCGTCTATTTCCATTAAAATTCGTCACCCAGATTGCTGCTGCTGATCCTGTCTTCGTGTAGATCCAGCTGCCCGGGTTGTAGAGTGGTTCTGAAACTAGTACAAAATCTACGCCCAGCTCTGTTGCAGTTTGGTTTAGCAAGCAGTGCGCCAATCTGCAATGATTCAGGTTTATTTGGAGTATCTTTAAATTGAATTTTATAATTTAGAGCTACCCTTGTCCAAACGTTCCATATATTTTCTATATTGCGGGCAATTGACTGCTCCTGCTACATGTTCAGCTTTGGATGCATGTATGCCCTCCCTTGTGCATAAGATACAGCACCTTATTGCCTCACATCCGTTTATCTGATGCCCCAGGTTTCCACATCTTCTGCATAGTTCCTGTCCCTTCAAGTCTGCAGAACAGTTGTAGGAGAGGTGGCCGAAGGCATGGCATTTAAAGCATCTTAATAAGTTCTGGGTTCTCTTAATTCTGCAGTTTGTAAATCCAATTTTTAGTTTATTTTCTTGACCTAAAATTTCCAGAGCTTCTGAAGGGAGGGAGACGATTGCCGTCTTGGTTCCTCCGTATCCAAATCTAACAGTTTTAATTTGAATTTCCTCTTTTTGTTTTTGCAAGATTCGGGCTAGTTCCTCTTGCAATTCGTCCTTATCAATAGTGGGATCTAAATCCTTTATCTCGTAGACGATTTTCGGTGCCATTCTTCTTACTAAACAGTCCTCTCCTAAGGTCTGTTTAGCAAATGTTTCAAGGACTCCGGCGTTCGTGCCTTTTTCCATTTCGATCACGATATCGCCTCCTCGCGATTTTCTGACCGTATGGATGCCCTTCATGTTGTCTCCCGGATTTGACTTCAGCTGTTTAAACAAATCCGCAAATGTTCTTGTTTCGCTTGTCTTTATTATTATCGCTTCGGATTTTGGTGGAGGCGGCTGTCTGTCCCTTTGAGCTCTCTCTCTCTTTCCTTTACCTTTTCTTTCTCTTGCTCTTTCTTACTTTTTTCTATTTCTGCGGCCTCTTCCTTCTTTTTCTTCTTAAGGGCCTTCTTCTCCTCTGTTTTCTTCCTGTTTTCCACTATCTTCCATTCCTGTTCTTGTTTCGATTCGGTTTCCGTTGTTTCTGCAGCTTCATCTGTCTCGCTCTCGTAGATTAATAACTTCCTCGCTGCTTCTGCCGTTGTCTTGCCAGTCCCGACCGATATTCCTTTTTTGTCCTCGCTTTTCCTCAGGATATTACATTGTACACCTATATCCTTGTGGAGAAGGCTGTTCTTCAGGTTTTTGTTCTCGATAATTAATTCGATGTTCTTGAGCCTGGTTATTGCTGCTTCCACTTGTCTGTCCGCTTGAGCTGCATGCGTTTTTGTGGGACTTCTAACTTCTGTTAGGGGATCCATACAAAAACTTTTCAATTCTTTTGTAGACGACTTAGTTTTCTTGAGAAGGGTCGATAATTCTCTTATCAGTTTGAGAATGTCCTCTTCCTCTTCTTTTTCTCTCTCTATTTCTTTTTCTCTTTCTTTTCTCTTTTCTTCCTCTTTAGATTGATTCAGCTTAGTATTCGAGGTGTTATTACGGTCGTCTATCCTTTTCTTTTTCATAGTCGTGCTTCCAATAAGGACCACATCTGAAAATTGGGATTCCGAGTCCGACTCGAAATTCTCCCTGTCTCTCTTGGTTCTTTCTTTTTCTGTGCTTCTTTTCATCTTATCGCTTTTTCTAAATATAATTCCTTTATCCGGTGGGTGGCGTGGCGTTAGCCACTTCTCCTCTTCATCCATCTTCCTTCTTTCTTCTTCAGTATCTGTTATATTTGTTTCTCTCTCAATGATACCGTCTACGTTATGTCTGTCTGTGTGAGAGTTTACTTGTGTTTGTAAGGGTCGGTTTGTTTGCCTGTGTGTACTTATCTAAGTGTGTATATGTCAGTCTTTGGTGGCGGTTATTTCTGTCCTTGTATTGTTTTTCTGTCTATGTGTCTATCCTGCTTCTTCTTCTTTTTCTTCTCTCTTCCTAGTCCTCTGTCCTTGTTTGTTTGCTTGCTGTATGTAGGCTCGCTCGGGGTCGGTCGGTTAGGTCGGTTACGCAACGATCGCAGCCCCCCTCCCCTTCCCTCCGCTCGAGCTCCTTTAACTATCTAACGCTTGTTTAACAGGCCGCTGGTTATAACCTACTGCAATTTACTGTTTCAACTCCCTATTGTTTCTGTATCTACTCTTTTTATTCTTATTATTCCACTTTTCTCTATATTAATAGCTGTTTTTATTTCTTCTAGGTTGCACTACGGATAAGGTATGTCGATTTCAAATTATGTGTTGTCAATTTCAAATTATATGTTATACTGCGGAGTTGTATTGCTTTTTTTTTTTTTTTTTTTTATTTTTTCTAAACTTATATTATTCTTAGCTTATTTTTATGAGATACGACTGACCCCTCGCGGTGTGGTCCCTCTTCCTGGTCCGTGTGTATCGGTTTATCTGGTGGTACTTCTCTATTTCGAAATTTTTTCCCTAAATTCCTCACTTTAAGTCCTTTTTTCTCACTTTCAGTTAATGCACTTCTGTTCTCAATGTGTCCCTCACTCCGACCATTAATTTTAATTATACTAATAATTTTTTCTTTTTACAGGTTTTTCACCGGCACTCTCCGTTCCTTGATTTACTGGAAGGAAGGGGTTTTCGTGTCGAGTAATCTCCGCACGCACAAGCCCGTCTTGTTTTATTAATTAGTAACTAATTTATTATTTTCTCTCTTTTTTTTTCTAGATGTTCCGGACCGTGGTATTTCATCGATTCGTGCGACCGAGTGGGTTTTCCACGAGGAAAAAACCGTACCGTACGAATTCCCGATAACAAGTAAGTACCTTAATTAATTAATTAATTAATTTTAATTTACTTTACACTGTGTCTCGATCCACTTTGTTCAGTTTAATAACCGAATTCACGTGATTTGAACCCGGAGATTCGGAACTAGTCCCCCGGGGGAGATTTGCTCTTATTTTCCTCGAAATCGCGCGAATTAATTATCTTATTTGTAATTCTTCTTTTAATTAATGCTTGAAACTCACTTCGAGTTTAACTTCTTTGTTTCTTTCGCGGCTATAGACTCAAAAATCTGCTGTTAAGCTCCGATTACCGTGGCGGTTCACTTTGCTCTCTATCCTATCCTATACTGTATCCTATCCTATCCTCTATCCTATCCTATCCTCTATCCTATGCTATCCTCAATCCTATCCTATCCTCTATCCTATCCTATCCTCTATGCTATCCCATCCTCTATCCTATCCTATGCTCTATCCTCAATCCTATTCTCTCTCCTATCATATCCTCTATCCTATCCTATACCCTATCCTATCCTATCCTCTATACTATCCTATCATCTATCCTATCCTATACTCTATCCTATCCTATTCTATCCACTCCCCTAACCTATCCTCAATCCTATCCTATCCTCTATCCTATCCTATCCTCTATCCTATCCTATCCTCTATCCTATCCTCTATCCTATCGTATCCTCTATCGTATCCTATCCTCTATCCTATCCAATGCTCTATCCTATCCTCTATCCTATCCTATCCTCTATCCTATTCTTATCCTCTCTCCTATCCTATCCTCTATCCTATCCTATCCTCTATCCTATCCTATCCTCTATCCTATCCTATCCTCTATCCTATCCTATCCTCTATCCTATCCCATCCTCTATCCTATCCTATCCTCTATCCTATCCTATCCTCTATCCTATCCTATCCTCTATCCTATCCTATGATCAATCCTATCCTATCCTCTATACTATCCTATTCTCTATGCTATACCATCCTCTATCCTATCCTATCTTCTATCCTATCCTATCCTCTATCCTATCCTATACTCTATCATATCGTATACTCTATCCTATCCTCTATCCTATCCTATCCTCTATCCTATCCTATCCTCTATCCTATCCTATCCTCTATCCTATCCTATCCTCTATCCTATCCTATCCTCTATCCTATCCTTTCCTCTATTCTATCCTATCCTCCATCGTCTCCTGTCCTCTATCATATCCAATCCCCTATCCTATCCTCTATCGTCTCCTATCCTCTATCCTATCCAATCCCCTATCGGATCCTCCATCCTATCCTATCCTCTATCCTATCCTATCCTCTATCCTATCCTATCCTCAATCCTATCCTATCCTCTATACTATCCTATTCTCTATACTATACCATCCTCTATCCTATCCTATCTTCTATCCTATCCTATCCTCTATCCTATCCTATACTCTATCCTATCGTATACTCTATCCTATCCTCTATCCTATCCTATCCTCTATCCTATCCTATCCTCTATCCTATCCTATCGTCTATGCTATCCCATCCTCTATCCTACCCTATGCTCTATCCTCAATCCTATTCTCTATCCTACCCTATCCTATCCTCTATCGTATCCTATCCTCTATCCTATCCTATCCTATATCGTATCCTATCCGCTATCGTCTCCTGTCCTCTATCCTATCCAATCCCCTATCCTATTCTCTATCGTCAAATATCCTATATCATATCCAATCCCCTATCCGATCCTCTATCCTATCCTCTTTACTATCCTGTTCTCTATCCTATCCTATCCTCTATCCTATCCTGTCCTCGAGCATATAATATCATCCATCCTATCCTCTTCTCTATCCTACCCTATCCTATCCTCTATCGTATCCTATCCTCTATCCTATCCTATCCTCTCTCCTATCCTATCCTCTATCCTATCCTCTATCCTATCGTATCCTCTATCGTATCCTATCCTCTATCCTATCCAATGCTCTATCCTATCCCCTATCCTATCCTATCCTCTATCCTATCCTATCCTCTATCCTATCCTATCCTCTATCCTATCCTATCCTCAATCCTATCCTATCCTCTATACTATCCTATTCTCTATGCTATACCATCCTCTATCCTATCCAATCTTCTATCCTATCCTATCCTCTATCCTATCCTATCCTCTATCCTATCTTATCCTCTATCCTATCCTTTCCTCTATTCTATCCTATCCTCCATCGTCTCCTGTCCTCTATCATATCCAATCCCCTATCCTATCCTCTATCGTCTCCTATCCTCTATCATATCCAATCCCCTATCGGATCCTCCATCCTATCCTATCCTCTATCCTATCCTATCCTCTATCCTATCCTATCCTCAATCCTATCCTATCCTCTATACTATCCTATTCTCTATACTATACCATCCTCTATCCTATCCTATCTTCTATCCTATCCTATCCTCTATCCTATCCTATACTCTATCCTATCGTATACTCTATCCTATCCTCTATCCTATCCTATCCTCTATCCTATCCTATCCTCTATCCTATCCTATCCTCTATCCTATCCTATCCTCTATCCTATCCTTTCCTCTATTCTATCCTATCCTCCATGGTCTCCTGTCCTCTATCATATCCAATCCCCTATCCTATCCTCTATCGTCTCCTATCCTCTATCCTATCCAATCCCCTATCGGATCCTCCATCCTATCCTATCCTCTATCCTATCCTATCCCCAATCCTATCCTATCCTCTATCCTATCCTATCCTCTATCCTATCCTATCCTCAATCCTATCCTATCCTCAATCCTATCCTATCCTCTATCCTATCCTATACCCTTTCCTATCCTATCCTCTATACTATCCTATCCTCTATCCTATCCTATACTCTATCCTATCCTATCCTATCCAATCCCGTATCCTATCCTCAATCCTATCCTATCCTCTATCCTATCCTATCGTCTATGCTATCCCATCCTCTATCCTACCCTATGCTCTATCCTCAATCCTATTCTCTATCCTACCCTATCCTATCCTCTATCGTATCCTATCCTCTATCCTATCCTATCCTATATCGTATCCTATCCGCTATCGTCTCCTGTCCTCTATCCTATCCAATCCCCTATCCTATTCTCTATCGTCAAATATCCTATATCATATCCAATCCCCTATCCGATCCTCTATCCTATCCTCTTTACTATCCTGTTCTCTATCCTATCCTATCCTCTATCCTATCCTGTCCTCGAGCATATAATATCATCCACCCTATCCTATCCTCTACCCTATCCTATCCTCTATCGTATTCTATCCTCTATCCTATCCAATGCTCTATCCTATCCCCTATCCTATCCTATTCTCTATCCTAACCTATCCTCTATCCTATCCTATCCTGTCGTATCCTATCCTCTATCCTATCCTATCCTCTATCCTATCCGATCCCCTATCGTATCCTCTATCCTATCCTATCCTCTATCCTATGCCACCCTCTATCCTATCCTATACTGTATCCTATCCTATACTGTATCCTATCCTCTATCCTATCCTATCCTCTATCCTATCCGATCCCCTATCGTATCCTCTATCCTATCCTATCCTCTATCCTATGCCACCCTCTATCCTATCCTATACTGTATCCTATCCTCTATCCTATCCTATCCTCTATCCTATCCTCTATCCTATCCTCTATCCTATCCAATGCTCTATCCTATCCTCAATCCTATCCTATCCTCTATACTATCCTATTCTCTATGCTATCCTATCCTCTATCCTATCCTATCCTCTATCCTATCCTATACTCTATCCTATCGTATACTCTATCCTATCCTATCCTCTATCCTATCCTATACTCTATACTATCCTATCCTATCCTATCCCCTATCCTATCCTCTATTCGACCCTATCCTCTATCCTATCGTATCCTCTATACTATCGTATCCTCTATCCTATCGTGTCCTCGATCCTATAATATCATCCATCCTATCCTATTCTCTATCCTACCCCATCCTATCCTCTATCGTATCCTATCCTCTATCCTATCCTATCCTCTATCGTATCCTATCCGCTATCGTCTCCTGTCCTCTATCCTGTCCAATCCCCTATCCTATTCTCTATCGTCAACTATCCTATATCCTATCCAATCCCCTATCCGATCCTCTATATTATCCTCTTTACTATCCTGTTCTCTATCCTATCCTATCCTCTATCCTATCCTAGCCTCTATCGTATCCTATCCTCTATCCTATCCAATCCTCTATCCTATCCTCTATCCTATCCTATCCTCTATCCTATCCTACCCTCTATCCTATCCTATCCTCTCTCCTATCCTATCCTCTATCCTATCCTCTATCCTATCCTATCCTCTATCCTATCCTATACTGTATCCTATCCTATCCTCTATCCTATCCTATCCTCTATCCTATGCTATCCTCAATCCTCTCCTATCCTCTATCCTATCCTATCCTCTATGCTATCCCATCCTCTATCCTATCCTATGCTCTATCCTCAATCCTATTCTCTATCCTATCATATCCTCTATCCTATCCTGTACCCTATCGTATCCTATCCTCTATACTATCCTATCCTATACTCTATCCTATCCTATCCTATCCAATCCTCTATCCTATCCTCAATACTATCCTATCCTCTATCCTATCCTATCCTCTATGCTATCCCATCCTCTATCCTACCCTATGCTCTATCCTCAATCCTATTCTCTATCCTACCCTATCCTCTATCCTATCCTATACTCTAACCTATCCTATCCTCTATCCTATCCTATACTCTATACTATCCTATCCTATCCAATCCCCTATCCTATCCTCTATTCGACCCTATCCTCTATCCTATCGTATCCTCCATACTATCGTATCCTCTATCCTATCGTGTCCTCGATCCTATAATATCATCCATCCTATCCTATTCTCTATCCTACCCATCCTATCCTCTATCGTATCCTATCCGCTATCGTCTCCTGTCCTCTATCCTGTCCGATCCCCTATCCTATTCTCTATGGTCAACTATCCTATATCCTATCCAATCCCCTATCCGATCCTCTATATTATCCTCTTTACTATCCTGTTCTCTATCCTATCCTATCCTCTATCCTATCCTAGCCTCTATCGTATCCTATCCTCTATCCTATCCAATCTTCTATCCTATCCTCTATCCTATCCTATCCTCTATCCTATCCTACCCTCTCTCCTATCCTATCCTCTAGCCTATCCTATCCTCTATCCTATCCTATCCTCTATCCTATCCTTTCCTCTATCCTATCCTATCCTCTATTCTATCCTATCCTCCATCGTCTCCTGTCCTCTATCCTATCCAATCCCCTATCCTATCCTCTGTCGTCTCCTATCCTCTATCCTATCCAATCCCCTATCGGATCCTCTATCCTATCCTATCCTCAATCCTATCCTATCCTCTATCCTATCCTATCCTCTATGCTATCCCATCCTCTATCCTATACTATGCTCTATACTATCCTATCCTCTATCCTATGCTATCCTCTATCCTATCCTATCCTCAATCCTGTCCTATCCTCTATCCTATCCTATCCTCTATGCTATCCCATCCTCTATCCTATCCTATCCTCTATCCTATCCTATCCTCTATCCTATGCTCTATCCTCAATCCTATCCTCTATCCTATCCTATCCTCTATCCTATCCTATGCTCTATCCTATCGTATACTCTATCCTATCCTCTATCCTGTCCTATACTGTATCCTATCCTATCCTCTATCCTATCCTATCCTCTATCCTATGCTATCCTCAATCCTATCCTATCCTCTATCCTATCCTATCCTGTATGCTATCCCATCCTCTATCCTATAATATGCTCTATCCTCAATCCTATTCTCTATCCTATCATATCCTCTATCCTATCCTATACCCTATCCTATCCTCTCCTCTATACTATCCTATCATCTATCCTATCCTATACTCTATCCTATCCTATCCTATCCAATCCCCTACCCTATCCTCAATCCTATCCTATCCTCTATCCTATCCTATCCTGTCCTCTATCCTATCGTATACTCTATCCTATAGTATACTCTATCCTATCGTATACTCTATCCTATCCTCTATCCTATCCTATCCTCTATCCTATCCTATCCTCTATTCTATCCTTTCCTCTATCCTAACCTATCCTCTATTCTATCCTATCCTCCATCGTCTCCTGTCCTCTATCATATCCAATCCCCTATCCTATCCTCTATCGTCTCCTATCCTCTATCCTATCCAATCCCCTATCGGATCCTCCATCCTATCCTATCCTCTATCCTATCCTATCCCCAATCCTATCCTATCCTCTATCCTATCCTATCCTCTCTCCTATCCTATCCTCTATAATATCCTCTATCCTATCCTATCCTCTATCCTATTCTATCCTCTATGCTATCCCATCCTCTATCCTATCCTATGCTCTATCCTCAATCCTATTCTTTATCCTATCATTTCCTCTATCCTATCCTATACCCTACCCTATCCTATGCTCTATCCTCAATCCTATTCTCTATCCTATCCTATACTCTATCCTATCCTATCCTATCCAATCCCCTATCCTATCCTCAATCCTATCCTATCCTCTATCCTATTCTATCCTCTATGCTATCCCATCCTCTATCCTATCCTATGCTCTATCCTCAATCCTATTCTCTATCCTACCCTATCCTCTATCCTATCCTATACTCTAACCTATCCTATCCTCTATCCTATCCTATACTCTAACCTATCCTATCCTCTATCCTATCCTATACTCTATACTATCCTATCCTATCCAATCCCCTATCCTATCCTCTATTCGACCCTATCCTCTATCCTATCGTATCCTCCATACTATCGTATCCTCTATCCTATCGTGTCCTCGATCCTATAATATCATCCATCCTATCCTATTCTCTATCCTACCCATCCTATCCTCTATCGTATCCTATCCGCTATCGTCTCCTGTCCTCTATCCTGTCCGATCCCCTATCCTATTCTCTATGGTCAACTATCCTATATCCTATCCAATCCCCTATCCGATCCTCTATATTATCCTCTTTACTATCCTGTTCTCTATCCTATCCTATCCTCTATCCTATCCTAGCCTCTATCGTATCCTATCCTCTATCCTATCCAATCTTCTATCCTATCCTCTATCCTATCCTATCCTCTATCCTATCCTACCCTCTCTCCTATCCTATCCTCTAGCCTATCCTATCCTCTATCCTATCCTATCCTCTATCCTATCCTTTCGTCTATCCTATCCTATCCTCTATTCTATCCTATCCTCCATCGTCTCCTGTCCTCTATCCTATCCAATCCCCTATCCTATCCTCTGTCGTCTCCTATCCTCTATCCTATCCAATCCCCTATCGGATCCTCTATCCTATCCTATCCTCAATCCTATCCTATCCTCTATCCTATCCTATCCTCTATGCTATCCCATCCTCTATCCTATACTATGCTCTATCCTATCCTATCCTCTATCCTATGCTATCCTCTATCCTATCCTATCCTCAATCCTGTCCTATCCTCTATCCTATCCTATCCTCTATGCTATCCCATCCTCTATCCTATCCTATCCTCTATCCTATCCTATCCTCTATCCTATGCTCTATCCTCAATCCTATCCTCTATCCTATCCTATCCTCTATCCTATCCTATGCTCTATCCTATCGTATACTCTATCCTATCCTCTATCCTGTCCTATACTGTATCCTATCCTATCCTCTATCCTATCCTATCCTCTATCCTATGCTATCCTCAATCCTATCCTATCCTCTATCCTATCCTATCCTGTATGCTATCCCATCCTCTATCCTATAATATGCTCTATCCTCAATCCTATTCTCTATCCTATCATATCCTCTATCCTATCCTATACCCTATCCTATCCTCTCCTCTATACTATCCTATCATCTATCCTATCCTATACTCTATCCTATCCTATCCTATCCAATCCCCTACCCTATCCTCAATCCTATCCTATCCTCTATCCTATCCTATCCTGTCCTCTATCCTATCGTATACTCTATCCTATAGTATACTCTATCCTATCGTATACTCTATCCTATCCTCTATCCTATCCTATCCTCTATCCTATCCTATCCTCTATTCTATCCTTTCCTCTATCCTAACCTATCCTCTATTCTATCCTATCCTCCATCGTCTCCTGTCCTCTATCATATCCAATCCCCTATCCTATCCTCTATCGTCTCCTATCCTCTATCCTATCCAATCCCCTATCGGATCCTCCATCCTATCCTATCC
Organism: Halictus rubicundus; assembly: GCF_050948215.1. Classification (NCBI taxonomy): domain Eukaryota; kingdom Metazoa; phylum Arthropoda; class Insecta; order Hymenoptera; family Halictidae; genus Halictus; species Halictus rubicundus. The sequence continues at coordinate 447,688 of NW_027488583.1, read as the reverse complement.
TCTATCCTATCCTATCCCCAATCCTATCCTATCCTCTATCCTATCCTATCCTCTCTCCTATCCTATCCTCTATAATATCCTCTATCCTATCCTATCCTCTATCCTATTCTATCCTCTATGCTATCCCATCCTCTATCCTATCCTATGCTCTATCCTCAATCCTATTCTTTATCCTATCATTTCCTCTATCCTATCCTATACCCTACCCTATCCTATGCTCTATCCTCAATCCTATTCTCTATCCTATCCTATACTCTATCCTATCCTATCCTATCCAATCCCCTATCCTATCCTCAATCCTATCCTATCCTCTATCCTATTCTATCCTCTATGCTATCCCATCCTCTATCCTATCCTATGCTCTATCCTCAATCCTATTCTCTATCCTACCCTATCCTCTATCCTATCCTATACTCTAACCTATCCTATCCTCTATCCTATCCTATACTCTAACCTATCCTATCCTCTATCCTATGCTATCCTCAATCCTATCCTGTCCTCTATCCTATCCTATCCTCTATGCTATCCCATCCTCTATCCTATCCTATGCTCTATCCTCAATCCTATTCTCTATCCTATCATATCCTCTATCCTATCCTATACCCTATCCTATCCTATCCTCTATACTATCCTATCATCTATCCTATCCTATACTCTATCCTATCCTATCCTATCCAATCCCCTACCCTATCCTCAATCCTATCCTATCCTCTATCCTATCCTATCCTCTATCCTATCGTATCCTCTATCCTATCGTATCCTCTATCCTATCGTGTCCTCGATCCTATAATATCATCCATCCTATCCTATTCTCTATCCTACCCTATCCTATCCTCTATCGTATCCTATCCTCTATCCTATCCTATCCTCTATCGTATCCTATCCGCTATCGTCTCCTGTCCTCTATCCTGTCCAATCCCCTATCCTATCCTTTATCCTATCCAATCCCCTATCGGATCCTCTATCCTATCCTATCCTCTATCCTATCCTATTCTCAATCCTATCTTATCCTCTCTCCTATCCTATCCTCTATCCTATCCTCTATCCTATCCTATCCTCTATCCTATCCTATACTGTATCCTATCCTATCCTGTATCCTATCCTATCCTCTATCCTATGCTATCCTCAATCCTATCCTATCCACTATCCTATTCTATCCTCTATGCTATCGTCTCCTATCCTCTATCCTATCCAATCCCCTATTGGATCCTCTATCCTATCCTATCCTCAATCCTATCCTATCCTCAATTCTATCCTATCCTCTATCCTATCCTTTCCTCTATGCTATCCCATCCTCTATCCTATACTATGCTCAATCCTATTCTATCCTCTATCCTATCCTATCCTCTATCCTATCCTATCCTCAATCCTATCCTTTCCTCTATCCTATCCTATCCTCTATGCTATCCCATCCTCTATCCTATCCTATCCTCTATCCTATCCTATCATCTATCGTATCCTATCCTCTATCAAATGCTCTATCCTCAATCCTATCCTCTATCCTATCCTATCCTCTATCCTATCCTATACTCTATCCTATCGTATACTCTATCCTATCCTCTATCCTATCCTATACTGTATCCTATCCTATCCTCTATCCTATCCTATCCTCTAACCTATGCTATCCTCAATCCTATCCTATCCTCTATGCTATCCCATCCTCTATCCTATCCTATGCTCTATGCTATCCCATCCTCTATCCTATACTATGCTCTATCCTATCCTATCCTCTATCCTATCCTATCCTTTATCCTATCCTATCCTCAATCCTATCCTATCCTCTATCCTATCCTATCCTCTATGCTATACCATCCTCTATCCTATCCTATCCTCTATCCTATCCTATCCTCTATCCTATCCTCTCCTCTATTCTATCGTTTCCTCTAACCTAACCTATCCTCTATTATATCCTATCCTCCATCGTCTCCTGTCCTCTATCATATCCAATCCCCTATCCTATCCTCTATCGTCTCCTATCCTCTATCCTATCCTCTATCCTATCCTCTCCTCTATTCTATCGTTTCCTCTATCCTAACCTATCCTCTATTCTATCCTATCCTCCATCGTCTCCTGTCCTCTATCCTATCCAATCCCCTATCCTATCCTCTATCGTCTCCTATCCTCTATCCAATCCAATCCCCTATCGGATCCTCTATCCTATCCTATCCTCTATCCTATCCTATACTCTATCCTATCCTATCCTATCCAATCCCCTATCCTATCCTCAATCCTATCCTATCCTCTATCCTATCCTATCCCCAATCCTATCCTATCCTCTATCCTATCATATCCTCTATCCTATCCTATCCTCAAACCTATCCTATCCTCTATCCTATCCTATCTGCTATCCTATCCTATCCTCTATCCTATCCTATGCTCTATGCTATCCCATCCTCTATCCTATCCTATGCTCTATCCTCAATCCTATTCTCTATCCTATCATATCTTCTATCCTATCCTATACCCTATCCTATCCTATCCTCTATACTATCCTATCCTCTATCCTATCCTATACTCTATCCTATCCTATCCTATCCAATCCCCTATCCTATCCTCAATCCTATCCTATCCTCTATCCTATCCTATCCTCTATGCTATCCCATCCTCTATCCTATCCTATGCTCTATCCTCAATCCTATTCTCTATCCTACCCTATCCTCTATCCTTTCCTATACTCTAACCTATCCTATCCAATCCCCTATCCTATCCTCTATTCGACCCTATCCTCTATCCTATCGTATCCTCTATACTATCGTATCCTCTATCCTATCGTGTCCTCGATCCTATAATATCATGCATCCTATCCTATTCTCTATCCTACCCTATCCTATCCTCTATCCTTTCCTATCCTCAATCCTATCTTATCCTCTCTCCTATCCTATCCGCTATCCTATCCTCTATCCTATCCTATCCTCTATCCTATCCTATCCTCTATCCTATCCTATCCTCTATCCTATCCTATCTGCTATCATATCCTATCCTCTATCCTATCCTATGCTCTATGCTATCCCATCCTCTATCCTATCCTATGCTCTATCCTCAATCCTATTCTCTATCCTATCATATCCTCTATCCTATCCTATACACTATCCTATCCTATCCTCTATACTATCCTATCCTCTATCCTATCCTATACTCTATCCTATCCTATCCTATCCAATCCCCTATCCTATCCTCAATCCTATCCTATCCTCTATCCTATCCTATCCTCTATGCTATCCCATCCTCTATCCTATCCTATGCTCTATCCTCAATCCTATTCTCTATCCTACCCTATCCTCTATCATTTCCTATACTCTAACCTATCCTATCCAATCCCCTATCCTATCCTCTATTCGACCCTATCCTCTATCCTATCGTATCCTCTATACTATCGTATCCTCTATCCTATCGTGTCCTCGATCCTATAATATCATCCATCCTATCCTATTCTCTATCCTACCCTATCCTATCCTCTATCCTTTCCTATCCTCAATCCTATCTTATCCTCTCTCCTATCCTATCCGCTATCCTATCCTCTATCCTATCCTATCCTCTATCCTATCCTATACTGTATCCTATCCTATTCCCTATCCTATCCTATCCTCTATCCTATGCTATCCTCAATCCTATCCTATCCTCTATCCTATCCTATCCTCTATGCTATCCCATCCTCTATCCTATCCTATGCTCTATCCTCAATCCTATTCTCTATCCTATCATATCCTCTATACTATCCTATCCTCTATCCTATCCTATACTCTATCCTATCCTATCCTATCCAATCCCCTATCCTATCCTCAATCCTATCCTATCCTGTATCCTATCCTATCCTCTATGCTATCCCATCCTATATCCTATCCTATGCTCTATCCTCAATCCTATTCTCTATCCTACCCTATCCTCTATCCTATCCTATACTCTAACCTATCCTATCCAATCCCCTATCCTATCCTCTATTCGACCCTATCCTCTATCCTATCGTATCCTCTATACTATCGTATCCTCTATCCTATCGTGTCCTCGATCCTATAATATCATCCATCCTATCCTGTTCTCTATCCTACCCTATCCTATCCTCTATCGTATCCTATCCTCTATCCTATCCTATCCTCTATCGTATCCTATCCGCTATCGTCTCCTGTCCTCTATCCTGTCCGATCCCCTATCCTATTCTCTATCGTCAACTATCCTATATCCTATCCAATCCCCTATCCGATCCTCTATATTATCCTCTTTACTATCCTGTTCTCTATCCTATCCTATCCTCTATCCTATCCTAGCCTCTATCGTATCCTATCCTCTATCCTATCCAATCTTCTATCCTATCCTCTATCCTATCCTATCCTCTATCCTATCCTACACTCTCTCCTATCCTATCCTCTAGCCTATCCTATCCTCTATCCTATCCTATTCTCTACCCTATCCTTTCCTCTATCCTATCCTATCCTCTATTCTATCCTATCCTCCATCGTCTCCTGTCCTCTATCCTATCCAATCCCCTATCCTATCCTCTGTCGTCTCCTATCCTCTATCCTATCCAATCCCCTATCGGATCCTCTATCCTATCCTATCCTCAATCCTATCCTATCCTCAATCCTATCCTATCCTCTATCCTATCCTATCCTCTATGCTATCCCATCCTCTATCCTATACTATGCTCTATCCTATCCCATCCTCTATCCTATCCTATGCTCTATCCTCAATCCTATTCTCTATCCTATCATATCCTCTATCCTATCCTATACACTATCCTATTCTATCCTCTATACTATCCTATCCTCTATCCTATCCTATACTCTATCCTATCCTATCCTATCCAATCCCCTATCCTATCCTCAATCCTATCCTATCCTCTATCCTATCCTATCCTCTATGCTATCCCATCCTCTATCCTATCCTATGCTCTATCCTCAATCCTATTCTCTATCCTACCCTATCCTCTATCATTTCCTATACTCTAACCTATCCTATCCAATCCCCTATCCTATCCTCTATTCGACCCTATCCTCTATCCTATCGTATCCTCTATACTATCGTATCCTCTATCCTATCGTGTCCTCGATCCTATAATATCATCCATCCTATCCTGTTCTCTATCCTACCCTATCCTATCCTCTATCGTATCCTATCCTCTATCCTATCCTATCCTCTATCGTATCCTATCCGCTATCGTCTCCTGTCCTCTATCCTGTCCGATCCCCTATCCTATTCTCTATCGTCAACTATCCTATATCCTATCCAATCCCCTATCCGATCCTCTATATTATCCTCTTTACTATCCTGTTCTCTATCCTATCCTATCCTCTATCCTATCCTAGCCTCTATCGTATCCTATCCTCTATCCTATCCAATCTTCTATCCTATCCTCTATCCTATCCTATCCTCTATCCTATCCTACCCTCTCTCCTATCCTATCCTCTAGCCTATCCTATCCTCTATCCTATCCTATCCTCTATCCTATCCTTTCCTCTATCCTATCCTATCCTCTATTCTATCATATCCTCCATCGTCTCCTGTCCTCTATCCTATCCAATCCCCTATCCTATCCTCTGTCGTCTCCTATCCTCTATCCTATCCAATCCCCTATCGGATCCTCTATCCTATCCTATCCTCAATCCTATCCTATCCTCAATCCTATCCTATCCTCTATCCTATCCTATCCTCTATGCTATCCCATCCTCTATCCTATACTATGCTCTATCCTATCCTATCCTCTATCCTATGCTATCCTCTATCCTATCCTATCCTCAATCCTGTCCTATCCTCTATCCTATCCTATCCTCTATGCTATCCCATCCTCTATCCTATCCTATCCTCTATCCTATCCTATCCTCTATCCTATGCTCTATCCTCAATCCTATCCTCTATCCTATCCTATCCTCTATCCTATCCTATGCTCTATCCTATCGTATACTCTATCCTATCCTCTATCCTATCCTATACTGTATCCTATCCTATCCTCTATCCTATCCTATCCTCTATCCTATGCTATCCTCAATCCTATCCTATCCTCTATCCTATCCTATCCTGTATGCTATCCCATCCTCTATCCTATCCTATGCTCTATCCTCAATCCTATTCTCTATCCTATCATATCCTCTATCCTATCCTATACCCTATCCTATCCTCTCCTCTATACTATCCTATCATCTATCCTATCCTATACTCTATCCTATCCTATCCTATCCAATCCCCTACCCTATCCTCAATCCTATCCTATCCTCTATCCTATCCTATCCTATCCTCTATCCTATCGTATACTCTATCCTATAGTATACTCTATCCTATCGTATACTCTATCCTATCCTCTATCCTATCCTATTCTCTATCCTATCCTATCCTCTATTCTATCCTTTCCTCTATCCTAACCTATCCTCTATTCTATCCTATCCTCCATCGTCTCCTGTCCTCTATCATATCCAATCCCCTATCCTATCCTCTATCGTCTCCTATCCTCTATCCTATCCAATCCCCTATCGGATCCTCCATCCTATCCTATCCTCTATCCTATCCTATCCCCAATCCTATCCTATCCTCTATCCTATCCTATCCTCTATCCTATCCTATCCTCAATCCTATCCTATCCTCTATCCTATCCTATCCTCTATCCTATCCTATCCTCAATCCTATCTTATCCTCTCTCCTATCCTATCCTCTATCCTATCCTCTATCCTATCCTATCCTCTATCCTATTCTATCCTCTATGCTATCCCATCCTCTATCCTATCCTATGCTCTATCCTCAATCCTATTCTTTATCCTATCATATCCTCTATCCTATCCTATACCCTACCCTATCCTATGCTCTATCCTCAATCCTATTCTCTATCCTATCCTATACTCTATCCTATCCTATCCTATCCAATCCCCTACCCTATCCTCAATCCTATCCTATCCTCTATCCTATTCTATCCTCTATGCTATCCCATCCTCTATCCTATCCTATGCTCTATCCTCAATCCTATTCTCTATCCTACCCTATCCTCTATCCTATCCTATACTCTAACCTATCCTATCCTCTATCCTATCCTATACTCTAACCTATCCTATCCTCTATCCTATGCTATCCTCAATCCTATCCTATCCTCTATCCTATCCTATCCTCTATCCTATCCTATCCTCAATCCTATCCTATCCTCAATCCTATCCTATCCTCTATCCTATCCTATCCTCAATCCTATCCTATCCTCTATCCTATCCTATCCTCTATGCTATCCCATCCTCTATCCTATACTATGCTCTATCCTATCCTATCCTCTATCCTATGCTATCCTCTATCCTATCCTATCCTCAATCCTGTCCTATCCTCTATCCTATCCTATCCTCTATGCTATCCCATCCTCTATCCTATCCTATCCTCTATCCTATCCTATCCTCTATCCTATGCTCTATCCTCAATCCTATCCTCTATCCTATCCTATCCTCTATCCTATCCTATGCTCTATCCTATCGTATACTCTATCCTATCCTCTATCCTATCCTATACTGTATCCTATCCTATCCTCTATCCTATCCTATCCTCAATCCTATCCTATCCTCTATCCTATTCTATCCTCTATGCTATCCCATCCTCTATCCTATCCTATCCTCTATCCTATCCTATCCTCTATGCTATCCCATCCTCTATCCTATCCTGTGCTCTATCCTCAATCCTATTCTCTATCCTACCCTATCCTCTATCCTATCCTATACTCTAACCTATCCTATCCAATCCCCTATCCTATCCTCTATTCGACCCTATCCTCTATCCTATCGTATCCTCTATACTATCGTATCCTCTATCCTATCCTATACCCTATCCTATCCTATGCTCTATTCTATCCTATCCTCCATCGTCTCCTGTCCTCTATCCTATCCAATCCCCTATCCTATCCTCTATCCTATCCAATCCCCTATCGGATCCTCGATCCTATCCTATCCTCTATCCTATCCTATTCTCAATCCTATCTTATCCTCTCTCCTATCCTATCCTCTATCCTATCCTATACTGTATCCTATCCTATCCTCTATCCTATCCTATCCTCTATCCTATGCTATCCTCAATCCTATCCTATCCACTATCCTATTCTATCCTCTATGCTATCCCATCCTCTATCCTATCCTATGCTCTATCCTCAATCCTATTCTCTATCCTATCATATCCTCTATCCTATCCTATACCCTATCCTATCCTATGCTCTATCCTCAATCCTATCCTCTATGCTATCCCATCCTCCATCCTATCCTATCCTCTATCCTATCCTATCCCCAATCCTACGCTATCCTCTATCCTATCCTATCCTCTATGCTATCCCATCCTCCATCCTATCCTATCCTCTATCCTATCCTATCCCCAATCCTACGCTATCCTCTATCCTATCCTATCCTCAATCCTATCCTATCCTCTATCCTATCCTATCCTCTATTCTATCCTATCCTCCATCGTCTCCTGTCCTCTATCCTATCCAATCCCCTATCCTATCCTATGCTCTATCCTCAATCCTATTCTCTATCCTATCATATCCTCTATCCTATCCTATACCCTATCCTATCCTCTCCTCTATACTATCCTATCATCTATCCTATCCTATACTCTATCCTATCCTATCCTATCCAATCCCCTACCCTATCCTCAATCCTATCCTATCCTCTATCCTATCCTATCCTATCCTCTATCCTATCGTATACTCTATCCTATAGTATACTCTATCCTATCGTATACTCTATCCTATCCTCTATCCTATCCTATTCTCTATCCTATCCTATCCTCTATTCTATCCTTTCCTCTATCCTAACCTATCCTCTATTCTATCCTATCCTCCATCGTCTCCTGTCCTCTATCATATCCAATCCCCTATCCTATCCTCTATCGTCTCCTATCCTCTATCCTATCCAATCCCCTATCGGATCCTCAATCCTATCCTATCCTCTATCCTATCCTATCCCCAATCCTATCCTATCCTCTATCCTATCCTATCCTCAATCCTATCCTATCCTCTATCCTATCCTATCCTCTATCCTATCCTATCCTCAATCCTATCTTATCCTCTCTCCTATCCTATCCTCTATCCTATCCTCTATCCTATCCTATCCTCTATCCTATTCTATCCTCTATGCTATCCCATCCTCTATCCTATCCTATGCTCTATCCTCAATCCTATTCTTTATCCTATCATATCCTCTATCCTATCCTATACCCTACCCTATCCTATGCTCTATCCTCAATCCTATTCTCTATCCTATCCTATACTCTATCCTATCCTATCCTATCCAATCCCCTATCCTATCCTCAATCCTATCCTATCCTCTATCCTATTCTATCCTCTATGCTATCCCATCCTCTATCCTATCCTATGCTCTATCCTCAATCCTATTCTCTATCCTACCCTATCCTCTATCCTATCCTATACTCTAACCTATCCTATCCTCTATCCTATCCTATACTCTAACCTATCCTATCCTCTATCCTATGCTATCCTCAATCCTATCCTATCCTCTATCCTATCCTATCCTCTATCCTATCCTATCCTCAATCCTATCCTATCCTCAATCCTATCCTATCCTCTATCCTATCCTATCCTCTATCCTATCCTATCCTCTATCCTATCGTATACTCTATCCTGTCGTATACTCTATCCTATCGTATACTCTATCCTATCCTCTATCCTATCCTATCCTCTATCCTATCCTATCCTCTATTCTATCCTTTCTTCTATCCTAACCTATCCTCTATTCTATCCTATCCTCCATCGTCTCCTGTCCTCTATCATATCCTCTATCGTCTCCTATCCTCTATCCTATCCAATCCCCTATCGGATCCTCCATCCTATCCTATCCTCTATCCTATCCTATCCCCAATCCTATCCTATCCTCTATCCTATCCTATCCTCTATCCTATCCTATCCTCAATCCTATCCTATCCTCTATCCTATCCTATCCTCTATCCTATCCTATCCTCTATGCTATCCCATCCTCTATCCTATCCTATGCTCTATCCTCAATCCTATTCTCTATCCTATCATATCCTCTATCCTATCCTATACCCTATCCTATCCTATGCTCTATCCTCAATCCTATTCTCTATCCTATCCTATACTCTATCCTATCCTATCCTATCCAATCCCCTATCCTGTCCTCAATCCTATCCTATCCTCTATCCTATTCTATCCTCTATGCTATCCCGTCCTCTATCCTATCCTATGCTCTATCCTCAATCCTATTCTCTATCCTACCCTATCCTCTATCCTATCCTATACTCTATCCTATCCTATCCTATCCAATCCCCTATCCTATCCTCAATCCTATCCTATCCTCTATCCTATTCTATCCTCTATGCTATCCCATCCTCTATCCCATCCTATGCTCTATCCTCAATCCTATTCTCTATCCTACCCTATCCTCTATCCTATCCTATACTCTAACCTATCCTATCCTCTATCCTATCCTATACTCTATCCTGTCCTATCCTATCCAATCCCCGATCCTATCCTCTATTCGACCCTATCCGCTATCCTATCGAATCCTCTATCCTATCGTATCCTCTATCCTATCGTATCCTCTATCCTATCGTGTCCTCGATCCTATAATCTCATCCATCCTATCCTATTCTCTATCCTACCCTATCCTATCCTCTATCGTATCCTATCCTCTATCCTATCCTATCCTCTATCGTATCCTATCCGCTATCGTCTCCTGTCTTCTATCCTGTCCAATCCCCTATCCTATTCTCTATCGTCAACTATCCTATATCCTATCCAATCCCCTATCCGATCCTCTATATTATCCTCTTTACTATCCTGTCCTCTATCATATCCAATCCCCTATCCTATCCTCTATCCTATCCAATCCCCTATCGGATCCTCCATCCTATCCTATCCTCTATCCTATCCTATCCCCAATCCTATCCTATCCTCTATCCTATCCTATCCTCTATCCTATCCTATCCTCAATCCTATCCTATCCTCTATCCTATCCTATCTGCTATCCTATCCTAACCTCTATCCTATCCTATGCTCTATTCTATCCTATCCTCCATCGTCTCCTGTCCTCTATCCTATCCAATCCCCTATCCTATCCTCTATCCTATCCAATCCCCTATCGGATCCTCTATCCTATCCTATCCTCTATCCTATCCTATTCTCAATCCTATCTTATCCTCTCTCCTATCCTATCCTCTATCCTATCCTCTATCCTATCCTATCCTGTATCCTATCCTATGCTGTATCCTATCCTATCCTCTATCCTATCCTATCCTCTATCCTATGCTATCCTCAATCCTATCCTATCCACTATCCTTTTCTATCCTCTATGCTATCCCATCCTCTATCCTATCCTATGCTCTATCCTCAATCCTATTCTCTATCCTATCATATCCTCTATCCTATCCTATACCCTATCCTATCCTATGCTCTATCCTCAATCCTATCCTCTATGCTATCCCATCCTCCATCCTATCCTATCCTCTATCCTATCCTATCCCCAATCCTACGCTATCCTCTATCCTATCCTATCCTCTATGCTATCCCATCCTCCATCCTATCCTATCCTCTATCCTATCCTATCCCCAATCCTACGCTATCCTCTATCCTATCCTATCCTCTATCCTATCCTATCCTCAATCCTATCCTATCCTCTATCCTATCCTATCCTCTATGCTATCCCATCCTCTATCCTATCCTATGCTCTATCCTCAACCCTATTCTCTATCCTACCCTATCCTCTATCCTATCCTATACTCTAACCTATCCTATCCTCTATCCTATGCTCTATCCTCAATCCTATCCTCTATCCTATCCTATCCTCTATCCTATCCTATACTCTATCCTATCCTATCCTCTATCCTATCCTATCCTCTATCCTATCCTATACTCTATCCTATCGTATCCTCTATACTATCGTATCCTCTATCCTATCCTATACCCTATCCTATCCTATGCTCTATCCTCAATCCTATTCTCTATCCTATCCTATACTCTATCCTATCCTATCCTATCCAATCCCCTATCCTATCCTCAATCCTATCCTATCCTCCATCCTATTCTATCCTCTATGCTATCCCATCCTCTATCCTATCCTATGCTCTATCCTCAATCCTATTCTCTATCCTACCCTATCCTCTATCCTATCCTATACTCTAACCTATCCTATCCTCTATCCTATCCTATACTCTATCCTGTCCTATCCTATCCAATCCCCGATCTTATCCTCTATTCGACCCTATCCTCTATCCTATCGTATCCTCTATCCTATCGTATCCTCTATCCTATCGTGTCCTCGATCCTATAATATCATCCATCCTAGCCTATTCTCTATCCTACCCTATCCTATCCTCTATCGTATCCTATCCTCTATCCTATCCTATCCTCTATCGTATCCTATCCGCTATCGTCTCCTGTCCTCTATCCTGTCCAATCCCGTATTCTATTCTCTATCGTCAACTATCCTATATCCTATCCAATCCCCTATCCGATCCTCTATATTATCCTCTTTACTATCCTGTCCTCTATCATATCCAATCCCCTATCCTATCCTCTATCCTATCCTCTATCCTATCCTATCCTCTATCCTATTCTATCCTCTATGCTATCCCATCCTCTATCCTATCCTATGCTCTATCCTCAATCCTATTCTTTATCCTATCATATCCTCTATCCTATCCTATACCCTACCCTATCCTATGCTCTATCCTCAATCCTATTCTCTATCCTATCCTATACTCTATCCTATCCTATCCTATCCAATCCCCTATCCTATCCTCAATCCTATCCTATCCTCTATCCTATTCTATCCTCTATGCTATCCCATCCTCTATCCTATCCTATGCTCTATCCTCAATCCTATTCTCTATCCTACCCTATCCTCTATCCTATCCTATACTCTAACCTATCCTATCCTCTATCCTATCCTATACTCTATCCTGTCCTATCCTATCCAATCCCCGATCCTATCCTCTATTCGACCCTATCCTCTATCCTATCGTATCCTCTATCCTATCGTATCCTCTATCCTATCGTGTCCTCGATCCTATAATATCATCCATCCTAGCCTATTCTCTATCCTACCCTATCCTATCCTCTATCGTATCCTATCCTCTATCCTATCCTATCCTCTATCGTATCCTATCCGCTATCGTCTCCTGTCCTCTATCCTGTCCAATCCCGTATTCTATTCTCTATCGTCAACTATCCTATATCCTATCCAATCCCCTATCCGATCCTCTATATTATCCTCTTTACTATCCTGTCCTCTATCATATCCAATCCCCTATCCTATCCTCTATCCTATCCTCTATCCTATCCTATCCTCTATCCTATTCTATCCTCTATGCTATCCCATCCTCTATCCTATCCTATGCTCTATCCTCAATCCTATTCTTTATCCTATCATATCCTCTATCCTATCCTATACCCTACCCTATCCTATGCTCTATCCTCAATCCTATTCTCTATCCTATCCTATACTCTATCCTATCCTATCCTATCCAATCCCCTATCCTATCCTCAATCCTATCCTATCCTCTATCCTATTCTATCCTCTATGCTATCCCATCCTCTATCCTATCCTATGCTCTATCCTCAATCCTATTCTCTATCCTACCCTATCCTCTATCCTATCCTATACTCTAACCTATCCTATCCTCTATCCTATCCTATACTCTAACCTATCCTATCCTCTATCCTATGCTATCCTCAATCCTATCCTATCCTCTATCCTATCCTATCCTCTATCCTATCCTATCCTCAATCCTATCCTATCCTCAATCCTATCCTATCCTCTATCCTATCCTATCCTCTATCCTATCCTATCCTCTATCCTATCGTATACTCTATCCTGTCGTATACTCTATCCTATCGTATACTCTATCCTATCCTCTATCCTATCCTATCCTCTATCCTATCCTATCCTCTATTCTATCCTTTCTTCTATCCTAACCTATCCTCTATTCTATCCTATCCTCCATCGTCTCCTGTCCTCTATCATATCCTCTATCGTCTCCTATCCTCTATCCTATCCAATCCCCTATCGGATCCTCCATCCTATCCTATCCTCTATCCTATCCTATCCCCAATCCTATCCTATCCTCTATCCTATCCTATCCTCTATCCTATCCTATCCTCAATCCTATCCTATCCTCTATCCTATCCTATCCTCTATCCTATCCTATCCTCTATGCTATCCCATCCTCTATCCTATCCTATGCTCTATCCTCAATCCTATTCTCTATCCTATCATATCCTCTATCCTATCCTATACCCTATCCTATCCTATGCTCTATCCTCAATCCTATTCTCTATCCTATCCTATACTCTATCCTATCCTATCCTATCCAATCCCCTATCCTATCCTCAATCCTATCCTATCCTCTATCCTATTCTATCCTCTATGCTATCCCGTCCTCTATCCTATCATATGCTCTATCCTCAATCCTATTCTCTATCCTACCCTATCCTCTATCCTATCCTATACTCTATCCTATCCTATCCTATCCAATCCCCTATCCTATCCTCAATCCTATCCTATCCTCTATCCTATTCTATCCTCTATGCTATCCCATCCTCTATCCCATCCTATGCTCTATCCTCAATCCTATTCTCTATCCTACCCTATCCTCTATCCTATCCTATACTCTAACCTATCCTATCCTCTATCCTATCCTATACTCTATCCTGTCCTATCCTATCCAATCCCCGATCCTATCCTCTATTCGACCCTATCCGCTATCCTATCGTATCCTCTATCCTATCGTATCCTCTATCCTATCGTATCCTCTATCCTATCGTGTCCTCGATCCTATAATATCATCCATCCTATCCTATTCTCTATCCTACCCTATCCTATCCTCTATCGTATCCTATCCTCTATCCTATCCTATCCTCTATCGTATCCTATCCGCTATCGTCTCCTGTCCTCTATCCTGTCCAATCCCCTATCCTATTCTCTATCGTCAACTATCCTATATCCTATCCAATCCCCTATCCGATCCTCTATATTATCCTCTTTACTATCCTGTCCTCTATCATATCCAATCCCCTATCCTATCCTCTATCCTATCCAATCCCCTATCGGATCCTCCATCCTATCCTATCCTCTATCCTATCCTATCCCCAATCCTATCCTATCCTCTATCCTATCCTATCCTCTATCCTATCCTATCCTCAATCCTATCCTATCCTCTATCCTATCCTATCTGCTATCCTATCCTAACCTCTATCCTATCCTATGCTCTATTCTATCCTATCCTCCATCGTCTCCTGTCCTCTATCCTATCCAATCCCCTATCCTATCCTCTATCCTATCCAATCCCCTATCGGATCCTCTATCCTATCCTATCCTCTATCCTATCCTATTCTCAATCCTATCTTATCCTCTCTCCTATCCTATCCTCTATCCTATCCTCTATCCTATCCTATCCTCTATCCTATCCTATACTGTATCCTATCCTATCCTCTATCCTATCCTATCCTCTATCCTATGCTATCCTCAATCCTATCCTATCCACTATCCTATTCTATCCTCTATGCTATCCCATCCTCTATCCTATCCTATGCTCTATCCTCAATCCTATTCTCTATCCTATCATATCCTCTATCCTATCCTATACCCTATCCTATCCTATGCTCTATCCTCAATCCTATCCTCTATGCTATCCCATCCTCCATCCTATCCTATCCTCTATCCTATCCTATCCCCAATCCTACGCTATCCTCTATCCTATCCTATCCTCTATGCTATCCCATCCTCCATCCTATCCTATCCTCTATCCTATCCTATCCCCAATCCTACGCTATCCTCTATCCTATCCTATCCTCTATCCTATCCTATCCTCAATCCTATCCTATCCTCTATCCTATCCTATCCTCTATGCTATCCCATCCTCTATCCTATCCTATGCTCTATCCTCAATCCTATTCTCTATCCTACCCTATCCTCTATCCTATCCTATACTCTAACCTATCCTATCATCTATCCTATGCTCTATCCTCAATCCTATCCTCTATCCTATCCTATCCTCTATCCTATCCTATACTCTATCCTATCCTATCCTCTATCCTATCCTATCCTCTATCCTATCCTATACTCTATCCTATCGTATCCTCTATACTATCGTATCCTCTATCCTATCCTATACCCTATCCTATCCTATGCTCTATCCTCAATCCTATTCTCTATCCTATCCTATACTCTATCCTATCCTATCCTATCCAATCCCCTATCCTATCCTCAATCCTATCCTATCCTCCATCCTATTCTATCCTCTATGCTATCCCATCCTCTATCCTATCCTATGCTCTATCCTCAATCCTATTCTCTATCCTACCCTATCCTCTATCCTATCCTATACTCTAACCTATCCTATCCTCTATCCTATCCTATACTCTATCCTGTCCTATCCTATCCAATCCCCGATCCTATCCTCTATTCGACCCTATCCTCTATCCTATCGTATCCTCTATCCTATCGTATCCTCTATCCTATCGTGTCCTCGATCCTATAATATCATCCATCCTAGCCTATTCTCTATCCTACCCTATCCTATCCTCTATCGTATCCTATCCTCTATCCTATCCTATCCTCTATCGTATCCTATCCGCTATCGTCTCCTGTCCTCTATCCTGTCCAATCCCGTATTCTATTCTCTATCGTCAACTATCCTATATCCTATCCAATCCCCTATCCGATCCTCTATATTATCCTCTTTACTATCCTGTCCTCTATCATATCCAATCCCCTATCCTATCCTCTATCGTCTCCTATCCTCTATCCTATCCAATCCCCTATCGGATCCTCCATCCTATCCTATCCTCTATCCTATCCTATCCCCAATCCTATCCTATCCTCTATCCTATCCTATCCTCTATCCTATCCTATCCTCAATCCTATCCTATCCTCTATCCTATCCTATCTGCTATCCTATCCTATCCTCTATCCTATCCTATGCTCTATTCCATCCTATCCTCCATCGTCTCCAGTCCTCTATCCTATCCAATCCCCTATCCTATCCTCTATCCTATCCAATCCCCTATCGGATCCTCTATCCTATCCTATCCTCTATCCTATCCTATTCTCAATCCTATCTTATCCTCTCTCCTATCCTATCCTCTATCCTATCCTCTATCCTATCCTATCATCTATCCTATCCTATACTGTATCCTATCCTATCCTCTATCCTATCCTATCCTCTATCCTATGCTATCCTCAATCCTATCCTATCCACTATCCTATTCTATCCTCTATGCTATCCCATCCTCTATCCTATCCTATGCTCTATCCTCAATCCTATTCTCTATCCTATCGTATCCTCTATCCTATCCTATACCCTATCCTATCCTATGCTCTATCCTCAATCCTATTCTCTATCCTATCCTATACTCTATCCTATCCTATCCTATCCAATCCCCTATCCTATCCTCAATCCTATCCTATCCTCTATCCTATCCTATCCTCTATGCTATCCCATCCTCCATCCTATCCTATCCTCTATCCTATCCTATCCCCAATCCTACGCTATACTCTATCCTATCCTATCCTCTATCCTATCCTATCCTCAATCCTATCCTATCCTCTATCCTATCCTATCCTCTATGCTATCCCATCCTCTATCCTATCCTATGCTCTATCCTCAATCCTATTCTCTATCCTACCCTATCCTCTATCCTATCCTACACTCTAACCTATCCTATCCAATCCCCTATCCTATGCTCTATTCGACCCTATCCTCTATCCTATCGTATCCTCTATACTATCCTCTATCCTATCCTATCCTCTATCCAATCCTATACTGTATCCTATCCTATCCTCTATCCTATCCTATCCTCTATCCTATGCTATCCTCAATCCTATCCTATCCTCTATCCTATTCTATCCTCTATGCTATCCCATCCTCTATCCTATCCTATGCTCTATCCTCAATCCTATTCTCTATCCTACCCTATCCTCTATCCTATCCTATACTCTAACCTATCCTATCCCCAATCCTATCCTATCCTCCATCCTATCCTATCCTCTATCCTATCCTATCCTCTATCCTATCCTATCCTCTATCCTATCCTATCCTCTATCCTATCCTATCCTCAATCCTATCCTATCCTCAATCCTATCCTATCCTCTATCCTATCCTATCCCCAATCCTATCCTATCCTCCATCCTATCCTATCCTCTATCCTATCCTATCCCCAATCCTATCCTATCCTCTATCCTATCCTATCCTCTATCCTATCCTATCCTCAATCCTATCCTATCCTCAATCATATCCTATCCTCTATCCTATCCTATCCTCTATCCTATCCTATCCTCTATCCTATCCTATGCTCTATCCTATCCTTTCCTCTATCCTATCCTATCCTCTATTCTATCCTATCCTCCATCGTCTCCTGTCCTCTATCCTATCCAATCCCCTATCCTATCCTCTATCGTCTCCTATCTCCTATCCTATCCAATCCCCTATCGGATCCTCTATCCTATCCTATCCTCTATCCTATCTTATCCTCAATCCTATCTTATCCTCTATCCTATCCTATCCTCTATCCTATCTTATCCTCAATCCTATCTTATCCTCTCTCCTATCCTATCCTCTATCCTATCCTCTATCCTATCCTATCCTCTATCCTATCCTATACTGTATCCTATCCTATCCTCTATCCTATCCTATCCTCTATCCTATGCTATCCTCAATCCTCTCCTATCCTCTATCCTATCCTATCCTCTATGCTATCCCATCCTCTATCCTATCCTATGCTCTATCCTCAATCCTATTCTCTATCCTATCATATCATCTATCCTATCCTGTACCCTATCGTATCCTATCCTCTATACTATCCTATCCTATACTCTATCCTATCCTATCCTATCCAATCCCCTATCCTATCCTCTATTCGACCCTATCCTCTATCCTATCGTATCCTCTATACTATCGTATCCTCTATCCTATCCTATACTGTATCCTATCCTATCCTCTATCCTATCCTATCCTCTATCCTATGCTATCCTCAATTCTCTCCTATCCTCTATCCTATCCTATCCTCTATGCTATCCCATCCTCTATCCTACCCTATGCTCTATCCTCAATCCTATTCTCTATCCTACCCTATCCTCTATCCTATCCTATACTCTAACCTATCCTATCCTCTATCCTATCCTATACTCTATCCTATCCTATCCTATCCAATCCCCTATCCTATCCTCTATTCGACCCTATCCTCTATCCTATCGTATCCTCCATACTATCGTATCCTCTATCCTATCGTGTCCTCGATCCTATAATATCATCCATCCTATCCTATTCTCTATCCTACCCCATCCTATCCTCTATCCTATCCTAGCCTCTATCGTATCCTATCCTCTATCCTATCCAATCCTCTATCCTATCCTCTATCCTATCCTATCCTCTATCCTATCCTACCCTCTATCCTATCCTATCCTCTATCCTATCCTATCCTCTATCCTATCCTATCCTCTATCCTATGCTCTATCCTCAATCCTATCCTCTATCCTATCCTATCCTCTATCCTATCCTATACTCTATCCTATCCTATCCTCTATCCTATCCTATCCTCTATCCTATCCTATACTCTATCCTATCCTATCCTCTATACTATCCTATCCTCTATCGTATCCTATATTCTATCCTATCCTATCCTATCCAATCCCCTATCCTATCCTCTATTCGATCCTATCCTCTATCCTATCGTATCCTCTATCCTATCGTGTCCTCGATCCTATAATATCATCCATCCTATCCTATTCTCATCCTACCCTATCATATCCTCTATCGTATCCCATCCTCTATCCTGTCCTATGCTCTATCCTCAATCCTATTCTCTATCCTACCCTATCCTCTATCCTATCCTATACTCTAACCTATCCTATCCTCTATCCTATGCTCTATCCTCAATCCTATCCTCTATCCTATCCTATCCTCTATCCTATCCTATACTCTATCCTATCCTATCCTCTATCCTATCCTATCCTCTATCCTATCCTATACTCTATCCTATCCTATCCTCTATACTATCCTATCCTCTATCCTATCCTATATTCTATCCTATCCTATCCTATCCAATCCCCTATCCTATCCTCTATTCGATCCTATCCTCTATCCTATCGTATCCTCTATCCTATCGTGTCCTCGATCCTATAATATCATCCATCCTATCCTATTCTCTATCCTACCCTATCCTATCCTCTATCGTATCCCATCCTCTATCCTGTCCTATGCTCTATCCTCAATCCTATTCTCTATCCTACCCTATCTGCTATCCTATCCTATAATCTAACCTATCCTATCCTCTATCCTATCCTATACTCTATCCTATCCTATCCTATCCAATCCCCTATCCTATCCTCTATTCGACCCTATCCTCTATACTATCGTATCCTCTATACTATCGTATCCTCTATCCTATCGTGTCCTCGATCCTATAATATCATCCATCCTATCCTATTCTCTATCCTACCCCATCCTATCCTCTATCGTATCCTATCCTCTATCCTATCCTATCCTCTATCGTATCCTATCCGCTATCGTCTCCTGTCCTCTATCCGGTCCAATCCCCTATCCTATTCTCTATCGTCAACTACCCTATATCCTATCCAATCCCCTATCCGATCCTCTATATTATCCTCTTTACTATCCTGTTCTCTATCCTATCCTATCCTCTATCCTATCCTAGCCTCTATCGTATCCTATCCTCTATCCTATCCAATCCCCTATCCTATCCTCTATCCTATCCTATCCTCTATCCTATCCTACCCTCTATCCTATCCTATCCTCTATCCTATCCTATCCTCTATCCTATCCTATCCTCTATCCTATGCTCTATCCTCAATCCTATCCTCTATCCTATCCTATCCTCTATCCTATCCTATACTCTATCCTATCCTATCCTCTATCCTATCCTATCCTCTATCCTATCCTATACTCTATCCTATCCTATCCTATACTCTATCCTATCCTATCCTCTATACTATCCTATCCTCTATCGTATCCTATATTCTATCCTATCCTATCCTATCCAATCCCCTATCCTATCCTCTATTCGATCCTATCCTCTATCCTATCGTATCCTCTATCCTATCGTGTCCTCGATCCTATAATATCATCCATCCTATCCTATTCTCATCCTACCCTATCATATCCTCTATCGTATCCCATCCTCTATCCTGTCCTATGCTCTATCCTCAATCCTATTCTCTATCCTACCCTATCCTCTATCCTATCCTATACTCTAACCTATCCTATCCTCTATCCTATGCTCTATCCTCAATCCTATCCTCTATCCTATCCTATCCTCTATCCTATCCTATACTCTATCCTATCCTATCCTCTATCCTATCCTATCCTCTATCCTATCCTATACTCTATCCTATAGTATCCTCTATACTATCCTATCCTCTATCCTATCCTATATTCTATCCTATCCTATCCTATCCAATCCCCTATCCTATCCTCTATTCGATCCTATCCTCTATCCTATCGTATCCTCTATCCTATCGTGTCCTCGATCCTATAATATCATCCATCCTATCCTATTCTCTATCCTACCCTATCCTATCCTCTATCGTATCCCATCCTCTATCCTGTCCTATGCTCTATCCTCAATCCTATTCTCTATCCTACCCTATCCTCTATCCTATCCTATAATCTAACCTATCCTATCCTCTATCCTATCCTATACTCTATCCTATCCTATCCTATCCAATCCCCTATCCTATCCTCTATTCGACCCTATCCTCTATACTATCGTATCCTCTATACTATCGTATCCTCTATCCTATCGTGTCCTCGATCCTATAATATCATCCATCCTATCCTATTCTCTATCCTACCCTATCCTATCCTCTATCCTATCCTATTCTCTATCGTATCCTATCCGCTATCGTCTCCTGTTCTCTATCCTGTCCAATCCCCTATCCTATTCTCTATCGTCAACTATCCTATATCCTATCCAATCCCCTATCCGCTCCTCTATATTATCCTCTTTACTATCCTGTTCTCTATCCTATACTATCCTCTATCGTATCCTATCCTCTATCCTATCCTATCCTCTATCCTATCATATCCTCTATCCTATCCTATCCTCTATCCTATCCTATCCTCTATCCTATCCTTTCCCCTATCCTATTCTATCCTCTATTCTATCCTTTCCTCCATCGTCACCTGTCCTCTATCCTATCCAATCCCCTATCCTATCCTCTATCGTCTCCTATCCTCTATCCTATCCAATCCCCTATTGGATCCTCTATCCTATCCTATCCTCAATCCTATCCTATCCTCAATCCTATCCTATCCTCTATCCTATCCTTTCCTCTATGCTATCCCATCCTCTATCCTATACTATGCTCAATCCTATTCTATCCTCTATCCTATCCTATCCTCTATCCTATCCTATCCTCAATCCTATCCTTTCCTCTATCCTATCCTATCCTCTATGCTATCCCATCCTCTATCCTATCCTATCCTCTATCCTATCCTATCATCTATCCTATCCTATCCTCTATCCTATGCTCTATCCTCAATCCTATCCTCTATCCTATCCTATCCTCTATCCTATCCTATACTCTATCCTATCGTATACTCTATCCTATCCTCTATCCTATCCTATAATGTATCCTATCCTATCCTCTATCCTATCCTATCCTCTATCCTATGCTATCCTCAATCCTATCCTATCCTCTATGCTATCCCATCCTCTATCCTATCCTATGCTCTATGCTATCCCATCCTCTATCCTATACTATGCTCTATCCTATCCTATCCTCTATCCTATCCTATCCTTTATCCTATCCTATCCTCAATCCTATCCTATCCTCTATCCTATCCTATCCTCTATGCTATACCATCCTCTATCCTATGCTATCCTCTATCCTATCCTATCCTCTATACTATCCTATCATCTATCCTATCCTATAATCTATCCTATCCTATCCTATCCAATCCCCTATCCTATCCTCAATCCTATCCTATCCTCTATCCTATCCTATCCTCTATCCTATCCTATCCTCTATCCTATCCTATACTCTATCCTATCGTATACTCTATCCTATCGTATACTCTATCATATCCTATACCCTATCCTATCCTATCCTCTATACTATCCTATCCTCTATCCTATCCTATACTCTATCCTATCCTATCCTATCCAATCCCCTATCCTATCCTCAATCCTATCCTATCCTCTATCCTATCCTATCCTCTATGCTATCCCATCCTATATCCTATCCTATGCTCTATCCTCAATTATATTCTCTATCCTACCCTATCCTCTATCCTATCCTATACTCTAACCTATCCTATCCAATCCCCTATCCTATCCTCTATTCGACCCTATCCTCTATCCTATCGTATCCTCTATACTATCGTATCCTCTATCCTATCGTGTCCTCGATCCTATAATATCATCCATCCTATCCTGTTCTCTATCCTACCCTATCCTATCCTCTATCGTATCCTATCCTCTATCCTATCCAATCTTCTATCCTATCCTCTATCCTATCCTATCCTCTATCCTATGCTACCCTCTCTCCTATCCTATCCTCTAGCCTATCCTATCCTCTATCCTATCCTATCCTCTATCCTATCCTTTCCTCTATCCTATCCTATCCTCTATTCTATCCTATCCTCCATCGTCTCCTGTCCTCTATCCTATCCAATCCCCTATCCTATCCTCTGTCGTCTCCTATCCTCTATCCTATCCAATCCCCTATCGGATCCTCTATCCTATCCTATCCTCAATCCTATCCTATCCTCAATCCTATCCTATCCTCTATCCTATCCTATCCTCTATCCTATCCTAAGCTCTATCCTATCGTATACTCTATCCTATCCTCTATCCTATCCTATACTGTATCCTATCCTATCCTCTATCCTATCCTATCCTCTATCCTATGCTATCCTCAATCCTATCCTATCCTCTATCCTACCCTATCCTGTATGCTATCCCATCCTCTATCCTATCCTATGCTCTATCCTCAATCCTATTCTCTATCCTATCATATCCTCTATCCTATCCTATCCTCTATCCTATGCTATCCTCAATCCTATCCTATCCTCTATCCTATCCTATCCTCTATCCTATCCTATCCTCTATCCTATCCTAGCCTCTATCGTATCCTATCCTCTATCCTATCCAATCTTCTATCCTATCCTCTATCCTATCCTATCCTCTATCCTATGCTACCCTCTCTCCTATCCTATCCTCTAGCCTATCCTATCCTCTATCCTATCCTATCCTCTATCCTATCCTTTCCTCTATCCTATCCTATCCTCTATTCTATCCTATCCTCCAGCGTCTCCTGTCCTCTATCCTATCCAATCCCCTATCCTATCCTCTGTCGTCTCCTATCCTCTATCCTATCCAATCCCCTATCGGATCCTCTATCCTATCCTATCCTCAATCCTATCCTATCCTCAATCCTATCCTATCCTCTATCCTATCCTATCCTCTATCCTATCCTATGCTCTATCCTATCGTATACTCTATCCTATCCTCTATCCTATCCTATACTGTATCCTATCCTATCCTCTATCCTATCCTATCCTCTATCCTATGCTATCCTCAATCCTATCCTATCCTCTATCCTACCCTATCCTGTATGCTATCCCATCCTCTATCCTATCCTATGCTCTATCCTCAATCCTATTCTCTATCCTATCATATCCTCTATCCTATCCTATCCTCTATCCTATGCTATCCTCAATCCTATCCTATCCTCTATCCTATCCTATCCTCTATCCTACCCTATCCTCAATCCTATCTTATCCTCTCTCCTATCCTATCCTCTATCCTATCCTCTATCCTATCCTATCCTCTATCCTATCCTATACTGTATCCTATCCCATCCTCTTTCCTATCCTATCCTCTATCCTATGCTATCCTCAATCCTATCCTATCCTCTATCCTATTCTATCCTCTATGCTATCCCATCCTCTATCCTATCCTATGCTCTATCCTCAATCCTATTCTCTATCCTATCATATCCTCTATCCTATCCTATACCCTATCCTATCCTATGCTCTATCCTCAATCCTATTCTCTATCCTATCCTATACTCTATCCTATCCTTTCCTATCCAATCCCCTATCCTATCCTCAATCCTATCCTATCCTCTATCCTATTCTATCCTCTATGCTATCCCATCCTCTATCCTATCCTATGCTCTATCCTCAATCCTATTCTCTATCCTACCCTATCCTCTATCCTATCCTATACTCTATCCTATCCTATCCTATCCAATCCCCTATCCTATCCTCAATCCTATCCTATCCTCTATCCTATCCTATCCCCAATCCTATCCTATCCTCTATCCTATCCTATCCTCTATCCTATCCTATCCTCAATCCTATCCTATCCTCTATCCTATCCTATCTGCTATCATATCCTATCCTCTATCCTATCCTATGCTCTATGCTATCCTATCCTCCATCGTCTCCTGTCCTCTATCCTATCCAATCCCCTATCCTATCCTCTATCGTCTCCTATCCTCTATCCAATCCAATCCCCTATCGGATCCTCTATCCTATCCTATCCTCTACCCTATCCTATACTCTATCCTATCCTATCCTCAATCCTATCCTATCCTCTATCCTATCCTATCCCCAATCCTATCCTATCCTCTATCCTATCCTATCCTCTATCCTATCCTATCCTCAATCCTATCCTATCCTCTATCCTCTATCCTATCCTATCTGCTATCATATCCTATCCTCTATCCTATCCTATGCTCTATGCTATCCCATCCTCTATCCTATCCTATGCTCTATCCTCAATCCTATTCTCTATCCTACCCTATCCTCTATCCTATCCTATACTCTATCCTATCCTATCCTATCCAATCCCCTATCCTATCCTCAATCCTATCCTATCCTCTATCCTATCCTATCCCCAATCCTATCCTATCCTCTATCCTATCCTATCCTCTATCCTATCCTATCCTCAATCCTATCCTATCCTCTATCCTATCCTATCTGCTATCATATCCTATCCTCTATCCTATCCTATGCTCTATGTTATCCTATCCTCTATCGTCTCCTATCCTCTATCCAATCCAATCCCCTATCGGATCCTCTATCCTATCCTATCCTCTACCCTATCCTATACTCTATCCTATCCTATCCTCAATCCTATCCTATCCTCTATCCTATCCTATCCCCAATCCTATCCTATCCTCTATCCTATCCTATCCTCTATCCTATCCGATCCTCAATCCAATCCTATCCTCTATCCTCTATCCTATCCTATCTGCTATCATATCCTATCCTCTATCCTATCCTATGCTCTATGCTATCCCATCATCTATCCTATCGTATGCTCTATCCTCAATCCTATTCTCTATCCTATCATATCCTCTATCATATCCTATACCCTATCCTATCCTATCCTCTATACTATCCTATCCTCTATCCTATCCTATACTCTATCCTATCCTATCCTATCCAATCCCCTATCCTATCCTCAATCCTATCCTATCCTCTATCCTATCCTATCCTCTATGCTATCCCATCCTATATCCTATCCTATGCTCTATCCTCAATCCTAGTCTCTATCCTACCCTATCCTCTATCCTATCCTATACTCTAACCTATCCTATCCAATCCCCTATCCTCTCCTCTATTCGACCCTATCCTCTATCCTATCCTATGCTCTATGCTATCCCATCCTCTATCCTATCGTATGCTCTATCCTCAATCCTATTCTCTATCCTATCATATCCTCTATCATATCCTATACCCTGTCCTATCCTATCCTCTATACTATCCTATCCTCTATCCTATCCTATACTCTATCCTATCCTATCCTATCCAATCCCCTATCCTATCCTCAATCCTATCCTATCCTCTATCCTATCCTATCCTCTATGCTATCCCATCCTATATCCTATCCTATGCTCTATCCTCAATCCTATTCTCTATCCTACCCTATCCTCTATCCTATCCTATACTCTAACCTATCCTATCCAATCCCCTATCCTATCCTCTATTCGACCCTATCCTCTATCCTATCGTATCCTCTATACTATCGTATCCTCTATCCTATCGTGTCCTCGATCCTATAATATCATCCATCCTATCCTGTTCTCTATCCTACCCTATCCTATCCTCAATCCTATCCTATCCTCTATCCTATCCTATCTGCTATCATATCCTATCCTCTATCCTATCCTATGCTCTATGCTATCCTATCCTCCATCGTCTCCTGTCCTCTATCCTATCCAATCCCCTATCCTATCCTCTATCGTCTCCTATCCTCTATCCAATCCAATCCCCTATCGGATCCTCTATCCTATCCTATCCTCTACCCTATCCTATACTCTATCCTATCCTATCCTCAATCCTATCCTATCCTCTATCCTATCCTATCCCCAATCCTATCCTATCCTCTATCCTATCCTATCCTCTATCCTATCCTATCCTCAATCCTATCCTATCCTCTATCCTCTATCCTATCCTATCTGCTATCATATCCTATCCTCTATCCTATCCTATGCTCTATGCTATCCCATCATCTATCCTATCGTATGCTCTATCCTCAATCCTATTCTCTATCCTATCATATCCTCTATCATATCCTATACCCTATCCTATCCTATCCTCTATACTATCCTATCCTCTATCCTATCCTATACTCTATCCTATCCTATCCTATCCAATCCCCTATCCTATCCTCAATCCTATCCTATCCTCTATCCTATCCTATCCTCTATGCTATCCCATCCTATATCCTATCCTATGCTCTATCCTCAATCCTATTCTCTATCCTACCCTATCCTCTATCCTATCCTATACTCTAACCTATCCTATCCAATCCCCTATCCTATCCTCTATTCGACCCTATCCTCTATCCTATCCTATGCTCTATGCTATCCCATCCTCTATCCTATCGTATGCTCTATCCTCAATCCTATTCTCTATCCTATCATATCCTCTATCATATCCTATACCCTATCCTATCCTTTCCTCTATACTATCCTATCCTCTATCCTATCCTATACTCTATCCTATCCTATCCTATCCAATCCCCTATCCTATCCTCAATCCTATCCTATCCTCTATCCTATCCTATCCTCTATGCTATCCCATCCTATATCCTATCCTATGCTCTATCCTCAATCCTATTCTCTATCCTACCCTATCCTCTATCCTATCCTATACTCTAACCTATCCTATCCAATCCCCTATCCTATCCTCTATTCGACCCTATCCTCTATCCTATCCTATGCTCTATACTATCGTATCCTCTATCCTATCGTGTCCTCGATCCTATAATATCATCCATCCTATCCTGTTCTCTATCCTACCCTATCCTATCCTCTATCGTATCCTATCCTCTATCCTATCCTATCCTCTATCGTATCCTATCCGCTATCGTCTCCTGTCCTCTATCCTGTCCGATCCCCTATCCTATTCTCTATCGTCAACTATCCTATATCCTATCCAATCCCCTATCCGATCCTCTATATTATCCTCTTTACTATCCTGTTCTCTATCCTATCCTATCCTCTATCCTATCCTATGCTCTATGTTATCCTATCCTCTATCGTCTCCTATCCTCTATCCAATCCAATCCCCTATCGGATCCTCTATCCTATCCTATCCTCTACCCTATCCTATACTCTATCCTATCCTATCCTCAATCCTATCCTATCCTCTATCCTATCCTATCCCCAATCCTATCCTATCCTCTATCCTATCCTATCCTCTATCCTATCCTATCCTCAATCCAATCCTATCCTCTATCCTCTATCCTATCCTATCTGCTATCATATCCTATCCTCTATCCTATCCTATGCTCTATGCTATCCCATCATCTATCCTATCGTATGCTCTATCCTCAATCCTATTCTCTATCCTATCATATCCTCTATCATATCCTATACCCTATCCTATCCTATCCTCTATACTATCCTATCCTCTATCCTATCCTATACTCTATCCTATCCTATCCTATCCAATCCCCTATCCTATCCTCAATCCTATCCTATCCTCTATCCTATCCTATCCTCTATGCTATCCCATCCTATATCCTATCCTATGCTCTATCCTCAATCCTAGTCTCTATCCTACCCTATCCTCTATCCTATCCTATACTCTAACCTATCCTATCCAATCCCCTATCCTCTCCTCTATTCGACCCTATCCTCTATCCTATCCTATGCTCTATGCTATCCCATCCTCTATCCTATCGTATGCTCTATCCTCAATCCTATTCTCTATCCTATCATATCCTCTATCATATCCTATACCCTGTCCTATCCTATCCTCTATACTATCCTATCCTCTATCCTATCCTATACTCTATCCTATCCTATCCTATCCAATCCCCTATCCTATCCTCAATCCTATCCTATCCTCTATCCTATCCTATCCTCTATGCTATCCCATCCTATATCCTATCCTATGCTCTATCCTCAATCCTATTCTCTATCCTACCCTATCCTCTATCCTATCCTATACTCTAACCTATCCTATCCAATCCCCTATCCTATCCTCTATTCGACCCTATCCTCTATCCTATCGTATCCTCTATACTATCGTATCCTCTATCCTATCGTGTCCTCGATCCTATAATATCATCCATCCTATCCTGTTCTCTATCCTACCCTATCCTATCCTCAATCCTATCCTATCCTCTATCCTATCCTATCTGCTATCATATCCTATCCTCTATCCTATCCTATGCTCTATGCTATCCTATCCTCCATCGTCTCCTGTCCTCTATCCTATCCAATCCCCTATCCTATCCTCTATCGTCTCCTATCCTCTATCCAATCCAATCCCCTATCGGATCCTCTATCCTATCCTATCCTCTACCCTATCCTATACTCTATCCTATCCTATCCTCAATCCTATCCTATCCTCTATCCTATCCTATCCCCAATCCTATCCTATCCTCTATCCTATCCTATCCTCTATCCTATCCTATCCTCAATCCTATCCTATCCTCTATCCTCTATCCTATCCTATCTGCTATCATATCCTATCCTCTATCCTATCCTATGCTCTATGCTATCCCATCATCTATCCTATCGTATGCTCTATCCTCAATCCTATTCTCTATCCTATCATATCCTCTATCATATCCTATACCCTATCCTATCCTATCCTCTATACTATCCTATCCTCTATCCTATCCTATACTCTATCCTATCCTATCCTATCCAATCCCCTATCCTATCCTCAATCCTATCCTATCCTCTATCCTATCCTATCCTCTATGCTATCCCATCCTATATCCTATCCTATGCTCTATCCTCAATCCTATTCTCTATCCTACCCTATCCTCTATCCTATCCTATACTCTAACCTATCCTATCCAATCCCCTATCCTATCCTCTATTCGACCCTATCCTCTATCCTATCCTATGCTCTATGCTATCCCATCCTCTATCCTATCGTATGCTCTATCCTCAATCCTATTCTCTATCCTATCATATCCTCTATCATATCCTATACCCTATCCTATCCTTTCCTCTATACTATCCTATCCTCTATCCTATCCTATACTCTATCCTATCCTATCCTATCCAATCCCCTATCCTATCCTCAATCCTATCCTATCCTCTATCCTATCCTATCCTCTATGCTATCCCATCCTATATCCTATCCTATGCTCTATCCTCAATCCTATTCTCTATCCTACCCTATCCTCTATCCTATCCTATACTCTAACCTATCCTATCCAATCCCCTATCCTATCCTCTATTCGACCCTATCCTCTATCCTATCCTATGCTCTATACTATCGTATCCTCTATCCTATCGTGTCCTCGATCCTATAATATCATCCATCCTATCCTGTTCTCTATCCTACCCTATCCTATCCTCTATCGTATCCTATCCTCTATCCTATCCTATCCTCTATCGTATCCTATCCGCTATCGTCTCCTGTCCTCTATCCTGTCCGATCCCCTATCCTATTCTCTATCGTCAACTATCCTATATCCTATCCAATCCCCTATCCGATCCTCTATATTATCCTCTTTACTATCCTGTTCTCTATCCTATCCTATCCTCTATCCTATCCTAGCCTCTATCGTATCCTATCCTCTATCCTATCCAATCTTCTATCCTATCCTCTATCCTATCCTATCCTCTATCCTATGCTACCCTCTCTCCTATCCTATCCTCTAGCCTATCCTATCCTCTATCCTATCCTATCCTCTATCCTATCCTTTCCTCTATCCTATCCTATCCTCTATTCTATCCTATCCTCCATCGTCTCCTGTCCTCTATCCTATCCAATCCCCTATCCTATCCTCTGTCGTCTCCTATCCTCTATCCAATCCAATCCCCTATCGGATCCTCTATTCTATCCTATCCTCAATCCTATCCTATCCTCAATCCTATCCTATCCTCTATCCTATCCTATCCTCTATGCTATCCCATCCTCTATCCTATACTATGCTCTATCCTATCCTATCATCTATCCTATCCTATCCTCTATCCTATCCTATCCTCAATTCTGTCCTATCCTCTATCCTATCCTATCCTCTATGCTATCCCATCCTCTATCCTATCCTATCCTCTATCCTATCCTATCCTCTATCCTATGTTCTATCCTCAATCCTATCCTCTACCCTATCCTATACTCTATCCTATCCTATCCTCAATCCTATCCTATCCTCTATCCTATCCTATCACCAATCCTATCCTATCCTCTATCCTATCCTATCCTCTATCCTATCCTATCCTCAATCCTATCCTATCCTCTATCCTCTATCCTATCCTATCTGCTATCATATCCTATCCTCTATCCTATCCTATGCTCTATGCTATCCCATCATCTATCCTATCGTATGCTCTATCCTCAATCCTATTCTCTATCCTATCATATCCTCTATCATATCCTATACCCTATCCTATAGTATCCTCTATACTATCCTATCCTCTATCCTATCCTATACTCTATCCTATCCTATCCTATCCAATCCCCTATCCTATCCTCAATCCTATCCTATCCTCTATCCTATCCTATCCTCTATGCTATCCCATCCTATATCCTATCCTATGCTCTATCCTCAATCCTATTCTCTATCCTACCCTATCCTCTATCCTATCCTATACTCTAACCTATCCTATCCAATCCCCTATCCTATCCTCTATTCGACCCTATCCTCTATCCTATCCTATGCTCTATGCTATCCCATCCTCTATCCTATCGTATGCTCTATCCTCAATCCTATTCTCTATCCTATCATATCCTCTATCATATCCTATACCCTATCCTATCCTATCCTCTATACTATCCTATCCTCTATCCTATCCTATTCTCTATCCTATCCTATCCTATCCAATCCCCTATCCTATCCTCAATCCTATCCTATCCTCTATCCTATCCTATCCTCTATGCTATCCCATCCTATATCCTATCCTATGCTCTATCCTCAATCCTATTCTCTATCCTACCCTATCCTCTATCCTATCCTATACTCTAACCTATCCTATCCAATCCCCTATCCTATCCTCTATTCGACCCTATCCTCTATCCTATCCTATGCTCTATGCTATCCCATCCTCTATCCTATCGTATGCTCTATCCTCAATCCTATTCTCTATCCTATCATATCCTCTATCATATCCTATACCCTATCCTATCCTATCCTCTATACTATCCTATCCTCTATCCTATCCTATTCTCTATCCTATCCTATCCTATCCAATCCCCTATCCTATCCTCAATCCTATCCTATCCTCTATCCTATCCTATCCTCTATGCTATCCCATCCTATATCCTATCCTATGCTCTATCCTCAATCCTATTCTCTATCCTACCCTATCCTCTATCCTATCGTATCCTCTATACTATCGTATCCTCTATCCTATCGTGTCCTCGATCCTATAATATCATCCATCCTATCCTGTTCTCTATCCTACCCTATCCTATCCTCTATCGTATCCTATCCTCTATCCTATCCTATCCTCTATCGTATCCTATCCGCTATCGTCTCCTGTCCTCTATCCTGTCCGATCCCCTATCCTATTCTCTATCGTCAACTATCCTATATCCTATCCAATCCCCTATCCGATCCTCTATATTATCCTCTTTACTATCCTGTTCTCTATCCTATCCTATCCTCTATCCTATCCTAGCCTCTATCGTATCCTATCCTCTATCCTATCCAATCTTCTATCCTATCCTCAATCCTATCCTATCCTCTATCCTATCCTATCCTCTATCCTATCCTATCCTCTATCCTATCCTATGCTCTATCCTATCCTTTCCTCTATCCTATCCTATCCTCTATTCTATCCTATCCTCCATCGTCTCCTGTCCTCTATCCTATCCAATCCCCTATCCTATCCTCTATCGTCTCCTATCCTCTATCCTATCCAATCCCCTATCGGATCCTCTATCCTATCATATCCTCTATCCTATCCTATCCTCTATCCTATCCTATCCTCTATCCTATCCTTTCCCCTATCCTATCCTATCCTCTATTCTATCCTATCCTCCATCGTCTCCTATCCTCTATCCTATCCAATTCCCTATCCGATCCTCTATCCTATCCTATCCTCAATCCTATCCTATCCTCAATCCTATCCTATCCTCTATCCTATCCTATCCTCTATGCTATCCCATCCTCTATCCTATACTATGCTCTATCCTATCTTATCCTCTATCCTATCCTATCCTCTATCCTATCCTATCCTCAATCCTATCCTATCCTCTATCCTATCCTATCCTTTATCCTATCCAATCCTCTACCCTATCCTATCCTCTATCCTATCATATCCTCTATTCTATCCTATCCACTATCCTATCCTATCCTCTATCCTATCCTATCCTCTATTCTATCCTATCCTCCATCGTCTCCTGTCCTCTATCCTATCCAATCCCCTATCCTATCCTCTATCGTCTCCTATCCTCTATCCTATCCAATCCCCTATCGGATCCTCTATCCTATCCTATCCTCTATCCTATCATATCCTATTTCCTATCCTATCCTCTATCCTATCCTATCCTCTATCCTATCCTTTCCCCTATCCTATCCTATCCTCTATTCTATCCTATCCTCCATCGTCTCCTGTCCTCTATGCTATCCAATCCCCTATCCTATCCTCTATCCTATCCTATCCTCAATCCTATCCTATCCTCAATCCTATCGTATCCTCTATCCTATCCTATCCTCTATGCTATCCCATCCTCTATCCTATACTATGCTCTATCCTATCTTATCCTCAATCCTATCCTATCCTCAATCCTATCCTATCCTCTATCCTATCGTATCCTCTATGCTATCCCATCCTCTATCCTATACTATGCTCTATCATATCCTATCCTCTATCCTATCCTATCCTCTATCCTATCCTATCCTCTATCCTATCCTATGCTCTATCCTACCCTTTCCTCTATCCTATCCTATCCTCTATTCTATCCTATCCTCCATTGTCTCCTGTCCTCTATCCTATCCAAACCCCCATCCTATCCTCTATCGTCTCCTATCCTCTATCCTATCCAATCCCCTATCGGATCCTCTATCCTATCCTATCCTCTATCCTATCCTATCCTCAATCCTATCTTATCCTCTCTCCTATCCTATCCTCTATCCTATCCTCTATCCTATCCTATCCTCTATCCTATCCTATACTGTATCCTATCCTATCCTCTATCCTATCCTATCCTCTATCCTATCCTATACTCTATCCTATCCTATCCTCTATCCTATCTTCTATCCTATCCTATCCTCTATCCTATCCTATCCTCTATCCTATCCAATCCCCTATCCGATCCTCTATCCTATCCTATCCTCAATCCTATCCTATCCTCAATCCTATCCTATCCTCTATCCTATCCTATCCTCTATGCTATCCCATCCTCTATCCTATACTATGCTCTATCCTATCTTATCCTCTATCCTATCCTATCCTCTATCCTATCCTATCCTCAATCCTATCCTATCCTCTATCCTATCCTATCCTTTATCCTATCCAATCCTCTACCCTATCCTATCCTCTATCCTATCATATCCTCTATTCTATCCTATCCACTATCCTATCCTATCCTCTATCCTATCCTATCCTCTATTCTATCCTATCCTCCATCGTCTCCTGTCCTCTATCCTATCCAATCCCCTATCCTATCCTCTATCGTCTCCTATCCTCTATCCTATCCAATCCCCTATCGGATCCTCTATCCTATCCTATCCTCTATCCTATCATATCCTATTTCCTATCCTATCCTCTATCCTATCCTATCCTCTATCCTATCCTTTCCCCTATCCTATCCTATCCTCTATTCTATCCTATCCTCCATCGTCTCCTGTCCTCTATGCTATCCAATCCCCTATCCTATCCTCTATCCTATCCTATCCTCTATTCTATCCTATCCTCCATCGTCTCCTGTCCCCTATCCTATCCAATCCCCTATCCTATCCTCTATCGTCTCCTATCCTCTATCCTATGCAATCCCCTATCGGATCCTCTATCCTATCCTATCCTCAATCCTATCCTATCCTCTATCCTATCCTATCCTCTATCCTATCCTATCCTCTATCCTATCCTATGCTCTATCCTATCCTTTCCTCTATCCTATCCTATCCTCTATTCTATCCTATCCTCCATCGTCTCCTGTCCTCTATCCTATCCAATCCCCTATCCTATCCTCTATCGTCTCCTATCCTCTATCCTATCCAATCCCCTATCGGATCCTCTATCCTATCCTATCCTCTATCCTATCATATCCTCTATCCTATCCTATCCTCTATCCTATCCTATCCTCTATCCTATCCTTTCCCCTATCCTATCCTATCCTCTATTCTATCCTATCCTCCATCGTCTCCTATCCTCTATCCTATCCAATCCCCTATCCGATCCTCTATCCTATCCTATCCTCTATCCTATCCAATCCTCTATCCTATCCTATCCTCTATCCTATCATATCCTCTATCCTATCCTATCCACTATCCTATCCTATCCTCTATCCTATCCTTTCCCCTATCCTATCCTATCCTGTATTCTGTCCTATCCTCCATCGTCTCCTGTCCTCTATCCTATCCAATCCCCTATCCCTCTACCGTCTCCTATCCTCTATCCTATCCAATCCCCTATCGGATCCTCTATCCTATTCTATCCTCAATCCTATCCTATCCTCAATCCTATCCTATCCTCTATCCTATCCTATCCTCTATCCTATTGTCACGTCTGCCGACGTGTTGCTGCGCTAGGTTATAACTAGATGTCACGCCTATCGACATGTTGCGTTAGCTTCTGAATAGATGTCGCGCCGTCGGGATGTTGTGTTTAGTTATAACTAGATGTCGCGTTAGGCCATAAGTTGTATAATATATAGATAGCCACTACATTACATCACATAGAATTCTAAGTCCCGTTATTACGTCACCGCGCTCTAGCGAGCCCCACTACGACGCGTAATACGTCACGCGCCCCTCCACGCGATCTCCGAGCGAAGGAGGTCTGGACAATTCCCGAGAAAGTCGGTTCTCATCCGCGACCTGGTCGCGTCAACATCTCGCGTTTCTATCTTCAAGCGTTACTATATCTAGCTGTTCCAATCTTAGTATTTAGCGCCTTTGTATCTCAACTATTTTTGAATATATATACTTAGTGTTAACCATTCAAATCCTGTCATTTATTATCCACCAATCCCGCGCAAGAGAGTGCCGCGTCGCGCCGGTTGTAAACACTAATCACGCCAGTTATCTCGCCCTCTCGTGTCTAACAATCCAATCCATTCGGCGAACGTCCGCACCATCTCGCGGCCGCGCAGCATCAGGACCAATCTCCAGGGAGAGAGAGAGAGAGAGAGAGAGATCGACCTAAGAGGGACAAGGACACCGACCCATTCTCCGTAGCCAATCCGAGGGATCACGGCTGCCCCATCTGCCTCTGTTTCTTGCAATCTGTCCAGGACTGTTGGTAAGTAGCATATCTACATATTTATGTGGAACCGTGGACCCGGCTAGACTTCGAACGTACGAGTCGAGTGAGCCAAATGGTTGTAATTTTGAAGCGTCTCTCCGCGGTAAAATCGCGAAGCGTCTTTTCCATCGTGTAACCAACCGCGGGACGTAACAAATTGGTGGCAGCGGTGGGATATCAACCACCACGGTTCAAAATGTTAAAAACTCCAGACGGTCCCGCCAGGAAATCTTCGCAATAACTCATCGAAAATGTCCGAAGATGAAATTAAAATGCTACAGAGTCAACTCCGCGAGAAAGAGCGTAGACTCCGCGAAGAAGCAGTTGCTTTTGAAGCGGAAAGATCACAATTTCTCGTCGATGCCGAGCAGGCAAAACAAAAGTACCGGAAAGACCGCGACTCCCTCCGCGACGCCCTTTCGGATAACGCGAGTCTCCGCGCACAAATCTCCCAGTTGCAAGGAGATACTAAGGCCCTCGACGACCACCGCGTGACGCCGCGACCTATACCAATTTCGGACGAAGACGCGAGTCGTAATCTTCCCGGCACAAGCCACGGTCAACCCGAAATGCCGTCAGAAAGCGCGAGCTACACGATGAAAGCCGCTATAGACTCGATCCCCACGTTCGACGGGAATAACATGCCCGTGTTACAATTCGTACGCACTTGTCGTCGCGCCCGTGACCTCGTGCCGACCCAAGCCGAGCAAACCTTGGCTAAATTGATAATTACAAAATTACGCGGTCGCGCCTACACAGCTGTAGAAGACGAACACCTAGACACCGTCGCCCACATCTGCAATCGCCTTAAAGATGTGCTAGGACCGCGACACTCAGTTGATCATTACCGCGGCGAAATGACCAACATATATATGAAATCGAACGAGCACATCCTCGATTTCATTAGCCGCGTGAAAGACCTCCGAGCCGCAATACTAGATTGCGACAGATCGCGTCCCAACGTTGCTGACGTAGACGCATTGACACGCGATAGCTTCATAAGCGGTCTAATACCAAACCTCCGATCCGGAATGCGCACGTACCGCAACGCCCCGTTGAACCGCGTTTTCGACGAGGCCATCGAATTCCACAAGGAAGCGGAAATCGACAAAATCCGCTACGACCGCCCAGAGCGACAGGTGCGATTCACCGAATCCGGAACCGATAAGGCTGGTAACAACGACACCTCACACCTGTCCTCGCGTTATAATCAGCGATCGGATTACCGCCGCCCTGAGCGATCCTATTCGCCCTATCGCGATAATGATAACGCGAATCGTAACAGAAGCCCGACGCCGGACAGATACCGATATCAGTCCCCCTACGCAACGCGACACGATTCGCGTGCCATCCGAAACGATATCACGCGCGATAACCCTCGATCCCGCGATGCGTATATGCCGCCCCACCATGACTCACATAGACCGGAAGTCGCACCGCGCTCACCCGCTAAATCCTGCAACTACTGTAAGAACGCGGGTCATGACATTCATGAGTGCAGGAAGCGCGAGTATAATAATCGCATCCGTGGAAACCAGTCGGGAAACGGACGAAACCTCTCATCTGCTTCGGGTTCCCGACGGGAGGAAACGAGTCCCCGCGACCCACACCGAGTTCGAGCAATAAGCCAAGAGGAGCCCAGGGAGAACCGCGAGCCATCTCCCGAATCGAACTAAGGTCCGATACCACCGTGCCCCACGTCCGGGTCGCTTGTCCCGAGCTTCGCGACGAAGCGAACTTAATGGTAGATACCGGAGCTGAACCGAACATAATTAAGATCTCGCTACTAAAACCCGGCGTGTCAATCAATACCAATAACGCTGTAAATATATCCGGTATCACGGAAGGGCACGTATCGACTCTTGGCTCCGCGATGTTGACGGTCGACGAGACCGAAATAGAATTTCACGTCGTGCCGGACGCATTCCCAATTCCTACCGACGGAATACTGGGATCAGCATTTCTCGCGAAAGGCGCGGAAATTTCATATGTCCGACACTGCGTTTCGTGGAAGGGGAAAGACATACCCTTCATTAACTTAAACACGTGTCACATTAAGGCACGATCTTCTGCGTGCATTGCGATACTCGCCACCGGCCCCGAATTCGGCTACGTACCGAGGTGCGAGCTAACGACCGGTGTACTCGTCCCGCATTGCCTCGCCCGCATCTCCGACGGAAAAATCTTTATTAAGGTTATCAACACGACAGAATCCGATATCAATCTCCCCATGCCGATCATGGAGCTGGAGGAGGTGGAAGAAATCGTGGAATCCGCGGAGTCCATTGAACCCCCTATTCCGCTAAATTCAAATGCAAACTCCAATCTCTATTCTAATTCCAACTCGAACACGAGCTCTACCATATCTTCTATATCCACTGGTTCTTCCAATTCACGCTCTCCCGCCTCGCGAATCGAGGAGATATCAGGCATAATAAGCACTGGTCACCTCGGCGAGGACGAGAAGCATCACGTCGAAAATTTAATTCGAGATCACCACGATCTCTTCCATCTCCCAGGAGATCGCCTGGGAAAAACGAACGCCGTACGCCATAAAATCGTAACGACAGATCAGATGCCGGTTCATGTAAAACAGTATAGATATCCACCAATCCACAAGGAAGAGATAGATAAGCAAATGAAGGAACTTTTGGAAAGCGAAATTGTTACTCCTTCCGTGTCTCCGTACAACAGCCCCTTGTGGATTGTTCCTAAAAAGCCGGACGAGCACGGCAACAAGCGCTGGCGTATGGTAATCGATTTCCGTGCGCTAAATGAAAAATCGATCCCAGACGCATACCCTCTGCCAAGCATACTAGAGATCTTGGACCAGCTCGGGAGCGCAAAATACTTCAGCGTCTTCGATCTCGCGAACGGGTTTCATCAGATCGGCATGGAACCCGAGGACGCGGCCAAGACGGCATTTTCCACGCCGTACGGGCACTACGAATTTAAAAGAATGCCCTTCGGTCTCCGTAACGCCCCCGCCACCTTCCAGCGGTTAATGGATAATATTCTAACAGGACTCCAGGGCACGGAATTATTCGTGTACCTGGACGATATCGTCATATATGCTCGAAGTCTTACCGAGCACAAAATAAAATTCGAGAAGCTCGCTGGCAGGTTGCGACGAGCAAATTTGAAATTACAACCCTCAAAGTGTGGGCTCTTGCACCGCGAAGTCGCATACCTTGGCCACGTCATCGGGGAAGACGGAGTAAAACCGTGTCCTAAAAAGATAATAGCGGTTAAAGAGTTTCCTCGCCCCAAAAATGTTAAGAGCGTCCGCGAATTTTTAGGGCTCGCGGGCTACTACCGCCGATTCATAAACCAGTTTTCGCAAATTTCTAAACCACTGATTATCCTATTGAAAAAGGAAAAGAAGTTCGAATGGGGTTCTGAACAGGAGTCCGCTTTTAACACCTTGCGTGAAATTTTGACAACAGAACCTTTATTGCAATATCCGGATTTCTCTCGTGAATTCAACATCACTACCGACGCGTCAGGCTATGCCATAGGAGGAGTTCTTAGCCAAGGCGAGCCAGGGAAAGATCGACCTATCGCATACGCGTCTCGGTTACTACATGGGGCAGAGCTAAATTACTCAACTATCGAAAAGGAATGCCTCGCCATAGTTTACTGCGTACAGCATTTCAGACCGTACGTTTACGGACACAAATTCAACTTAATCACCGATCACCAACCCTTAGTCTGGGTCAACTCAGTCAAGGATCCTACGTCACGCCTTCTGCGTTGGCGATTAAAATTAGCCGAGTATGATTACCGTGTAACGTACAAAACTGGTAAGACAAATTTAAATGCAGACGCGTTGTCTCGAAACCCCGTATCAATGTTGCCTCTATCCGATTCCTCAGAATCCGCCATTTTCGACGCCATTCCTACCCGATCCGCAAAGGCCGATAGCCATTCGACCGCGCCCGCCTCTCAGAATCGCCAACTAATCAGCACACCCGAGCCGCCATCACGTTCCTTATCTCCGGAACCTCGTCTTTCTCCGACCCCTGTCCTTCCACTTCCTAGCTTTCCCTTACGCCTACAGCGCGCCCCTCCTCCAAGACCAACGCCCCGCGACACCACTCCAATCCCGTTACCACGCGGAATTCCTCCCACTCCCGTTTCGTCCAATAACACCTCCCCATCGCCGACCAACTCAATGACCGACGAAGACGAAGACAGCTACGAGGACGTTTCCGAGCCTCTAAACACACCGACGACTATGACGCACAGGCGAACTTTAATTTATACCAGAGACCGATTAATTATGCGAAATGACAATTTGGTAGGCTTCATCACACTCGACGGACATCCCCTCGACACTGGAACCATAGATCTGACCCTGAACAACAAAATTCCTCTCCTCAAAGACACTACGCTTCACCGTGCTAAAGTTTTAAATTACAATTCGAAGAAATTAATCTTACTCCCAGTTAAACAATCCGCTCTCTACTCAGCTTCCTACGAGGACGTAATCGAATGCATCCGATCATTACTCGACGTCATAACGGAGCTTCAATTATCAACATTTAGCATATCTAAATCAGCAGTAGAAGACGTGTCTTGGCCCTCTCTCAAAAATTTATTGTTAGAATTCTTTTCGACGACCAATGTACAAATTTTCTGCTGTTCTCACGAAGTTACAATCCCCGCGACAGACAGACGCGAAGACATTATAACAGAAAATCACGTATCAGCTTTCGCGGGACATAAAGGCATTACGAAAACCTATAGACGTATCCGCGAAAATTATTATTGGCCCACGTTGAAGCGAGAAGTTCAGAACTTTGTTAACAGCTGCATATCATGCCAAAGGAAGAAATTGGACAGAGTCAAAACACGACAACCCATGACATTAACAGACACCCCCGGCAAGGCCTTCGACAAGGTTTCCATGGACATTGTCGGCCCCCTTCCCACATCCCTTAACGGGTTCAACAATATACTCACTATCCAAGACCTCCTCACAAAATACTCCCTCGCAATCCCAATCGAGTCCGCCACTGCGATAGACACCGCCGACGCATTTATAAAACATTTTATCTGTCGATTCGGCGCACCTAAGGCAATCCTCACCGATCGAGGAACCAATTTTCTAAGTTCACTGATGAGAAGTATTGCCAAGAAATTCAAAATCACGCAGTTTAAAACAACGGCATATCATCCGCAAAGTAACGGTTCCATCGAACGCTCCCACCACGTACTAACCGAGTACCTAAAACAATTCATTAATAAAAGAAACTGGGATGAATGGTTGCCTTACGCGACCTTCAGTTACAACACCAGTGTTCACGAAGGAACGCTGTTCACGCCTCACGAGCTAGTTTTCGGCTCGCTGGCAAGAACCCCTTCGGCTGACGCCCAGAAGTACAACTCCTCGGATGAATCCTACGCAAATTATCTGTCAAACCTCCAAGATAAATTATTAGGAACCATTGGCCAAGCCCGCGAGAACCTGAAAGCTGCGAAAATCCGTTCTAAATCATACTACGACAGGAAACTCAGTACCAGAACCTTTTCCGTGGGAGATAGCGTTTTCCTTCTGAAAGAACCGCGTAAAGGGAAATTTGACGACGAGTATATCGGTCCGTTCAAGATACTGGAATGTTTAGGCGATAACAACGTCCGCTTAGACTTTAAGAGAGGAACCCGAGTCGTTCATACGAATAAAATTAAGCACGCGAAGAAAGCGAATCCGATTACACTAGAAGCGATAATCAAAGAACCCGATTCGGTTACGTTAGACGCGACATCCGCTAGATCTGATAATCTTAATATAAATTCAACGCTGGTGGGACCGGATACGCCTGTGGGCCAAACAAGAAACAAGAACCATGGAATATTCCTAGTAAGGGCGATGACGCGCCAACCCCCTCCCGTGCCCGGCCAAAAATTTACCGATAAGGTTGGATATAAAACGGCACCCGAAAAACTGACGGGCCATTCCAGCAACGACAACCATCAAAATGTGTCGCTTAGCCAGACCCAGGAAAACGTCGGAACAGAAGCGCCTGATCTATCTGAACAGGTTCCTGCGCATAAGGTGCTATCAGGGCACCCTACACACGACAAGCGAGGGAGACGAGCTCTGCGAGCGGTGCAGCAGGGTGCACCAGATCCTGGAGGTGTTTCACATCCACACCATTCAGGAAACAATGAAGAACAAATGCCACGAATGTGGGAAGGAAATATGCCGCGTCACCCCAATAGCAGACTGCCGCGACTGTTCCTTAAAACTCGCCACCATCCCCACCCCCCACCCGAACTAATCCAGGTGAAACAACACCCCTTCGTCGCCCCCACCAATAACACCTCCGGTGGGTATAAGACGACGAACAAATTGCGACAGCGTCAGTCAATTCCGACATCGCCAACCATGAAGGGACACATCGTACTTCTCTGCATGCTCACCGTCCTCCAGACGACGTCTGCCCTCATCGGCTACGACTGTGGTGGGCCCACACTCAACACCACATCTTTTTCTACCGTCGACAAACCGAGCTGCGATACCGCCGACGCCATGCCAACTAACGAGGAAACTAAAATCCAGCTGCTCCAGATTACCGAATTCGAGGATACGGCCACCATCCAATGCCGAGTAGAAATCGACCGCACGATCTACCATTGCGGGATGTACTCCCACGTATCTATAGTGCAGAACGGGAGACAGCAATATATCATGAATACTCCCAGAGAAATCTGTCAACAAATGCACGACACCGGTATCCTCTACCTGCCACCATTCATACAAATCGCCGGTCTCATGTCGAACCGTACCTCAACAAGGAGCATCGCCCTAGCTGGTGCTGTCCAGCAGGATGGCACATGCAGTGGGGCAACCTACAGCGATCCATTCGGTACATGGACCGACGTGGTGGTCCAAGCAGTCATCCGGATCACCCTAAAAGATTTTTATGCCTCAGTTAAGCTGACTTCCAACGAGATCTACCTACCTTCGGGCCAGAGATGCAACCTCCAGAGAGAATCCTGCCTGGATTCTGAAGATGGATATACATTCTGGACCAGTCTACCTGCAGATAGATGTCAACTAAACCAGTACCACGTCCTTTACGATGGGAAATCGATACGTACCAAAGCACCAGAGTCCAACTGGGCAGCTATCTACACAGTTACAACAGGTGAGACCGCATTCTCCCTGACC
Source organism: Halictus rubicundus (assembly GCF_050948215.1). Classification (NCBI taxonomy): domain Eukaryota; kingdom Metazoa; phylum Arthropoda; class Insecta; order Hymenoptera; family Halictidae; genus Halictus; species Halictus rubicundus. The sequence goes on along the minus strand of NW_027488583.1, from coordinate 403,678 downwards.
AGCACAAGCCGAACATTCGTGTGCGGCTGTACCCTCATTAGGACCGAGCACCCGAAACTTCTTATTCTGGAGACAGAGAAGGAAGGACGTTTCAAGGAGATGGAACCCATCCAAGTGAATAATTTGGACATCTTTACCTACGTAAACGCCAAATTCGTATATCTCGAGCGCCATATGAAGAACCAAGTAGTATCGATGTATCGAGATGTACTTCAACAAAAGTGCAAACTAGAACAACAGATCCTGGAGAATGCAATAGCTACGATCCGTATCGACCCAGCAGAAGTAGCCACGACTCTTGCCAGGGACCATGGTTTCATGGCCGTCCAAGCTGGAGAGGTCATACATCTCATCAAATGTACACCAATAGACTGCGCACTGAGGAAGACAGAAGAATGTTACGAAGAGCTCCCCGTGACATACAGAAATACATCTTATTTTCTAACACCTAGAAACCATATACTTACCTCTGTTGGTACCCAACGCAAATGCAACGAGCTGATACCTCCGGCATACAAACTACACGGAACCTGGTTCAAACTGATGCCAAACCCTGTCGAAAGTATGCCGTTTCCGCCTGTCCAACCGTTAACAAAATCAGCATGGAAGTACGTCGACCCTCAGAACCTGGCTAACGGAGGAATATATTCCTCCGACGACATCAACAAATTAAACGAACACATAATGTTTCCAATTGAGAAGACCGCAGTGATTGATTCACTTGCTCAGGGTGCCTCCGGAAGAAGCTATGCCGAAGGCTCCGCATCGCTGTTTAACCTAATGGATAAAGCAACATTAGAGAAAATAGCAGAATCGACCGGGCAACGAATCTGGGAAAGATTCACCGAATTCGGATCCGTGGTCGCAGGGCTGATTGGAATCTACATGGTGGTCCGCCTCATCAAGGTCACCGTCAACGTCATCCTCAACGGAATCGCACTGCATGCGGCTTATGGATGGAGCATCCAGCTCCTTGCTGCATCATGGAGTGCCCTCACCCACTTCTGTCTGTTCTTGAAACAGAAAAACGAAGAGACAATTAGTGAGAGTTCCCCCCAAAAGAGGTTAGAGTGTATCCCCAGTGAAGTGTCCACAAACTCTACGAGTGACGAACTTCCTACAATAGTTATAAGATCCCCGAGTGACGAGAACACTACGCCCCCAAATTTAAATAGACCAAACCGCCCCGATAAACCAGTGCGAAGGACATTTAATTACCATTCAGACGAGGAAGAATAATTTTTCCCGTAGTAAAAATTATTTTCCCAAGGGGGGGGGGGGGATGTCACGTCTGCCGACGTGTTGCTGCGCTAGGTTATAACTAGATGTCACGCCTATCGACATGTTGCGTTAGCTTCTGAATAGATGTCGCGCCGTCGGGATGTTGTGTTTAGTTATAACTAGATGTCGCGTTAGGCCATAAGTTGTATAATATATAGATAGCCACTACATTACATCACATAGAATTCTAAGTCCCGTTATTACGTCACCGCGCTCTAGCGAGCCCCACTACGACGCGTAATACGTCACGCGCCCCTCCACGCGATCTCCGAGCGAAGGAGGTCTGGACAATTCCCGAGAAAGTCGGTTCTCATCCGCGACCTGGTCGCGTCAACATCTCGCGTTTCTATCTTCAAGCGTTACTATATCTAGCTGTTCCAATCTTAGTATTTAGCGCCTTTGTATCTCAACTATTTTTGAATATATATACTTAGTGTTAACCATTCAAATCCTGTCATTTATTATCCACCAATCCCGCGCAAGAGAGTGCCGCGTCGCGCCGGTTGTAAACACTAATCACGCCAGTTATCTCGCCCTCTCGTGTCTAACAATCCAATCCATTCGGCGAACGTCCGCACCATCTCGCGGCCGCGCAGCATCAGGACCAATCTCCAGGGAGAGAGAGAGAGAGAGAGAGAGAGAGAGAGAGAGATCGACCTAAGAGGGACAAGGACACCGACCCATTCTCCGTAGCCAATCCGAGGGATCACGGCTGCCCCATCTGCCTCTGTTTCTTGCAATCTGTCCAGGACTGTTGGTGAGTAGCATATCTACATATATAATATTATTTCGGGCTCCTTCTTAAGCAAAAACACAAGGTTGATTCGTCTAAAATATAGAGTTTTATTATTAATTACACACCAAATAATATTTACACACTTCCCACGTGTCACACTAACCTAAAATATAGAGAATCAACAATTAAATGTTTGTGCTTCCCTATATTCTCTCCCCGTACAATCTTCTTTATAGAAACCTGGTCTAGTGGATTTCTGAACTTTAATATTTCATTAATTCGTTTCTCACGAATTATCGAGGTAATTAATTATTAAATTAATTGGTTCCCGTGTCACTCTCTCTATCTAAATCTCTGTTTACTTTATCCTGTCTAGCCCTGACCTCTCTCGAGTATTTATGTGTAACTCACCAGCCTATACACAAAGCTTACATCTCCCCTCCGCAAGATGCTTAATTTTCATCCGAAGATGCAAATTCAGCGTTAATCTTACCATAGATCAGTCGACACAGGTGTGAGCTTTGTTATATGATACAAACCAAGTGATCTTTTTTTATGGCCAGTGTTTATTTTATAAATTGAATCTGATAATTTCTCCAATATTTCAAAGGGACCTATCCTGATTTCATCCATTTTTTTCCTGTTTAATTTATTTCCATTAACTACGTAAACTAAATCTCCTTCTTTGAAGTTATACTGTGTTCTGTTTTTATCGAATCTAGATTTGTTATAATCATGGGATTTTTTTGTTCTAAGCAGTGCTATTCTTCTATCTTGTTCCAAACTTCTTGTATCCTTATTTTTTTCTTTTAATTCGGGTGGTAATAAGTCAGTAGATTCTCCACTTAGCAGGTATTTTGGTGAAAATCCTGTAATTGTGTGATTTGTTTCGTTATATTTGTTTGTACATTCTTCTGCTATTTTGGACCATGCTGATTTTTTTTCTTTCTCATTCAGTTTACAGCGTATTCTATTTACCAACGTCTGATTTAATCTTTCGTTTAAACCGTTTGAGAAAGGTGCATCTACGGCTGTAAAAATCAGTTGTACATTTCGATTTTCAAGGTAATTTTTGAATTCGCTTGAATTTAAGGCCGGATATTGATCTGAGAGCAGTATTTCAATCGTGTTATCTTTGGAAACCTTCTCAATCAGTTTTATGAAGTCTTGAGCGTTTTGATTTTTCGAGCATGAGCTGTATGTAAATCTTGTAAAATGGTCCACTAATAGATGCAGGTATTTCTTTGTTGATCTTCGACTCCCAAATCCACCAACTGTGTCCAAAGACATTATTTGGAAGGGTTTCTCGGCTGGACCTAATTGTGACATTAGACCATATTTTCTGTTTGCTCTTGTTTTATTTTTTATGCAAACTTCACAGTTTTTACACATTATTTTGATGTTTTTCATTATATTCTGTGCCGTGTAAAAGGGTTTTACCTTAGCTTCCATCTGATTTATTCCTATGTGACAGTAGTTTTCGTGAATTTTCTTCAGCACAATTTTACTATATTCTTCACTTAGTATTATTTTTTTTTCTTTTTCTTTTATCTTCTCTGTAGTAGATCCCATCTTGCATAGTAAATTTTGCATTCTCTCTTAACTGTTTGTTTTGTGCTTGGTCACTTTTTATATCTTCTAGACTAATAATATTTACCGTCTTCAGGTTATCTTCGTTATTTTCGTGATTTTCTAAAACTGGATGTCTGCTCAGACAGTCTGCTTCTATATTCGTCTTTCCTGGATTATACTTTATTGTAAAGTTGTATTGGGACAAATAGTGAATCATATCCCCTAGTTCATCATCTGTTCTGTTTTTAACATTTAATTTTTCTAGCGGTTTATGGTCTGTATATACCATGAAGGAGTTTCCCAGTAACCAATGTTGCCAGAATTTCAGACTTTCTTTTATGGCTAAACATTCTAAAAAGATCGCTTTCTTCTTTTTTTGAGATTCATTTAGCTTTTTTGAAAAGTAAGCTACAGTTTTCAGGTCTCCATTTAATTGGGTTTGTTTCAAAACCGCCCCCAAACCGTGTATGCTAGCATCCGTATAAATAACTGTCGGTAACTTCGGATCAAAAATTGCGAGATTTGGTCTAGAACAGAGATGATTTTTTATTATTTCAAATGCTTCTTGGCATTCATTTGACCAATAAAATTTTGTATCTTTACGGAGTAGATTGTGTAGCGGCTCAAGTATTATTGTAACATTTGGAATATATTTTCCATGAAAATTAATTTTCCCTAAAAACTGTCTTACGTGTTTTTTGGTTTGTGGAGTTGGAAATTCTCTTATTGATTTTAAGTTATCTTTTAGAGGTGTAATTGTATTATCTTTTATTACGTGTCCTAAGTATTTTACCGAATTAGATGCAAATTTGCACTTTGTGAATTTTAGTCTAAGTCCTTCTTTTTTGATAGCGTCCAGCAATCTTTTAATATGTACTATATGCTCAGCAAATGTTCTTGAGAAAATTAATATATCGTCGATATAATTTACTGCAAATCCAGATAGTCTATATTTTTTTATAATACCTCTTAAAATTCGTTGAAAAATTGCTGGAGACGTTTTTAGGCCAAAAGGAAGACACGTCCACTGATAATATCCTTCTTGCGTCACAAATCCTGTTTTTGGTCTATCTCGAATTCTTAAGGGTATGGACCAAAAAGCTGAGTTTATGTCCAGAGTTGTAAAATATTTACAGTCAATGGTCTCAGTCATTAGGTCTTCTATTAAAGGAAATGGTTGGCATTGAGGAACTATTATCTTATTTAATTCTCTAAAGTCTATACATAAACGACTTCTTTTTCCTTCATCTCTTTTAAAGGCTAGTGTCACTGGCGCTGCAAAAGGACTATATGACTCCTCAATCAAATTATGTTTTAATAGTTCCGCGATCTGTCTTTCTATCTCAATTCTATCTGTGATTGAACATCTATATGGTCTTTTATAGCAATATTTCTCCGTTTGTAGGTCAATGAATGCTTCATAATTTTTTACTTTGCCTACGTCATATTTATCTTTGGCGAAAATCTGTTTATATTCATTTATTAGGACATTTATTTCTTCTCTTTGATCTGAATCTAAGTGTTCCGCTGCAACGACTTCAAAATGGAATTGTAACCTCTCCATAATGTTGCCTATCCAATGTCTCTTCTCGTGCGCGTTTCTTGCCCAAACGTAATAATTGTTGATTTATAATATTATTTCGGGCTCCTTCTTAAGCAAAAACACAAGGTTGATTCGTCTAAAATATAGAGTTTTATTATTAATTACACACCAAATAATATTTACACACTTCCCACGTGTCACACTAACCTAAAATATAGAGAATCAACAATTAAATGTTTGTGCTTCCCTATATTCTCTCCCCGTACAATCTTCTTTATAGAAACCTGGTCTAGTGGATTTCCGAACTTTAATATTTCATTAATTCGTTTCTCACGAATTATCGAGGTAATTAATTATTAAATTAATTGGTTCCCGTGTCACTCTCTCTATCTAAATCTCTGTTTACTTTATCCTGTCTAGCCCTGACCTCTCTCGAGTATTTATGTGTAACTCACCAGCCTATACACAAAGCTTACACATATTTATGTGGAACCGTGGACCCGGCTAGACTTCGAACGTACGAGTCGAGTGAGCCAAATGGTTGTAATTTTGAAGCGTCTCTCCGCGGTAAAATCGCGAAGCGTCTTTACCATCGTGTAACCAACCGCGGGACGTAACACTATCCTATCCTCTATCCTATCCTATCCTCTATCCTATCCAATCCCCTATCGGATCCTCTATCCTATCCTATCCTCAATCCTATCCTATCCTCTATCCTATCCTATCCACTATGCTATCCTATCCTCTATCCTATCCTTTCCCCTATCCTATCCTATCCTGTATTCTGTCCTATCCTCCATCGTCTCCTGTCCTCTATCCTATCCAATCCCCTATCCTATCCTCTACCGTCTCCTATCCTCTATCCTATCCAATCCCCTATCGGATCCTCTATCCTATTCTATCCTCAATCCTATCCTATCCTCAATCCTATCCTATCCTCTATCCTATCCTATCCTTTATCCTATCCTATCCTCTATCCTATCCAATCCCCTATCGGATCCTCTATCCTATCCTATCCTCAATCCTATCCTATCCTCAGTCCTATCCTATCCTCTATCCTATCCTATCCTCTATGCTATCCCATCCTCTATCCTATACTATGCTCTATCCTATCCTATCCTCTATCCTATCCTATCCTCTATCCTATCCTATCCTCTATCCTATCCTATGCTCTATCCTACCCTTTCCTCTATCCTATCCTATCCTCTATTCTATCCTATCCTCCATCGTCTCCTGTCCTCTATCCTATCCAATCCCTTATCCTATCCTCTATCGTCTCCTATCCTCTATCCTATCCAATCCCCTATCGGATCCTCTATCCTATCCTATCCTCTATCCTATCCTATCCTCAATCCTATCTTATCCTCTCTCCTATCCTATCCTCTATCCTATCCTCTATCCTATCCTATCCTCTATCCTATCCTATACTGTATCCTATCCTATCCTCTATCCTATCCTATTCTCTATCCTATCATATCCTCTATCCTATCCTATCCTATCCAATCCCCTATCCTATCCTCAATCCTATCCTATCCTCTATCCTATCCTATCCTCTATCCTATCCTATCCTATCCTCTATCCTATCCTATACTGTATCCTATCCTATCCTCTATCCTATCCTATTCTCTATCCTATCATATCCTCTATCCTATCCTATACCCTATCCTATCCTATCCTCTATACTATCCTATCCTCTATCCTATCCTATACTCTATCCTATCCTATCCTATCCTCTATCCTATCCTATCCTCTATCCTATCCTATGCTCTATCCTATCCTTTCCTCTATTCTATCCTATCCTCTATTCTATCCTATCCTCCATCGTCTCCTGTCCTCTATCCTATCCAATCCCCTATCCTATCCTCTACCGTCTCCTATCCTCTATCCTATCCAATCCCCTATCGGATCCTCTATCCTATTCTATCCTCAATCCTATCCTATCCTCAATCCTATCCTATCCTATCCTCTATCCTATCCTATCCTCTATGCTATCCCATCCTCTATCCTATCCTATGCTCTATCCTACCCTTTCCTCTATCCTATCCTATCCTCAATTCTATCCTATCCTCCATCGTCTCCTGTCCTCTATCCTATCCAATCCCCTATCCTATCCTCTATCGTCTCCTATCCTCTATCCTATCAAATCCCCTATCGGATCCTCTATCCTATCCTATCCTCAATCCTATCTTATCCTCTCTCCTATCCTATACCCTATCCTATCCTATCCTCTATATTATCCTATCCTCTATCCTATCCTATACTCTATCCTATCCTATCCTATCCAATCCCCTATCCTATCCTCAATCCTATCCTATCCTCTATCCTATCCTATCCTCTATCCTATCCTATCCTCTATCCTATCCTATGCTCTATCCTATCCTTTCCTCTATCCTATCCTATCCTCTATTCTATCCTATCCTCCATCGTCTCCTGTCCTCTATCCTATCCAATCCCCTATCGGATCCTCTATCCTATCCTATCCTCTATCCTATCATATCCTCTATCCTATCCTATCCTCTATCCTATCCTATCCTCTATCCTATCCTTTCCCCTATCCTATCCTATCCTCTATTCTATCCTATCCTCCATCGTCTCCTATCCTCTATCCTATCCAATCCCCTATCCGATCCTCTATCCTATCCTATCCTCAATCCTATCCTATCCTCAATCCTATCCTATCCTCTATCCTATCCTATCCTCTATGCTATCCCATCCTCTATCCTATACTATGCTCTATCCTATCTTATCCTCTATCCTATCCTATCCTCTATCCTATCCAATCCCCTATCGGATCCTCTATCCTATCCTATCCTCAATCCTATCCTATCCTCTATCCTATCCTATCCTCTATCCTATCCTATCCTCTATCCTATCCTATGCTCTATCCTATCCTTTCCTCTATCCTATCCTATCCTCTATTCTATCCTATCCTCCATCGTCTCCTGTCCTCTATCCTATCCCATCCCCTATCCTATCCTCTATCGTCTCCTATCCTCTATCCTATCCAATCCCCTATCCTATCCTATCCTCTATCCTATCATATCCTCTATCCTATCCTATCCTCTATCCTATCCTATCCTCTATCCTATCCTTTCCCCTATCCTATCCTATCCTCAATCCTATCCTATCCTCTATCCTATCCTCTATCCTATCCTATCCTCTATCCTATCCTATACTGTATCCTATCCTATCCTCTATCCTATCCTATTCTCTATCCTATCATATCCTCTATCCTATCCTATACCCTATCCTATCCTATCCTCTATATTATCCTATCCTCTATCCTATCCTATACTCTATCCTATCCTATCCTATCCAATCCCCTATCCTATTATCAATCCTATCCTATCCTCTATCCTATCCTATCCTCTATCCTATCCTATCCTATCCTCTATCCTATCCTATACTGTATCCTATCCTATCCTCTATCCTATCCTATTCTCTATCCTATCATATCCTCTATCCTATCCTATACCCTATCCTATCCTATCCTCTATACTATCCTATCCTCTATCCTATCCTATACTCTATCCTATCCTATCCTATCCTCTATCCTATCCTATCCTCTATCCTATCCTATGCTCTATCCTATCCTTTCCTCTATTCTATCCTATCCTCTATTCTATCCTATCCTCCATCGTCTCCTGTCCTCTATCCTATCCAATCCCCTATCCTATCCTCTACCGTCTCCTATCCTCTACCCTATCCAATCCCCTATCGGATCCTCTATCCTATCCTATCCTCTATCCTATCATATCCTCTATCCTACCCTATCCTCTATCCTATCCTATCCTCTATCCTATCCTTTCCCCTATCCTATCCTATCCTCTATTCTATCCTATCCTCCATCGTCTCCTATCCTCTATCCTATCCAATCCCCTATCCGATCCTGTATCCTATCCTATCCTCAATCCTATCCTATCCTCAATCCTATCCTATCCTCTATCCTATCCTATCCTCTATGCTATCCCATCCTCTATCCTATACTATGCTCTATCCTATCTTATCCTCTATCCTATCCTATCCTCTGTCCTATCCTATCCTCAATCCTATCCTATCCTCTATCCTATCCTATCCTTTATCCTATCCAATTCTCTACCCTATCCTATCCTCTATACTATCATATCCTCTATCCTATCCTATCCACTATCCTATCCTATACTCTATCCTATCCTTTCCCCTATCCTATCCCTTCCTCTATTCTGTCCTATCCTCCATCGTCTCCTGTCCTCTATCCTATCCAATCCCCTATCCTATCCTCTACCGTCTCCTATCCTCTATCCTATCCAATCCCCTATCGGATCCTCTATCCTATCCTATCCTCAATCCTATCCTATCCTCAATCCTATCCTATCCTCTATCCTATCCTATCCTCTATCGTCTCCTATCCTCTATCCTATCCAATCCCCTATCGGATCCTCTATCCTATCCTATCCTCAATCCTATCCTATCCTCTATCCTATCCTATCCTCTATCCTATCCTATCCTCTATCCTATCCTATGCTCTATCCTATCCTTTCCTCTATCCTATCCTATCCTCTATTCTATCCTATCCTCCATCGTCTCCTGTCCTCTATCCTATCCAATCCCCTATCCTATCCTCTATCGTCTCCTATCCTCTATCCTATCCAATCCCCTATCGGATCCTCTATCCTATCCTATCCTCTATCCTATCATATCCTCTATCCTATCCTATCCTCTATCCTATCCTATCCTCTATCCTATCCTTTCCCCTATCCTATCCTATCCTCAATCCTATCCTATCCTCTATCCTATCCTATCCTCTATCCTATCCAATCCTCTATCCTATCCTATCCTCTATCCTATCATATCCTCTATGCTATCCTATCCACTATCCTATCCTATCCTCTATCCTATCCTTTCCCCTATCCTATCCTATCCTGTATTCTGTCCTATCCTCCATCGTCTCCTGTCCTCTATCCTATCCAATCCCCTATCCTATCCTCTACCGTCTCCTATCCTCTATCCTATCCAATCCCCTATCGGATCCTCTATCCTATTCTATCCTCAATCCTATCCTATCCTCAATCCTATCCTATCCTCTATCCTATCCTATCCTCTATCCTATCCTATACCCTATCCTATCCTATCCTCTATATTATCCTATCCTCTATCCTATCCTATACTCTATCCTATCCTATCCTATCCAATCCCCTATCCTATTATCAATCCTATCCTATCCTCTATCCTATCCTATCCTCTATCCTATCCTATCCTATCCTATTCTCTATCCTATCATATCCTCTATCCTATCCTATACCCTATCCTATCCTATCCTCTATACTATCCTATCCTCTATTCTATCCTATCCTCCATCGTCTCCTGTCCTCTATCCTATCCAATCCCCTATCCTATCCTCTACCGTCTCCTATCCTCTATCCTATCCAATCCCCTATCGGATCCTCTATCCTATCCTATCCTCAATCCTATCCTATCCTCAATCCTATCCTATCCTCTATCCTATCCTATCCTCTATCGTCTCCTATCCTCTATCCTATCCAATCCCCTATCGGATCCTCTATCCTATCCTATCCTCAATCCTATCCTATCCTCTATCCTATCCTATCCTCTATCCTATCCTATCCTCTATCCTATCCTATGCTCTATCCTATCCTTTCCCCTATCCTATCCTATCCTCTATTCTATCCTATCCTCCATCGTCTCCTGTCCTCTATCCTATCCAATCCCCTATCCTATCCTCTATCGTCTCCTATCCTCTATCCTATCCAATCCCCTATCGGATCCTCTATCCTATCCTATCCTCTATCCTATCATATCCTCTATCCTATCCTATCCTCTATCCTATCATATCCTCTATCCTATCCTATCCTCTATCCTATCCTATCCTCTATCCTATCCTTTCCCCTATCCTATCCTATCCTCAATCCTATCCTATCCTCTATCCTATCCTATCCTCTATCCTATCCAATCCTCTATCCTATCCTATCCTCTATCCTATCATATCCTCTATGCTATCCTATCCACTATCCTATCCTATCCTCTATCCTATCCTTTCCCCTATCCTATCCTATCCTGTATTCTGTCCTATCCTCCATCGTCTCCTGTCCTCTATCCTATCCAATCCCCTATCCTATCCTCTACCGTCTCCTATCCTCCATCCTATCCAATCCCCTATCGGATCCTCTATCCTATTCTATCCTCAATCCTATCCTATCCTCAATCCTATCCTATCCTCTATCCTATCCTATCCTCTATCCTATCCTATCCTCTATCCTATCCAATCCCCTATCGGATCCTCTATCCTATCCTATCCTCAATCCTATCCTATCCTCAATCCTATCCTATCCTCTATCCTATCCTATCCACTATGCTATCCCATCCTCTATCCTATACTATGCTGTATCCTATCCTATCCTCTATCCTATCCTATCCTCTATCCTATCCTATCCTCTATCCTATCCTAAGCTCTATCCTACCCTTTATTCTATCCTATCCTATCCTCTATTCTATCCTATCCTCCATCGTCTCCTGTCCTCTATCCTATCCAATTCCCTATCCTATCCTCTATCGTCTCCTATCCTCTATCCTATCCAATCCCCTATCGGATCCTCTATCCTATCCTATCCTCTATCCTATCCTATCCTCAATCCTATCTTATCCTCTCTCCTATCCTATCCTCTATCCTATCCTCTATCCTATCCTATCCTCTATCCTATCCTATAGTGTATCCTATCCTATCCTCTATCCTATCCTATTCTCTATCCTATCATATCCTCTATCCTATCCTATACCCTATCCTATCCTATCCTCTATATTATCCTATCCTCTATCCTATCCTATACTCTATCCTATCCTATCCTATCCAATCCCCTATCCTATTATCAATCCTATCCTATCCTCTATCCTATCCTATCCTCTATCCTATCCTATCCTATCCTCTATCCTATCCTATACTGTATCCTATCCTATCCTCTATAATATCCTATTCTCTATCCTATCATATCCTCTATCCTATCCTATACCCTATCCTATCCTATCCTCTATACTATCCTATCCTCTATCCTATCCTATACTCTATCCTATCCTATCCTATCCTCTATCCTATCCTATCCTCTATCCTATCCTATGCTCTATCCTATCCTTTCCTCTATTCTATCCTATCCTCTATTCTATCCTATCCTCCATCGTCTCCTGTCCTCTATCCTATCCAATCCCCTATCCTATCCTCTACCGTCTCCTATCCTCTACCCTATCCAATCCCCTATCGGATCCTCTATCCTATCCTATCCTCTATCCTATCATATCCTCTATCCTATCCTATCCTCTATCCTATCCTATCCTCTATCCTATCCTTTCCCCTATCCTATCCTATCCTCTATTCTATCCTATCCTCCATCGTCTCCTATCCTCTATCCTATCCAATCCCCTATCCGATCCTCTATCCTATCCTATCCTCAATCCTATCCTATCCTCAATCCTATCCTATCCTCTATCCTATCCTATCCTCTATGCTATCCCATCCTCTATCCTATACTATGCTCTATCCTATCTTATCCTCTATCCTATCCTATCCTCTATCCTATCCTATCCTCAATCCTATCCTATCCTCTATCCTATTCTATCCTTTATCCTATCCAATTCTCTACCCTATCCTCTCCTCTATACTATCATATCCTCTATCCTATCCTATCCACTATCCTATCGTATACTCTATCCTATCCTTTCCCCTATCCTATCCTATCCTCTATTCTGTCCTATCCTCCATCGTCTCCTGTCCTCTATCCTATCCAATCCCCTATCCTATCCTCTACCGTCTCCTATCCTCTATCCTATCCAATCCCCTATCGGATCCTCTATCCTATCCTATCCTCAATCCTATCCTATCCTCAATCCTATCCTATCCTCAATCCTATCCTATCCTCTATCCTATCCTATCCTCTATCGTCTCCTATCCTCTATCCTATCCAATCCCCTATCGGATCCTCTATCCTATCCTATCCTCAATCCTATCCTATCCTCTATCCTATCCTATCCTCTATCCTATCCTATCCTCTATCCTATCCTATGCTCTATCCTATACTATGCTCTATCCTATCTTATCCTCTATCCTATCCTATCCTCTATCCTATCCTATCCTCAATCCTATCCTATCCTCTATCCTATCCTATCCTTTATCCTATCCAATTCTCTACCCTATCCTATCCTCTATACTATCATATCCTCTATCCTATCCTATCCACTATCCTATCCTATACTCTATCCTATCCTTTCCCCTATCCTATCCTATCCTCTATTCTGTCCTATCCTCCATCGTCTCCTGTCCTCTATCCTATCCAATCCCCTATCCTATCCTCTACCGTCTCCTATCCTCTATCCTATCCAATCCCCTATCGGATCCTCTATCCTATCCTATCCTCAATCCTATCCTATCCTCAATCCTATCCTATCCTCTATCCTATCCTATCCTCTATCGTCTCCTATCCTCTATCCTATCCAATCCCCTATCGGATCCTCTATCCTATCCTATCCTCAATCCTATCCTATCCTCTATCCTATCCTATCCTCTATCCTATCCTATCCTCTATCCTATCCTATGCTCTATCCTATCCTTTCCTCTATCCTATCCTATCCTCTATTCTATCCTATCCTCCATCGTCTCCTGTCCTCTATCCTATCCAATCCCCTATCCTATCCTCTATCGTCTCCTATCCTCTATCCTATCCAATCCCCTATCGGATCCTCTATCCTATCCTATCCTCTATCCTATCATATCCTCTATCCTATCCTATCCTCTATCCTATCCTATCCTCTATCCTATCCTTTCCCCTATCCTATCCTATCCTCAATCCTATCCTATCCTCTATCCTATCCTATCCTCTATCCTATCCAATCCTCTATCCTATCCTATCCTCTATCCTATCATATCCTCTATGCTATCCTATCCACTATCCTATCCTATCCTCTATCCTATCCTTTCCCCTATCCTATCCTATCCTGTATTCTGTCCTATCCTCCATCGTCTCCTGTCCTCTATCCTATCCAATCCCCTATCGGATCCTCTATCCTATCCTATCCTCAATCCTATCCTATCCTCTATCCTATCCTATCCTCTATCCTATCCTATCCTCTATCCTATCCTATGCTCTATCCTATCCTTTCCTCTATCCTATCCTATCCTCTATTCTATCCTATCCTCCATCGTCTCCTGTCCTCTATCCTATCCAATCCCCTATCCTATCCTCTATCGTCTCCTATCCTCTATCCTATCCAATCCCCTATCGGATCCTCTATCCTATCCTATCCTCTATCCTATCCTATCCTCTATCCTATCCTATCCTCAATCCTATCCTATCCTCTATCCTATCCTATCCTCTATCCTATCCTATCCTCTATCCTATCCTATGCTCTATCCTATCCTTTCCTCTATCCTATCCTATCCTCTATTCTATCCTATCCTCCATCGTCTCCTGTCCTCTATCCTATCCAATCCCCTATCCTATCCTCTATCGTCTCCTATCCTCTATCCTATCCAATCCCCTATCGGATCCTCTATCCTATCCTATCCTCTATCCTATCCTATCCTCTATCCTATCCTATCCTCAATCCTATCCTATCCTCTATCCTATCCTATCCTTTATCCTATCCAATTCTCTACCCTATCCTCTCCTCTATACTATCATATCCTCTATCCTATCCTATCCACTATCCTATCGTATACTCTATCCTATCCTTTCCCCTATCCTATCCTATCCTCTATTCTGTCCTATCCTCCATCGTCTCCTGTCCTCTATCCTATCCAATCCCCTATCCTATCCTCTACCGTCTCCTATCCTCTATCCTATCCAATCCCCTATCGGATCCTCTATCCTATCCTATCCTCAATCCTATCCTATCCTCAATCCTATCCTATCCTCTATCCTATCCTATCCTCTATCGTCTCCTATCCTCTATCCTATCCAATCCCCTATCGGATCCTCTATCCTATCCTATCCTCAATCCTATCCTATCCTCTGTCCTATCCTATCCTCTATCCTATCCTATCCTCTATCCTATCCTATGCTCTATCCTATACTATGCTCTATCCTATCTTATCCTCTATCCTATCCTATCCTCTATCCTATCCTATCCTCAATCCTATCCTATCCTCTATCCTATCCTATCCTTTATCCTATCCAATTCTCTACCCTATCCTATCCTCTATACTATCATATCCTCTATCCTATCCTATCCACTATCCTATCCTATACTCTATCCTATCCTTTCCCCTATCCTATCCTATCCTCTATTCTGTCCTATCCTCCATCGTCTCCTGTCCTCTATCCTATCCAATCCCCTATCCTATCCTCTACCGTCTCCTATCCTCTATCCTATCCAATCCCCTATCGGATCCTCTATCCTATCCTATCCTCAATCCTATCCTATCCTCAATCCTATCCTATCCTCTATCCTATCCTATCCTCTATCGTCTCCTATCCTCTATCCTATCCAATCCCCTATCGGATCCTCTATCCTATCCTATCCTCAATCCTATCCTATCCTCTATCCTATCCTATCCTCTATCCTATCCTATCCTCTATTCTATCCTATGCTCTATCCTATCCTTTCCTCTATCCTATCCTATCCTCTATTCTATCCTATCCTCCATCGTCTCCTGTCCTCCATCGTCTCCTGTCCTCTATCCTATCCAATCCCCTATCCTATCCTCTATCGTCTCCTATCCTCTATCCTATCCAATCCCCTATCGGATCCTCTATCCTATCCTATCCTCTATCCTATCATATCCTCTATCCTATCCTATCCTCTATCCTATCCTATCCTCTATCCTATCCTTTCCCCTATCCTATCCTATCCTCAATCCTATCCTATCCTCTATCCTATCCTATCCTCTATCCTATCCAATCCTCTATCCTATCCTATCCTCTATCCTATCATATCCTCTATGCTATCCTATCCACTATCCTATCCTATCCTCTATCCTATCCTTTCCCCTATCCTATCCTATCCTGTATTCTGTCCTATCCTCCATCGTCTCCTGTCCTCTATCCTATCCAATCCCCTATCCTATCCTCTACCGTCTCCTATCCTCTATCCTATCCAATCCCCTATCGGATCCTCTATCCTATTCTATCCTCAATCCTATCCTATCCTCAATCCTATCCTATCCTCTATCCTATCCTATCCTCTATCCTATCCTATACCCTATCCTATCCTATCCTCTATATTATCCTATCCTCTATCCTATCCTATACTCTATCCTATCCTATCCTATCCAATCCCCTATCCTATTATCAATCCTATCCTATCCTCTATCCTATCCTATCCTCTATCCTATCCTATCCTATCCTATTCTCTATCCTATCATATCCTCTATCCTATCCTATACCCTATCCTATCCTATCCTCTATACTATCCTATCCTCTATTCTATCCTATCCTCCATCGTCTCCTGTCCTCTATCCTATCCAATCCCCTATCCTATCCTCTACCGTCTCCTATCCTCTATCCTATCCAATCCCCTATCGGATCCTCTATCCTATCCTATCCTCAATCCTATCCTATCCTCAATCCTATCCTATCCTCTATCCTATCCTATCCTCTATCGTCTCCTATCCTCTATCCTATCCAATCCCCTATCGGATCCTCTATCCTATCCTATCCTCAATCCTATCCTATCCTCTATCCTATCCTATCCTCTATCCTATCCTATCCTCTATCCTATCCTATGCTCTATCCTATCCTTTCCTCTATCCTATCCTATCCTCTATTCTATCCTATCCTCCATCGTCTCCTGTCCTCTATCCTATCCAATCCCCTATCCTATCCTCTATCGTCTCCTATCCTCTATCCTATCCAATCCCCTATCGGATCCTCTATCCTATCCTATCCTCTATCCTATCATATCCTCTATCCTATCCTATCCTCTATCCTATCATATCCTCTATCCTATCCTATCCTCTATCCTATCCTATCCTCTATCCTATCCTTTCCCCTATCCTATCCTATCCTCAATCCTATCCTATCCTCTATCCTATCCTATCCTCTATCCTATCCAATCCTCTATCCTATCCTATCCTCTATCCTATCATATCCTCTATGCTATCCTATCCACTATCCTATCCTATCCTCTATCCTATCCTTTCCCCTATCCTATCCTATCCTGTATTCTGTCCTATCCTCCATCGTCTCCTGTCCTCTATCCTATCCAATCCCCTATCCTATCCTCTACCGTCTCCTATCCTCTATCCTATCCAATCCCCTATCGGATCCTCTATCCTATTCTATCCTCAATCCTATCCTATCCTCAATCCTATCCTATCCTCTATCCTATCCTATCCTCTATCCTATCCTATCCTCTATCCTATCCAATCCCCTATCGGATCCTCTATCCTATCCTATCCTCAATCCTATCCTATCCTCAATCCTATCCTATCCTCTATCCTATCCTATCCACTATGCTATCCCATCCTCTATCCTATACTATGCTGTATCCTATCCTATCCTCTATCCTATCCTATCCTCTATCCTATCCTATCCTCTATCCTATCCTAAGCTCTATCCTACCCTTTATTCTATCCTATCCTATCCTCTATTCTATCCTATCCTCCATCGTCTCCTGTCCTCTATCCTATCCAATTCCCTATCCTATCCTCTATCGTCTCCTATCCTCTATCCTATCCAATCCCCTATCGGATCCTCTATCCTATCCTATCCTCTATCCTATCCTATCCTCAATCCTATCTTATCCTCTCTCCTATCCTATCCTCTATCCTATCCTCTATCCTATCCTATCCTCTATCCTATCCTATACTGTATCCTATCCTATCCTCTATCCTATCCTATTCTCTATCCTATCATATCCTCTATCCTATCCTATACCCTATCCTATCCTATCCTCTATATTATCCTATCCTCTATCCTATCCTATACTCTATCCTATCCTATCCTATCCAATCCCCTATCCTATTATCAATCCTATCCTATCCTCTATCCTATCCTATCCTCTATCCTATCCTATCCTATCCTCTATCCTATCCTATACTGTATCCTATCCTATCCTCTATAATATCCTATTCTCTATCCTATCATATCCTCTATCCTATCCTATACCCTATCCTATCCTATCCTCTATACTATCCTATCCTCTATCCTATCCTATACTCTATCCTATCCTATCCTATCCTCTATCCTATCCTATCCTCTATCCTATCCTATGCTCTATCCTATCCTTTCCTCTATTCTATCCTATCCTCTATTCTATCCTATCCTCCATCGTCTCCTGTCCTCTATCCTATCCAATCCCCTATCCTATCCTCTACCGTCTCCTATCCTCTACCCTATCCAATCCCCTATCGGATTCTCTATCCTATCCTATCCTCTATCCTATCATATCCTCTATCCTATCCTATCCTCTATCCTATCCTATCCTCTATCCTATCCTTTCCCCTATCCTATCCTATCCTCTATTCTATCCTATCCTCCATCGTCTCCTATCCTCTATCCTATCCAATCCCCTATCCGATCCTCTATCCTATCCTATCCTCAATCCTATCCTATCCTCAATCCTATCCTATCCTCTATCCTATCCTATCCTCTATGCTATCCCATCCTCTATCCTATACTATGCTCTATCCTATCTTATCCTCTATCCTATCCTATCCTCTATCCTATCCTATCCTCAATCCTATCCTATCCTCTATCCTATCCTATCCTTTATCCTATCCAATTCTCTACCCTATCCTCTCCTCTATACTATCATATCCTCTATCCTATCCTATCCACTATCCTATCCTATACTCTATCCTATCCTTTCCCCTATCCTATCCTATCCTCTATTCTGTCCTATCCTCCATCGTCTCCTGTCCTCTATCCTATCCAATCCCCTATCCTATCCTCTACCGTCTCCTATCCTCTATCCTATCCAATCCCCTATCGGATCCTCTATCCTATCCTATCCTCAATCCTATCCTATCCTCAATCCTATCCTATCCTCTATCCTATCCTATCCTCTATCGTCTCCTATCCTCTATCCTATCCAATCCCCTATCGGATCCTCTATCCTATCCTATCCTCAATCCTATCCTATCCTCTATCCTATCCTATCCTCTATCCTATCCTATCCTCTATCCTATCCTATGCTCTATCCTATCCTTTCCTCTATCCTATCCTATCCTCTATTCTATCCTATCCTCCATCGTCTCCTGTCCTCTATCCTATCCAATCCCCTATCCTATCCTCTATCGTCTCCTATCCTCTATCCTATCCAATCCCCTATCGGATCCTCTATCCTATCCTATCCTCTATCCTATCATATCCTCTATCCTATCCTATCCTCTATCCTATCCTATCCTCTATCCTATCCTTTCCCCTATCCTATCCTATCCTCAATCCTATCCTATCCTCTATCCTATCCTATCCTCTATCCTATCCAATCCTCTATCCTATCCTATCCTCTATTATCATATCCTCTATGCTATCCTATCCACTATCCTATCCTATCCTCTATCCTATCCTTTCCCCTATCCTATCCTATCCTGTATTCTGTCCTATCCTCCATCGTCTCCTGTCCTCTATCCTATCCAATCCCCTATCCTATCCTCTACCGTCTCCTATCCTCTATCCTATCCAATCCCCTATCGGATCCTCTATCCTATCCTATCCTCAATCCTATCCTATCCTCAATCCTATCCTATCCTCTATCCTATCCTATCCTCTATCGTCTCCTATCCTCTATCCTATCCAATCCCCTATCGGATCCTCTATCCTATCCTATCCTCAATCCTATCCTATCCTCTATCCTATCCTATCCTCTATCCTATCCTATGCTCTATCCTATCCTTTCCTCTATCCTATCCTATCCTCTATTCTATCCTATCCTCCATCGTCTCCTGTCCTCTATCCTATCCAATCCCCTATCCTATCCTCTATCGTCTCCTATCCTCTATCCTATCCAATCCCCTATCGGATTCTCTATCCTATCCTATCCTCTATCCTATCATATCCTCTATCCTATCCTATCCTCTATCCTATCCTATCCTCTATCCTATCCTTTCCCCTATCCTATCCTATCCTCAATCCTATCCTATCCTCTATCCTATCCTATCCTCTATCCTATCCAATCCCCTATCGGATCCTCTATCCTATTCTATCCTCAATCCTATCCTATCCTCAATCCTATCCTATCCTCTATCCTATCCTATCCTCTATCCTATCCTATACCCTATCCTATCCTATCCTCTATATTATCCTATCCTCTATCCTATCCTATACTCTATCCTATCCTATCCTATCCAATCCCCTATCCTATTATCAATCCTATCCTATCCTCTATCCTATCCTATCCTCTATCCTATCCTATCCTCTATCCTATCCTATCCTATCCTATTCTCTATCCTATCATATCCTCTATCCTATCCTATACCCTATCCTATCCTATCCTCTATACTATCCTATCCTCTATTCTATCCTATCCTCCATCGTCTCCTGTCCTCTATCCTATCCAATCCCCTATCCTATCCTCTACCGTCTCCTATCCTCTATCCTATCCAATCCCCTATCGGATCCTCTATCCTATCCTATCCTCAATCCTATCCTATCCTCAATCCTATCCTATCCTCTATCCTATCCTATCCTCTATCGTCTCCTATCCTCTATCCTATCCAATCCCCTATCGGATCCTCTATCCTATCCTCAATCCTATCCTATCCTCTATCCTATCCTATCCTCTATCCTATCCTATCCTCTATCCTATCCTATGCTCTATCCTATCCTTTCCTCTATCCTATCCTATCCTCTATTCTATCCTATCCTCCATCGTCTCCTGTCTTCTATCCTATCCAATCCCCTATCCTATCCTCTATCGTCTCCTATCCTCTATCCTATCCAATCCCCTATCGGATCCTCTATCCTATCCTATCCTCTATCCTATCCAATCCCCTATCCTATCCTCTACCGTCTCCTATCCTCTACCCCATCCAATCCCCTATCGGATCCTCTATCCTATTCTATCCTCAATCCTATCCTATCCTCAATCCTATCCTATCCTCTATCCTATCCTATCCTCTATCCTATCCTATCCTCTATCCTATCCTATCCTCTATCCTATCCAATCCCCTATCGGATCCTCTATCCTATCCTATCCTCAATCCTATCCTATCCTCAATCCTATCCTATCCTCTATCCTATCCTATCCTCTATGCTATCCCATCCTCTATCCTATCCTATGCTCTATCCTATCCTTTCCTCTATCCTATCCTATCCTCTATTCTATCCTATCCTCCATCGTCTCCTGTCCTCTATCCTATCCAATCCCCTATCCTATCCTCTATCGTCTCCTATCCTCTAGCCTATCCAATCCCCCATCGGATCCTCTATCCTATCCTATCCTCTATCCTATCCTATCCTCAATCCTATCTTATCCTCTCTCCTATCCTATCCTCTATCCTATCCTATCCTCTATCCTATGCTATCCTCAATCCTATCCTATCCTCTATCCTATCCTATACTCTATCCTATCCTATCCTATCCAATCCCCTATCCTATCCTCTATTCGACCCTATCCTCTATCCTATCGTATCCTCTATACTATCGTATCCTCTATCCTATCGTGTCCTCGATCCTATAATATCATCCATCCTATCCTATTCTCTATCCTACCCTATCCTATCCTCTATCCGATCCTATTCTCTATCGTATCCTATCCGCTATCGTCTCCTGTCCTCTATCCTGTCCAATCCCCTATCCTATTCTCTATCGTCAACTATCCTATATCCTATCCAATCCCCTATCCGCTCCTCTATATTATCCTCTTTACTATCCTGTTCTCTATCCTATACTATCCTCTATCGTATCCTATCCTCTATCCTATCCAATCCTCTATTCTATCCTCTATCCTATCCTATCCTCTCTCCTATCATATCCTCTATCCTATCCTATCCTCTATCCTATCCTATCCTCTATCCTATCCTTTCCCCTATCCTATCCTATCCTCTATTCTATCCTATCCTCCATCGTCTCCTGTCCTCTATGCTATCCAATCCCCTATCCTATCCTCTATCCTATCCTATCCTCAATCCTATCCTATCCTCTATCCTATCCTATCCTCTATCCTATCCAATCCCCTATCGGATCCTCTATCCTATCCTATCCTCAATCCTATCCTATCCTCAATCCTATCCTATCCTCTATCCTATCCTATCCTCTATCCTATCCTATCCTCTATCCTATCCAATCCCCTATCGGATCCTCTATCCTATCCTATCCTCAATCCTATCCTATCCTCAATCCTATCCTATCCTCTATCCTATCCTATCCTCTATCCTATCCTATCCTCTATCCTATCCTTTCCTCGATTCTATCCTATCCTCCATCGTCTCCTGTCCTCTATCCTATCCAATCCCCTATCCTATCCTCTATCGTCTCCTATCCTCTAGCCTATCCAATCCCCCATCGGATCCTCTATCCTATCCTATCCTCTATCCTATCCTATCCTCAATCCTATCTTATCCTCTCTCCTATCCTATCCTCTATCCTATCTTCTATCCTATCCTATCCTCTATCCTATCCTATACTGTATCCTATCCTATCCTCTATCCTATCCTCTATCTTATGCTATCCTCAATCCTATCCTATCCTCTATCCTATCCTATCCTCTATGCTATCCCATCCTCTATCCTATCCTATGCTCTATCCTCAATCCTATTCTCTATCCTACCCTATCCTCTATCCTATCCTATACTCTAACCTATCCTATCCTCTATCCTGACCTATACTCTATCCTATCCTATGCTATCCAATCCCCTATCCTATCCTCTATTCGACCCTATCCTCTATCCTATCGTATCCTCTATACTATCGTATCCTTTATCCTATCGTGTCCTCGATCCTATAATATCATCCATCCTATCCTATTCTCTATCCTACCCTATCCTATCCTCTATCCTATCCTATTCTCTATCGTATCCTATCCGCTATCTTCTCCTGTCCTCTATCTTGTCCAATCCCCTATCCTATTCTCTATCGTCAACTATCCTATATCCTATCGAATCCCCTATCCGCTCCTCTATATTATCCTCTTTACTATCCTGTTCTCTATCCTATACTATCCTCTGTCGTATCCTATCCTCTATCCTATCCAATCCTCTATTCTATCCTCTATCCTATCCTATCCTCTCTCCTATCATATCCTCTATCCTATCCTATCCTCTATCCTATCCTATCCTCTATTCTATCCTATCCTCCATCGTCTCCTGTCCTCTATGCTATCCAATCCCCTATCCTATCCTCTATCCTATCCTATCCTCAATCCTATCCTATCCTCTATCCTATCCTATCCTCTATCCTATCCAATCCCCTATCGGATCCTCTATCCTATCCTATCCTCAATCCTATCCTATCCTCAATCCTATCCTATCCTCTATCCTATCCTATCCTCTATCCTATCCTATCCTCTATCCTATCCAATCCCCTATCGGATCCTCTATCCTATCCTATCCTCAATCCTATCCTATCCTCAATCCTATCCTATCCTCTATCCTATCCTATCCTCTATCCTATCCTATCCTCTATCCTATCCTTTCCTCGATTCTATCCTATCCTCCATCGTCTCCTGTCCTCTATCCTATCCAATCCCCTATCCTATCCTCTATCGTCTCCTATCCTCTAGCCTATCCAATCCCCCATCGGATCCTCTATCCTATCCTATCCTCTATCCTATCCTATCCTCAATCCTATCTTATCCTCTCTCCTATCCTATCCTCTATCCTATCTTCTATCCTATCCTATCCTCTATCCTATCCTATACTGTATCCTATCCTATCCTCTATCCTATCCTATCCTCTATTGTATCCTATCCTCCATCGTCTCCTGTCCCCTATCCTATCCAATCCCCTATCCTATCCTCTATCGTCTCCTATCCTCTATCCTATCCAATCCCCTATCGGATCCTCTATCCTATCCTATCCTCAATCCTATCCTATCCTCTATCCTATCCTATCCTCTATCCTATCCTATCCTCTATCCTATCCTATGCTCTATCCTATCCTTTCCTCTATCCTATCCTATCCTCTATTCTATCCTATCCTCCATCGTCTCCTGTCCTCTATCCTATCCAATCCCCTATCCTATCCTCTATCGTCTCCTATCCTCTAGCCTATCCAATCCCCCATCGGATCCTCTATCCTATCCTATCCTCTATCCTATCCTATCCTCAATCCTATCTTATCCTCTCTCCTATCCTATCCTCTATCCTATCCTATCCTCTATCCTATCCTATACTGTATCCTATCCTATCCTCTATCCTATCCTATCCTCTATCCTATGCTATCCTCAATCCTATCCTATCCTCTATCCTATCCTATACTCTATCCTATCCTATCCTATCCAATCCCCTATCCTATCCTCTATTCGACCCTATCCTCTATCCTATCGTATCCTCTATACTATCGTATCCTCTATCCTATCGTGTCCTCGATCCTATAATATCATCCATCCTATCCTATTCTCTATCCTACCCTATCCTATCCTCTATCCTATCCTATTCTCTATCGTATCCTATCCGCTATCGTCTCCTGTCCTCTATCCTGTCCAATCCCCTATCCTATTCTCTATCGTCAACTATCCTATATCCTATCCAATCCCCTATCCGCTCCTCTATATTATCCTCTTTACTATCCTGTTCTCTATCCTATATTATCCTCTATCGTATCCTATCCTCTATCCTATCCAATCCTCTATTCTATCCTCTATCCTATCCTATCCTCTCTCCTATCATATCCTCTATCCTATCCTATCCTCTATCCTATCCTATCCTCTATCCTATCCTTTCCCCTATCCTATCCTATCCTCTATTCTATCCTATCTACCATCGTCTCCTGTCCTCTATGCTATCCAATCCCCTATCCTATCCTCTATCCTATCCTATCCTCAATCCTATCCTATCCTCTATCCTATCCTATCCTCTATCCTATCCAATCCCCTATCGGATCCTCTATCCTATCCTATCCTCAATCCTATCCTATCCTCAATCCTATCCTATCCTCTATCCTATCCTATGCTCTATCCTATCCTATCCTCTATCCTATCCAATCCCCTATCGGATCCTCTATCCTATCCTATCCTCAATCCTATCCTATCCTCAATCCTATCCTATCCTCTATCCTATCCTATCCTCTATCCTATCCTATCCTCTATCCTATCCTATCCTCTATCCTATCCTTTCCTCGATTCTATCCTATCCTCCATCGTCTCCTGTCCTCTATCATATCCAATCCCCTATCCTATCCTCTATCGTCTCCTATCCTCTATCCTATCCAATCCCCTATCGGATCCTCCATCCTATCCTATCCTCTATCCTATCCTATCCCCAATCCTATCCTATCCTCTATCCTATCCTATCCTCTATCCTATCCTATCCTCTATCCTATCCTATCCTCTATCCTATCCTATCCTCTATCCTATCCTATCCTCTATCCTATCCTATCCTCTATCCTATCCTATTCTCTATCGTATCCTATCCGCTATCGTCTCCTATGCTCTAGCCTATCCAATCCCCCATCGGATCCTCTATCCTATCCTATCCTCTATCCTATCCTATCCTCAATCCTATCTTATCCTCTCTCCTATCCTATCCTCTATCCTATCTTCTATCCTATCCTATCCTCTATCCTATCCTTTCCCCTATCCTATCCTATCCTCCATCGTCTCCTGTCCTCTATCCTATCCAATCCCCTATCCTATCCTCTATCGTCTCCTATCCTCTAGCCTATCCAATCCCCTATCGGATCCTCTATCCTATCCTATCCTCAATCCTATCCTATCCTCAATCCTATCCTATCCTCTATCCTATCCTATCCTCTATGCTATCCCATCCTCTATCCTATACTATGCTCTATCCTATCCTATCCTCTATCCTATCCTATCCTCTATCCTATCCTATCCTCTATCCTATCCTATCCTCTATGCTATCCCATCCTCTATCCTATACTATGCTCTATCCTATCCTATCCTCTATCCTATCCTATCCTCTATCCTATCCTATCCTCTATGCTATCCCATCCTCTATCCTATCCTATCCTCTATCCTATCCTATCCTCTATCCTATCCTATCCTCTATCGTATGCTCTATCCTCAATCCTATCCTCTATCCTATCCTATCCTCTATCCTATCCTATCCTCTATCCTATCCAATCCTCTATCCTATCCTCTATCCTATCCTCTATCCTATCCTATCCTCTATCCTATCCTATACTGTATCCTATCCTATCCTCTATCCTATCCTATCCTCAATCCTATCTTATCCTCTCTCCTATCCTATCCTCTATCCTATCCTCTATCCTATCCTATCCTCTATCCTATCCTATACTGTATCCTATCCTATCCTCTATCCTATCCTATTCTCTATCCTATCATATCCTCTATCCTATCCTATCCTCTATATTATCCTATCCTCTATCCTATCCTATACTCTATCCTATCCTATCCTATCCAATCCCCTATCCTATCCTCAATCCTATCCTATCCTCTATCCTATCCTATCCTCTATCCTATACTATCCAATCCTCTATCCTATCTTCTATCCTATCCTATCCTCTATCCTATCCTTTCCCCTATCCTATCCTATCCTCTATTCTATCCTATCCTCCATCGTCTCCTGTCCTCTATCCTATCCAATCCCCTATCCTATCCTCTATCGTCTCCTATCCTCTATCCTATCGAATCCCCTATCCGATCCTCTATCCTATCCTATCCTCAATCCTATCCTATCCTGTATCCTATCCTATGCTCTATCCTATCCTATCCTCAATCCTATCCTATCCTCTATCCTATCCTATCCTCTATGCTATCCCATCCTCTATCCTATCCTATCCTCTATCCTATCCTATTCTCTATCCTATCCTATCCTCTATCCTATCCTATCCTCTATCCTATGCTCTATCCTCAATCCTATCCTCTATCCTATCCTATCCTCTATCCTATCCAATCCTCTATCCTATCCTCTATCCTATCCTATCCTCTATCCTATCATATCCTCTATCCTATCCTATCCTCTATCCTATCCTATCCTCTATCCTATCATTTCCCCTATCCTATCCTATCCTCTATTCTATCCTATCCTCCATCGTCTCCTGTCCTCTACCCTATCCAATCCCCTATCCTATCCTCTATCGTCTCCGATCCTCTATCCTATCCAATCCCCTATCGGATCCTCTATCCTATCCTATCCTCAATCCTATCCTATCCTCTATCCTATCCTATCCTCTATCCTATCCTATCCTCTATCCTATCCTATGCTCTATCCTATCCTTTCCTCTATCCTATCCTATCCTCTATTCTATCCTATCCTCCATCGTCTCCTGTCCTCTATCCTATCCAATCCCCTATCGGATCCTCTATCCTATCCTATCCTCTATCCTATCATATCCTCTATCCTATCCTATCCTCTATCCTATCCTATCCTCTATCCTATCCTTTCCCCTATCCTATCCTATCCTCTATTCTATCCTATCCTCCATCGTCTCCTATCCTCTATCCTATCCAATCCCCTATCCGATCCTCTATCCTATCCTATCCTCAATCCTATCCTATCCTCAATCCTATCCTATCCTCTATCCTATCCTATCCTCTATGCTATCCCATCCTCTATCCTATACTATGCTCTATCCTATCTTATCCTCTATCCTATCCTATCCTCTATTCTATCCTATCCTCAATCCTATCCTATCCTCTATCCTATCCTATCCTTTATCCTATCCTATCCTCTATCCTATCCTATCCTCTATCGTCTCCTATCCTCTATCCTATCCAATCCCCTATCGGATCCTCTATCCTATCCTATCCTCAATCCTATCCTATCCTCTATCCTATCCTATCCTCTATCCTATCCTTTCCTCTATCCTATCCTATCCTCTATTCTATCCTATCCTCCATCGTCTCCTGTCCTCTATCCTATCCAATCCCCTATCCTATCCTCTATCGTCTCCTATCCTCTATTCCTATCCAATCCCCTATCGGATCCTCTATCCTATCCTATCCTCTATCCTATCATATCTTTTTTCCTATCCTATCCTCTATCCTATCCTATCCTCTATCCTATCCTTTCCCCTATCCTATCCTATCCTCTATTCTATCCTATCCTCCATCGTCTCCTGTCCTCTATGCTATCCAATCCCCTATCCTATCCTCTATCCTATCCTATCCTCAATCCTATCCTATCCTCAATCCCATCCTATCCTCTATCCTATCCTATCCTCTATGCTATCCCATCCTCTATCCTGTACTATGCTCTATCCTATCTTATCCTCTATCCTATCCTATCCTCTATCCTATCCTATCCTCAATCCTATCCTATCCTCTATCCTATCCTATCCTCTATCCTATCCAATCCTCTATCCTATCCTATCCTCTATCCTATCATATTCTCTATCCTATCCTATCCACTATCCTATCCTATCCTCTATCCTATCCTTTCCCCTATCCTATCCTATCCTGTATTCTGTCCTATCCTCCATCGTCTCCTGTCCTCTATCCTATCCAATCCCCTATCCTATCCTCTACCGTCTCCTATCCTCTATCCTATCCAATCCCCTATCGGATCCTCTATCCTATTCTATCCTCAATCCTATCCTATCCTCAATCCTATCCTATCCTCTATCCTATCCTATCCTCTATCCTATCCTATCCTCTATCCTATCCAATCCCCTATCGGATCCTCTATCGTATCCTATCCTCAATCCTATCCTATCCTCTATCCTATCCTATCCACTATCCTATCCTATCCTCTATCCTATCCTTTCCCCTATCCTATCCTATCCTGTATTATGTCCTATCCTCCATCGTCTCCTGTCCTCTATCCTATCCAATCCCCTATCCTATCCTCTACCGTCTCCTATCCTCTATCCTATCCAATCCCCTATCGGATCCTCTATCCTATTCCATCCTCAATCCTATCCTATCCTCAATCCTATCCTATCCTCTATCCTATCCTATCCTCTATCCTATCCTATCCTCTATCCTATCCAATCCCCTATCGGATCCTCTATCCTATCCTATCCTCAATCCTATCCTATCCTCAAACCTATCCTATCCTCTATCCTATCCTATCCTCTATGCTATCCCATCCTCTATCCTATACTATGCTCTATCCTATCCTATCCTCTATCCTATCCTATCCTCTATCCTATCCTATCCTCTATCCTATCCTATCCTCTATCCTATCCTATCCTGTATTCTGTCCTATCCTCCATCGTCTCCTGTCCTCTATCCTATCCAATCCCCTATCCTATCCTCTACCGTCTCCTATCCTCTATCCTATCCAATCCCCTATCGGATCCTCTATCCTATTCTATCCTCAATCCTATCCTATCCTCAATCCTATCCAATCCTCTATCCTATCCTATCCTCTATCCTATCCTATCCTCTATCCTATCCTTTCCTCTATCCTATCCTATCCTCTATTCTATCCTATCCTCCATCGTCTCCTGTCCTCTATCCTATCCAATCCCCTATCCTATCCTCTATCGTCTCCTATCCTCTATTCCTATCCAATCCCCTATCGGATCCTCTATCCTATCCTATCCTCTATCCTATCATATCTTTTTTCCTATCCTATCCTCTATCCTATCCTATCCTCTATCCTATCCTTTCCCCTATCCTATCCTATCCTCTATTCTATCCTATCCTCCATCGTCTCCTGTCCTCTATGCTATCCAATCCCCTATCCTATCCTCTATCCTATCCTATCCTCAATCCTATCCTATCCTCAATCCCATCCTATCCTCTATCCTATCCTATCCTCTATGCTATCCCATCCTCTATCCTGTACTATGCTCTATCCTATCTTATCCTCTATCCTATCCTATCCTCTATCCTATCCTATCCTCAATCCTATCCTATCCTCTATCCTATCCTATCCTCTATCCTATCCAATCCTCTATCCTATCCTATCCTCTATCCTATCATATTCTCTATCCTATCCTATCCACTATCCTATCCTATCCTCTATCCTATCCTTTCCCCTATCCTATCCTATCCTGTATTCTGTCCTATCCTCCATCGTCTCCTGTCCTCTATCCTATCCAATCCCCTATCCTATCCTCTACCGTCTCCTATCCTCTATCCTATCCAATCCCCTATCGGATCCTCTATCCTATTCTATCCTCAATCCTATCCTATCCTCAATCCTATCCTATCCTCTATCCTATCCTATCCTCTATCCTATCCTATCCTCTATCCTATCCAATCCCCTATCGGATCCTCTATCGTATCCTATCCTCAATCCTATCCTATCCTCTATCCTATCCTATCCACTATCCTATCCTATCCTCTATCCTATCCTTTCCCCTATCCTATCCTATCCTGTATTATGTCCTATCCTCCATCGTCTCCTGTCCTCTATCCTATCCAATCCCCTATCCTATCCTCTACCGTCTCCTATCCTCTATCCTATCCAATCCCCTATCGGATCCTCTATCCTATTCCATCCTCAATCCTATCCTATCCTCAATCCTATCCTATCCTCTATCCTATCCTATCCTCTATCCTATCCTATCCTCTATCCTATCCAATCCCCTATCGGATCCTCTATCCTATCCTATCCTCAATCCTATCCTATCCTCAAACCTATCCTATCCTCTATCCTATCCTATCCTCTATGCTATCCCATCCTCTATCCTATACTATGCTCTATCCTATCCTATCCTCTATCCTATCCTATCCTCTATCCTATCCTATCCTCTATCCTATCCTATCCTCTATCCTATCCTATCCTGTATTCTGTCCTATCCTCCATCGTCTCCTGTCCTCTATCCTATCCAATCCCCTATCCTATCCTCTACCGTCTCCTATCCTCTATCCTATCCAATCCCCTATCGGATCCTCTATCCTATTCTATCCTCAATCCTATCCTATCCTCAATCCTATCCTATCCTCTATCCTATCCTATCCTCTATCCTATCCTATCCTCTATCCTATCCAATCCCCTATCGGATCCTCTATCCTATCCTATCCTCAATCCTATCCTATCCTCAATCCTATCCTATCCTCTATCCTATCCTATCCTCTATGCTATCCCATCCTCTATCCTATACTATGCTCTATCCTATCCTATCCTCTATCCTATCCTATCCTCTATCCTATCCTATCCTCTATCCTATCCTATGCTCTATCCTACCCTTTCCTCTATCCTATCCTATCCTCTATTCTATCCTATCCTCCATCGTCTCCTGTCCTCTATCCTATCCAATCCCCTATCCTATCCTCTACCGTCTCCTATCCTCTATCCTATCCAATCCCCTATCGGATCCTCTATCCTATTCTATCCTCAATCCTATCCTATCCTCAATCCTATCCTATCCTCTACCGTCTCCTATCCTCTATCCTATCCAATCCCCTATCGGATCCTCTATCCTATCCTATCCTCTATCCTATCCTATCCTCAATCCTATCTTATCCTCTCTCCTATCCTATCCTCTATCCTATCCTCTATCCTATCCTATCCTCTATCCTATCCTATACTGTATCCTATCCTATCCTCTATCCTATCCTATTCTCTATCCTATCATATCCTCTATCCTATCCTCTATCCTATCCTATCCTGTATTCTGTCCTATCCTCCATCGTCTCCTGTCCTCTATCCTATCCAATCCCCTATCCTATCCTCTACCGTCTCCTATCGTCTATCCTATCCAATCCCCTATCGGATCCTCTATCCTATTCTATCCTCAATCCTATCCTATCCTCAATCCTATCCTATCCTCTATCCTATCCTATCCTCTATCCTATCCTATCCTCTATCCTATCCAATCCCCTATCGGATCCTCTATCCTATCCTATCCTCAATCCTATCCTATCCTCAATCCTATCCTATCCTCTATCCTATCCTATCCTCTATGCTATCCCATCCTCTATCCTATACTATGCTCTATCCTATCCTATCCTCTATCCTATCCTATCCTCTATCCTATCCTATCCTCTATCCTATCCTATGCTCTATCCTACCCTTTCCTCTATCCTATCCTATCCTCTATTCTATCCTATCCTCCATCGTCTCCTGTCCTCTATCCTATCCAATCCCCTATCCTATCCTCTACCGTCTCCTATCCTCTATCCTATCCAATCCCCTATCGGATCCTCTATCCTATTCTATCCTCAATCCTATCCTATCCTCAATCCTATCCTATCCTCTACCGTCTCCTATCCTCTATCCTATCCAATCCCCTATCGGATCCTCTATCCTATCCTATCCTCTATCCTATCCTATCCTCAATCCTATCTTATCCTCTCTCCTATCCTATCCTCTATCCTATCCTCTATCCTATCCTATCCTCTATCCTATCCTATACTGTATCCTATCCTATCCTCTATCCTATCCTATTCTCTATCCTATCATATCCTCTATCCTATCCTATACCCTATCCTATCCTATCCTCTATATTATCCTATCCTCTATCCTATCCTATACTCTATCCTATCCTATCCTATCCAATCCCCTATCCTATCCTCAATCCTATCCTATCCTCTATCCTATCCAATCCTCTATCCTATCCTATCCTATCCTCTATCCTATCCAATACTGTATCCTATCCTATCCTCTATCCTATCCTATTCTCTATCCTATCATATCCTCTATCCTATCCTATACCCTATCCTATCCTATCCTCTATACTATCCTATCCTCTATCCTATCCTATACTCTATCCTATCCTATCCTATCCTCTATCCTATCCTATCCTCTATCCTATCATATCCTCTATCCTATCCTATGCTCTATCCTATCCTTTCCTCTATTCTATCCTATCCTCTATTCTATCCTATCCTCCATCGTATCCTGTCCTCTATCCTATCCAATCCCCTATCCTATCCTCTACCGTCTCCTATCCTCTATCCTATCCAATCCCCTATCGGATCCTCTATCCTATTCTATCCTCAATCCTATCCTATCCTCAATCCTATCCTATCCTCTATCCTATCCTATCCTCTATCCTATCCTATCCTCTATCCTATCCAATCCCCTATCGCATCCTCTATCCTATCCTATCCTCAATCCTATCCTATCCTCTATCCTATCCTATCCTCTATGCTATCCCATCCTCTATCCTATCCTATGCTCTATTCTACCCTTTCCTCTATCCTATCCTATCCTCTATTCTATCCTATCCTCCATCGTCACCTGTCCTCTACCCTATCCAATCCCCTATCCTATCCTCTATCGTCTCCTATCCTCTATCCTATCCAATCCCCTATCGGATCCTCTATCCTATCCTATCCTCAATCCTATCTTATCCTCTCTCCTATCCTATCCTCTATCCTATCCTATCCTCTATCCTATCCTATACTGTATCCTATCCTATCCTCTATCCTATCCTATTCTCTATCCTATCATATCCTCTATCCTATCCTATACCCTATCCTATCCTATCCTCTATATTATCCTATCCTCTATCCTATCCTATACTCTATCCTATCCTATCCTATCCAATCCCCTATCCTATCCTCAATCCTATCCTATCCTCTATCCTATCCTATCCTCTATCCTATCCTATCCTCTATCCTATCCTATGCCCTATCCTATCCTTTCCTCTATCCTATCCTATCCTCTATTCTATCCTATCCTCCATCGTCTCCTGTCCTCTATCATATCCAATCCCCTATCCTATCCTCTATCGTCTCCTATCCTCTATCCTATCCAATCCCCTATCGGATCCTCTATCCTATCCTATCCTCTATCCTATCATATCCTCTATCCTATCCTATCCTCTATCCTATCCTATCCTCTATCCTATCCTTTCCCCTATCCTATCCTATCCTCTATTCTATCCTATCCTGCATCGTCTCCTATCGTCTATCCTATCCAATCCCCTATCCGATCCTCTATCCTATCCTATCCTCAATCCTATCCTATCCTCAATGCTATCCTATCCTCTATCCTATCCTATCCTCTATGCTATCCCATCCTCTATCCTATACTATGCTCTATCCTATCTTATCCTCTATCCTATCCTATCCTCTATCCTATCCTATCCTCAATCCTATCCTATCCTCTATCCTATCCTATCCTTTATCCTATCCAATCCTCTACCCTATCCTATCCTCTATCCTATCATATCCTCTATCCTATCCTATCCACTATCCTATCCTGTACTCTATCCTATCCTTTCCCCTATCCTATCCTATCCTCTATTCTGTCCTATCCTCCATCGTCTCCTGTCCTCTATCCTATCCAATCCCCTATCCTATCCTCTACCGTCTCCTATCCTCTATCCTATCCAATCCCCTATCGGATCCTCTATCCTATCCTATCGTCAATCCTATCCTATCCTCTATCCTATCCTATCCTCTATGCTATCCCATCCTCTATCCTATCCTATGCTCTATCCTCAATCCTATTCTCTATCCTACCCTATCCTCTATCCTATCCTATACTCTAACCTATCCTATCCTCTATCCTATCCTATAATCTATCCTATCCTATCCTATCCAATCCCCTATCCTATCCTCTATTCGACCCTATCCTCTATCCTTTCGTATCCTCTATACTATCGTATCCTCTATCCTATCGTGTCCTCGATCCTATAATATCATCCATCCTATCCTATTCTCTATCCTACCCTATCCTATCCTCTATCCTATCCTATTCTCTATCGTATCCTATCCGCTATCGTCTCCTGTCCTCTATCCTGTCCAATCCCCTATCCTATTCTCTATCGTCAACTATCCTATATCCTATCCAATCCCCTATCCGCTCCTCTATATTATCCTCTTTACTATCCTGTTCTCTATCCAATACTATCCTCTATCGTATCCTATTCTCTATCCTATCCAATCCTCTATCCTATCCTCTATCCTATCCTATCCTCTATCCTATCATATCCTCTATCCTATCCTATCCTCTATCCTATCCTATCCTCTATCCTATCCTTTCCCCTATCCTAACCTATCCACTATTCTATCCTATCCTCCATCGTCTCCTGTCCCCTATCCTATCCAATCCCCTATCCTATCCTCTACCGTCTCCTATCCTCTATCCTATCCAATCCCCTATCGCATCCTCTATCCTATTCTATCCTCAATCCTATCCTATCCTCAATCCTATCCTATCCTCTATCCTATCCTATCCTCTATCCTATCCTATCCTCTATCCTATCCTATCCTCTATCCTATCCTATCCTCTATCCTATCCTATCCTCTATCCTATCCTATCCTCTATCCTATCCTATCCTCTATCCTATCCTATCCTCTATCCTATCCTCTATCCTATCCTATCCTCTATCCTATCCTATCCTCTATCCTATCCTATCCTCTATCCTATCCTATCCTCTATCCTATCCTATCCTCTATCCTATCCTATCCTATATCCTATCCTATCCTCTATCCTATCCTATCCTCTATCCTATCCTATCCTCTATCCTATCCTATCCTCTATCCTATCCTATCCTCTATCCTATGCTCTATCCTCAATCCTATCCTCTATCCTATCCTATCCTCTATCCTATCCTATCCTCTATCCTATCCTATCCTCTATCCTATCCTATCCTCTATCCTATCCTATCCTCTATCCTATCCTATCGTCAATCCTATCCTATCCTCTATCCTATCCTATCCTCTATCCTATCCTATACT
The DNA here is from genome assembly GCF_050948215.1 of Halictus rubicundus. NCBI lineage: Eukaryota > Metazoa > Arthropoda > Insecta > Hymenoptera > Halictidae > Halictus > Halictus rubicundus. The sequence continues at coordinate 367,953 of NW_027488583.1, read as the reverse complement.
CTAACCTATCCTATCCTCTATCCTATCCTATAATCTATCCTATCCTATCCTATCCAATCCCCTATCCTATCCTCTATTCGACCCTATCCTCTATCCTTTCGTATCCTCTATACTATCGTATCCTCTATCCTATCGTGTCCTCGATCCTATAATATCATCCATCCTATCCTATTCTCTATCCTACCCTATCCTATCCTCTATCCTATCCTATTCTCTATCGTATCCTATCCGCTATCGTCTCCTGTCCTCTATCCTGTCCAATCCCCTATCCTATTCTCTATCGTCAACTATCCTATATCCTATCCAATCCCCTATCCGCTCCTCTATATTATCCTCTTTACTATCCTGTTCTCTATCCAATACTATCCTCTATCGTATCCTATTCTCTATCCTATCCAATCCTCTATCCTATCCTCTATCCTATCCTATCCTCTATCCTATCATATCCTCTATGCTATCCTATCCTCTATCCTATCCTATCCTCTATCCTATCCTTTCCCCTATCCTAACCTATCCACTATTCTATCCTATCCTCCATCGTCTCCTGTCCTCTATCCTATCCAATCCCCTATCCTATCCTCTACCGTCTCCTATCCTCTATCCTATCCAATCCCCTATCGCATCCTCTATCCTATTCTATCCTCAATCCTATCCTATCCTCAATCCTATCCTATCCTCTATCCTATCCTATCCTCTATCCTATCCTATCCTCTATCCTATCCTATCCAATCCCCTATCGCATCCTCTATCCTATCCTATCCTCAATCCTATCCTATCCTCTATCCTATCCTATCCTCTATGCTATCCCATCCTCTATCCTATCCTATGCTCTATCCTACCCTTTCCTCTATCCTATCCTATCCTCTATTCTATCCTATCCTCCATCGTCTCCTGTCCTCTACCCTATCCAATCCCCTATCCTATCCTCTATCGTCTCCTATCCTCTATCCTATCCAATCCCCTATCGGATCCTCTATCCTATCCTATCCTCAATCCTATCTTATCCTCTCTCCTATCCTATCCTCTATCCTATCCTATCCTCTATCCTATCCTATACTGTATCCTATCCTATCCTCTATCCTATCCTATTCTCTATCCTATCATATCCTCTATCCTATCCTATACCCTATCCTATCCTATCCTCTATATTATCCTATCCTCTATCCTATCCTATACTCTATCCTATCCTATCCTATCCAATCCCCTATCCTATCCTCAATCCTATCCTATCCTCTATCCTATCCTATCCTCTATCCTATCCTATCCTCTATCCTATCATGTCCTCTACCCTATCCTATCCTCTATCCTATCCTATCCTCTATCCTATCCTTTCCCCTATCCTATCCTATCCTCTATTCTATCCTATCCTGCATCGTCTCCTATCCTCTATCCTATCCAATCCCCTATCCGATCCTCTATCCTATCCTATCCTCAATCCTATCCTATCCTCAATCCTATCCTATCCTCTATCCTATCCTATCCTCTATGCTATCCCATCCTCTATCCTATACTATGCTCTATCCTATCTTATCCTCTATCCTATCCTATCCTCTATCCTATCCTATCCTCAATCCTATCCTATCCTCTATCCTATCCTATCCTTTATCCTATCAAATCCTCTACCCTATCCTATCCTCTATCCTATCATATCCTCTATCCTATCCTATCCACTATCCTATCCTGTACTCTATCCTATCCTTTCCCCTATCCTATCCTATCCTCTATTCTGTCCTATCCTCCATCGTCTCCTGTCCTCTATCCTATCCAATCCCCTATCCTATCCTCTACCGTCTCCTATCCTCTATCCTATCCAATCCCCTATCGGATCCTCTATCCTATCCTATCCTCAATCCTATCCTATCCTCAATCCTATCCTATCCTCTATCCTATCCTATCCTCTATCGTCTCCTATCCTCTATCCTATGCAATCCCCTATCGGATCCTCTATCCTATCCTATCCTCAATCCTATCCTATCCTCTATCCTATCCTATCCTCTATCCTATCCTATCCTCTATCCTATCCTATCCACTATCCTATCCTATCCTCTATCCTATCCTATCCTCTATCCTATCCTATCCTTCTCTCCTATCCTATCCTCTATCCTATCCTATCCTCTATCCTATCCTATCCTCTATCCTATCCTATCCTATATCCTATCCTATCCTCTATCCTATCCTATCCTCTATCCTATCCTATCCTCTATCCTATCCTATCCTCTATCCTATCCTATCCTCTATCCTATCCTATCCTCTATCCTATCCTATCCTCTATCCTATCCTCTATCCTTTCCTCTATCCTATCCTATCCTCTATCGTATCCTATCCTCTATCCTATCCTATCCTCTATCCTATCCTCTATCCTATCCACTATCCTATCCTATCCTCTATCGTATCCTATCCTCTATCCTATCCTATCCTCTATCCTATCCTATCCTCTATCCTATCCTATCCTCTATCCTATCCTATCCTCTATCCTATCCTATCCTCTATCCTATCCTATCCTCTATCCTATCCTATCCTCAATCCTATCCTATCCTCTATCCTATCCTATCCTCTATGCTATCCCATCCTCTATCCTATCCTATCCTCTATCCTATCCTATCCTCTATCCTATCCTATCCTCTATCCTATGCTCTATCCTCAATCCTATCCTCAATCCTATCCTCTATCCTATCCTCTATCCTATCCTAGCCTCTATCCTATCCAATCCTCTATCCTATCCTCTATCCTATCCTATCCTCTATCCTATCATATCCTCTATCCTATCCTATCCTCTATCCTATCCTATCCTCTATCCTATCCTTTCCCCTATCCTATCCTATCCGATATTCTATCCTATCCTCCATCGTCTCCTGTCCTCTATCCTATCCTATCCTCTATCCTACCCTATGCTCAATCCTATCCTTTCCTCTATCCTATCCTATCCTCTATTCTATCCTATCTTCCATCGTCTTCTGTCCTCTATCCTATCCAATCCCCTATCCTATCCTCTATAGTCTCCTATCCTCTATCCTATCCAATCACCTATCCTATCCTCTATCGTCTCCTATCCTCTATCCTATCCAATCCCCTATCGGATCCTCTATCCTATCCTATCATCAATCCTATCCTATCCTCAATCCTATCCTATCCTCTATCCTATCCTATCCTCTATGCTAATCCATCCTCTATCCTATACTATGCTCTATCCTATCCTATTCTCTATCCTATCCTATCCTCAATCCTATCCTATCCTCTATCCTATCCTATCCTCTATGCTATCCCATCCTCTATCCTATCCTATCCTCTATCCTATCCTATCCTCTATCCTATCCTATCCTCTATCCTATGCTCTATCCTCAATCCTATCCTCTATCCTATCCTATCCTCTATCCTATCCTCTATCCTATCCTAGCCTCTATCCTATCCAATCCTCTATCCTATCCTCTATCCTATCCTATCCTCTATCCTATCATATCCTCTATCCTATCCTATCCTCTATCCTATCCTATCCTCTATCCTATCCTTTCCCCTATCCTATCCTATCCGATATTCTATCCTATCCTCCATCGTCTCCTGTCCTCTATCCTATCCTATCCTCTATCCTACCCTATGCTCAATCCTATCCTTTCCTCTATCCTATCCTATCCTCTATTCTATCCTATCTTCCATCGTCTCCTGTCCTCTATCCTATCCAATCCCCTATCCTATCCTCTATCCTATCCTATCCTCTATCCTATCCTATCCTCTATCCTATCCTATCCTCTATCCTATCCTATCCTCTATCCTATCCTATCCTCTATCCTATCCTATCCTCTATCCTATCCTCTATCCTATCCTATCCTCTATGCTATCCTATCCTCTATCCTATCATATCCTCTATCCTATCCTATCCTCTATCCTATCCTATCCTCTATCCTATCCTATCCTCTATCCTATCCTATCCTCTATCCTATCCTATCCTCTATCCTATCCTATCCTCTATCCTATCCTATCCTCTATCCTATGCTCTATCCTCAATCCTATCCTCTATCCTATCCTATCCTCTATCCTATCCTATCCTCTCTCCTATCCTATCCTCTATCCTATCCTATCCTCTATCCTATCCTATCGTCAATCCTATCCTATCCTCTATCCTATCCTATCCTCTGTGCTATCCCATCCTCTATCCTATCCTATGCTCTATCCTCAATCCTATTCTCTATCCTACCCTATCCTCTATCCTATCCTATACTCTAACCTATCCTATCCTCTATCCTATCCTATAATCTATCCTATCCTATCCTATCCAATCCCCTATCCTATCCTCTATTCGACCCTATCCTCTATCCTTTCGTATCCTCTATACTATCGTATCCTCTATCCTATCGTGTCCTCGATCCTATAATATCATCCATCCTATCCTATTCTCTATCCTACCCTATCCTATCCTCTATCCTATCCTATTCTCTATCGTATCCTATCCGCTATCGTCTCCTGTCCTCTATCCTGTCCAATCCCCTATCCTATTCTCTATCGTCAACTATCCTATATCCTATCCAATCCCCTATCCGCTCCTCTATATTATCCTCTTTACTATCCTGTTCTCTATCCAATACTATCCTCTATCGTATCCTATTCTCTATCCTATCCAATCCTCTATCCTATCCTCTATCCTATCCTATCCTCTATCCTATCATATCCTCTATCCTATCCTATCCTCTATCCTATCCTATCCTCTATCCTATCCTTTCCCCTATCCTAACCTATCCTCTATTCTATCCTATCCTCCATCGTCTCCTGTCCTCTATCCTATCCAATCCCCTATCCTATCCCATCCTCTATCCTATCCTATGCTCTATCCTCAATCTTATTCTCTATCCTACCCTATCCTCTATCCTATCCTATCCTCAATCCTATCCTATCCTCTATCCTATCCTAACCTCTATGCTATCCCTATCCTCTATCCTATACTATGCTCTATCCTATCCTATCCTCTATCCTATCCTATCCTCAATCCTATCCTATCCTCTATCCTATCCTATCCTCTATGCTATCCCATCATCTATCCTATCCTATCCTGTATCCTATCCTAACCTCTATCCTATCCTATCCTCTATCCTATGCTCTATCCTCAATCCTATACTCTATCCTATCCTATGCTCTATCCTCAATCGTATACTCTATCCTATCCTATCCTCTATCCTATCCTATACTCTATCCTATCCTATCCTCAATCCTATCCTATCCTCTATCCTATCCTATCCTCTATGCTATCCCATCATCTATCCTATCCTATCCTGTATCCTATCCTATCCTCTATCCTATCCTATCCTCTATCCTATGCTCTATCCTCAATCCTATACTCTATCCTATCCTATGCTCTATCCTCAATCGTATACTCTATCCTATCCTATCCTCTATCCTATCCTATACTCTATCCTATCCTATCCTCTATCCTATGCTCTATCCCCAATCCTATACTCTATCCTATCCTATCCTCTATCCTATCCTATCCTCTATCCTATCCTATCGTCAATCCTATCCTATCCTCTATCCTATCCTATCCTCTATGCTATCCCATCCTCTATCCTATCCTATGCTCTATCCTATCCTATCCTCTATCCTATCCTATCCTCTATCCTATCCTATCCTCTATCCTATCCTATCCTCTATCCTATTCTATCCTCTATCCTATCCTATCCTCTATCCTATCCTATCCTCTATCCTATCCTATCCTCTATCCTATCCTATCCTCTATCCTATCCTATCCTCTATCCTATCCTATCCTCTATCCTATCCTCTATCCTATCCTCTATCCTATCCTATCCTCTATCGTATCCTATCCTCTATCCTATCCTATCCTCTATCCTATCCTATCCTCTATCCTATCCTATCCTCTATCCTATCCTATCCTCTATCCTATCCTATCCTCTATCCTATCCTATCCTCTATCCTATCCTATCCTCAATCCTATCCTATCCTCTATCCTATCCTATCCTCTATGCTATCCCATCCTCTATCCTATCCTATCCTCTATCCTATCCTATCCTCTATCCTATCCTATCCTCTATCCTATGCTTCTATCCTCAATCCTATCCTCTATCCTATCCTATCCTCTATCCTATCCTCTATCCTATCCTATCCTCTATCCTATCATATCCTCTATCCTATCCTATCCTCTATCCTATCCTATCCTCTATCCTCTCCTTTCCCCTATCCTATCCTATCCGATATTCTATCCTATCCTCCATCGTCTCCTGTCCTCTATCCTATCCTATCCTCTATCCTACCCTATGCTCAATCCTATCCTTTCCTCTATCCTATCCTATCCTCTATTCTATCCTATCTTCCATCGTCTCCTGTCCTCTATCCTATCCAATCCCCTATCCTATCCTCTATCCTATCCAATCACCTATCCTATCCTCTATCGTCTCCTATCCTCTATCCTATCCAATCCCCTATCGGATCCTCTATCCTATCCTATCATCAATCCTATCCTATCCTCAATCCTATCCTATCCTCTATCCTATCCTATCCTCTATGCTATCCCATCCTCTATCCTATACTATGCTCTATCCTATCCTATTCTCTATCCTATCCTATCCTCAATCCTATCCTATCCTCTATCCTATCCTATCCTCTATGCTATCCCATCCTCTATCCTATCCTATCCTCTATCCTATCCTATCCTCTATCCTATCCTATCCTCTATCCTATGCTCTATCCTCAATCCTATATTCTATCCTATCCTATCCTCTATCCTATCCTCTATCCTATCCTAGCCTCTATCCTATCCAATCCTCTATCCTATCCTCTATCCTATCCTATCCTCTATCCTATCATATCCTCTATCCTATCCTATCCTCTATCCTATCCTATCCTCTATCCTATCCTTTCCCCTATCCTATCCTATCCGATATTCTATCCTATCATCCATCGTCTCCTGTCCTCTATCCTATCCTATCCTCTATCCTACCCTATGCTCAATCCTATCCTTTCCTCTATCCTATCCTATCCTCTATTCTATCCTATCTTCCATCGTCTCCTGTCCTCTATCCTATCCAATCCCCTATCCTATCCTCTATCCTATCCTATCCTCTATCCTATCCTATCCTCTATCCTATCCTATCCTCTATCCTATCCTATCCTCTATCCTATCCTATCCTCTATCCTATCCTATCCTCTATCCTATCCTATCCTCTATCCTATCCTCTATCCTATCCTATCCTCTATGCTATCCTATCCTCTATCCTATCATATCCTCTATCCTATCCTATCCTCTATCCTATCCTATCCTCTATCCTATCCTATCCTCTATCCTATCCTATCCTCTATCCTATCCTATCCTCTATCCTATCCTATCCTCTATCCTATGCTCTATCCTCAATCCTATCCTCTATCCTATCCTATCCTCTATCCTATCCTATCCTCTCTCCTATCCTATCCTCTATCCTATCCTATCCTCTATCCTATCCTATCCTCTATCCTATCCTATCGTCAATCCTATCCTATCCTCTATCCTATCCTATCCTCTGTGCTATCCCATCCTCTATCCTATCCTATGCTCTATCCTCAATCCTATTCTCTATCCTACCCTATCCTCTATCCTATCCTATACTCTAACCTATCCTATCCTCTATCCTATCCTATAATCTATCCTATCCTATCCTATCCAATCCCCTATCCTATCCTCTATTCGACCCTATCCTCTATCCTTTCGTATCCTCTATACTATCGTATCCTCTATCCTATCGTGTCCTCGATCCTATAATATCATCCATCCTATCCTATTCTCTATCCTACCCTATCCTATCCTCTATCCTATCCTATTCTCTATCGTATCCTATCCGCTATCGTCTCCTGTCCTCTATCCTGTCCAATCCCCTATCCTATTCTCTATCGTCAACTATCCTATATCCTATCCAATCCCCTATCCGCTCCTCTATATTATCCTCTTTACTATCCTGTTCGCTATCCAATACTATCCTCTATCGTATCCTATTCTCTATCCTATCCAATCCTCTATCCTATCCTCTATCCTATCCTATCCTCTATCCTATCATATCCTCTATCCTATCCTATCCTCTATCCTATCCTATTCTCTATCGTATCCTATCCGCTATCGTCTCCTGTCCTCTATCCTATCCAATCCCCTATCCTATCCCATCCTCTATCCTATCCTATGCTCTATCCTCAATCTTATTCTCTATCCTACCGTATCCTCTATCCTATCCTATCCTCAATCCTATCCTATCCTCTATCCTATCCTAACCTCTATGCTATCCCATCCTCTATCCTATAATATGCTCTATCCTATCCTATCCTCTATCCTATCCTATCCTCAATCCTATCCTATCCTCTATCCTATCCTATCCTCTATGCTATCCCATCATCTATCCTATCCTATCCTGTATCCTATCCTAACCTCTATCCTATCCTATCCTCTATCCTATGCTCTATCCTCAATCCTATACTCTATCCTATCCTATGCTCTATCCTCAATCGTATACTCTATCCTATCCTATCCTCTATCCTATCCTATACTCTATCCTATCCTATCCTCAATCCTATCCTATCCTCTATCCTATCCTATCCTCTATCCTATGCTCTATCCTCAATCCTATACTCTATCCTATCCTATGCTCTATCCTCAATCGTATACTCTATCCTATCCTATGCTCTATCCTCAATCCTATTCTCTATCCTATCCTATACTCTATCCTATCCTATCCTATCCTCTTTACTATCCTGTTCTCTATCCTATCCTATCCTCTATCCTATCCTCTATCCTATCCTATCCTCTCTCCTATCCTATCCTCTATCCAATCCTCTATCCTATCCTATCCTCTATCCTATCCTATACTCTATCCTATCCTATCCTATCCAATCCCCCATCCTATCCTCTATTCGATCCTATCCTCTATCCTAACGTATCCTCTATCGTATCCTATCCTCTATCCTATCCAATGCTCTATCCTATCCTCTATCCTATCCTATCCTCTCTCCTATCCTATCCTCTATCCTATCCTATCCTCTATCCTATCCGCTCCTCTATCGTATCCTATCCTCTCTCCTATCCTATCCTCTATCCTATCCTCTATCGTATCCTATCCTCTATCCTATCCAATGCTCTATCCTATCCTCTATCCTATCCTATCCTCTATCCTATCCTATCCTCTATCCTATCCTATCCTCTATCCTATCCTATCCTCTATCCTATCCTATCCTCTATCCTATCCTATCCTCTATCCTATCCTATCCTCTATCCTATCCTCTATCCTATCCTATCCTCTATGCTATCCTATCCTCTATCCTATCATATCCTCTATCCTATCCTATCCTCTATCCTATCCTATCCTCTATCCTATCCTATCCTCTATCCTATCCTATCCTCTATCCTATCCTATCCTCTATCCTATCCTATCCTCTATCCTATCCTATCCTCTATCCTATGCTCTATCCTCAATCCTATCCTCTATCCTATCCTATCCTCTATCCTATCCTATCCTCTCTCCTATCCTATCCTCTATCCTATCCTATCCTCTATCCTATCCTATCGTCAATCCTATCCTATCCTCTATCCTATCCTATCCTCTGTGCTATCCCATCCTCTATCCTATCCTATGCTCTATCCTCAATCCTATTCTCTATCCTACCCTATCCTCTATCCTATCCTATACTCTAACCTATCCTATCCTCTATCCTATCCTATAATCTATCCTATCCTATCCTATCCAATCCCCTATCCTATCCTCTATTCGACCCTATCCTCTATCCTTTCGTATCCTCTATACTATCGTATCCTCTATCCTATCGTGTCCTCGATCCTATAATATCATCCATCCTATCCTATTCTCTATCCTACCCTATCCTATCCTCTATCCTATCCTATTCTCTATCGTATCCTATCCGCTATCGTCTCCTGTCCTCTATCCTGTCCAATCCCCTATCCTATTCTCTATCGTCAACTATCCTATATCCTATCCAATCCCCTATCCGCTCCTCTATATTATCCTCTTTACTATCCTGTTCTCTATCCAATACTATCCTCTATCGTATCCTATTCTCTATCCTATCCAATCCTCTATCCTATCCTCTATCCTATCCTATCCTCTATCCTATCATATCCTCTATCCTATCCTATCCTCTATCCTATCCTATCCTCTATCCTATCCTTTCCCCTATCCTAACCTATCCTCTATTCTATCCTATCCTCCATCGTCTCCTGTCCTCTATCCTATCCAATCCCCTATCCTATCCCATCCTCTATCCTATCCTATGCTCTATCCTCAATCTTATTCTCTATCCTACCCTATCCTCTATCCTATCCTATCCTCAATCCTATCCTATCCTCTATCCTATCCTAACCTCTATGCTATCCCATCCTCTATCCTATACTATGCTCTATCCTATCCTATCCTCTATCCTATCCTATCCTCAATCCTATCCTATCCTCTATCCTATCCTATCCTCTATGCTATCCCATCATCTATCCTATCCTATCCTGTATCCTATCCTAACCTCTATCCTATCCTATCCTCTATCCTATGCTCTATCCTCAATCCTATACTCTATCCTATCCTATGCTCTATCCTCAATCGTATACTCTATCCTATCCTATCCTCTATCCTATCCTATACTCTATCCTATCCTATCCTCAATCCTATCCTATCCTCTATCCTATCCTATCCTCTATGCTATCCCATCATCTATCCTATCCTATCCTGTATCCTATCCTATCCTCTATCCTATCCTATCCTCTATCCTATGCTCTATCCTCAATCCTATACTCTATCCTATCCTATGCTCTATCCTCAATCGTATACTCTATCCTATCCTATCCTCTATCCTATCCTATACTCTATCCTATCCTATCCTCTATCCTATGCTCTATCCCCAATCCTATACTCTATCCTATCCTATCCTCTATCCTATCCTATCCTCTATCCTATCCTATCGTCAATCCTATCCTATCCTCTATCCTATCCTATCCTCTATGCTATCCCATCCTCTATCCTATCCTATGCTCTATCCTATCCTATCCTCTATCCTATCCTATCCTCTATCCTATCCTATCCTCTATCCTATCCTATCCTCTATCCTATTCTATCCACTATCCTATCCTATCCTCTATCCTATCCTATCCTCTATCCTATCCTATCCTCTATCCTATCCTATCCTCTATCCTATCCTATCCTCTATCCTATCCTATCCTCTATCCTATCCTATCCTCTATCCTATCCTCTATCCTATCCTCTATCCTATCCTATCCTCTATCGTATCCTATCCTCTATCCTATCCTATCCTCTATCCTATCCTATCCTCTATCCTATCCTATCCTCTATCCTATCCTATCCTCTATCCTATCCTATCCTCTATCCTATCCTATCCTCTATCCTATCCTATCCTCAATCCTATCCTATCCTCTATCCTATCCTATCCTCTATGCTATCCCATCCTCTATCCTATCCTATCCTCTATCCTATCCTATCCTCTATCCTATCCTATCCTCTATCCTATGCTCTATCCTCAATCCTATCCTCTATCCTATCCTATCCTCTATCCTATCCTCTATCCTATCCTAGCCTCTATCCTATCCAATCCTCTATCCTATCCTCTATCCTATCCTATCCTCTATCCTATCATATCCTCTATCCTATCCTATCCTCTATCCTATCCTATCCTCTATCCTATCCTTTCCCCTATCCTATCCTATCCGATATTCTATCCTATCCTCCATCGTCTCCTGTCCTCTATCCTATCCTATCCTCTATCCTACCCTATGCTCAATCCTATCCTTTCCTCTATCCTATCCTATCCTCTATTCTATCCTATCTTCCATCGTCTCCTGTCCTCTATCCTATCCAATCCCCTATCCTATCCTCTATCCTATCCAATCACCTATCCTATCCTCTATCGTCTCCTATCCTCTATCCTATCCAATCCCCTATCGGATCCTCTATCCTATCCTATCATCAATCCTATCCTATCCTCAATCCTATCCTATCCTCTATCCTATCCTATCCTCTATGCTATCCCATCCTCTATCCTATACTATGCTCTATCCTATCCTATTCTCTATCCTATCCTATCCTCAATCCTATCCTATCCTCTATCCTATCCTATCCTCTATGCTATCCCATCCTCTATCCTATCCTATCCTCTATCCTATCCCATCCTCTATCCTATCCTATCCTCTATCCTATGCTCTATCCTCAATCCTATCCTCTATCCTATCCTATCCTCTATCCTATCCTCTATCCTATCCTAGCCTCTATCCTATCCAATCCTCTATCCTATCCTCTATCCTATCCTATCCTCTATCCTATCATATCCTCTATCCTATCCTATCCTCTATCCTATCCTATCCTCTATCCTATCCTTTCCCCTATCCTATCCTATCCGATATTCTATCCTATCCTCCATCGTCTCCTGTCCTCTATCCTATCCTATCCTCTATCCTACCCTATGCTCAATCCTATCCTTTCCTCTATCCTATCCTATCCTCTATTCTATCCTATCTTCCATCGTCTCCTGTCCTCTATCCTATCCAATCCCCTATCCTATCCTCTATCCTATCCTATCCTCTATCCTATCCTATCCTCTATCCTATCCTATCCTCTATCCTATCCTATCCTCTATCCTATCCTATCCTCTATCCTATCCTATCCTCTATCCTATCCTATCCTCTATCCTATCCTATCCTCTATCCTATCCTATCCTCTATCCTATCCTATCCTCTATCCTATCCTATCCTCTATCCTATCCTATCCTCTATCCTATCCTATCCTCTATCCTATCCTATCCTCTATCCTATCCTATCCTCTCTCCTATCCTATCCTCTATCCTATCCTATCCTCTATCCTATCCTATCCTCTATCCTATCCTATCGTCAATCCTATCCTATCCTCTATCCTATCCTATCCTCTGTGCTATCCCATCCTCTATCCTATCCTATGCTCTATCCTCAATCCTATTCTCTATCCTACACTATCCTCTATCCTATCCTATACTCTAACCTATCCTATCCTCTATCCTATCCTATAATCTGTCCTATCCTATCCTATCCAATCCCCTATCCTATCCTCTATTCGACCCTATCCTCTATCCTTTCGTATCCTCTATACTATCGTATCCTCTATCCTATCGTGTCCTCGATCCTATAATATCATCCATCCTATCCTATTCTCTATCCTACCCTATCCTATCCTCTATCCTATCCTATTCTCTATCGTATCCTATCCGCTATCGTCTCCTGTCCTCTATCCTGTCCAATCCCCTATCCTATTCTCTATCGTCAACTATCCTATATCCTATCCAATCCCCTATCCGCTCCTCTATATTATCCTCTTTACTATCCTGTTCTCTATCCAATACTATCCTCTATCGTATCCTATTCTCTATCCTATCCAATCCTCTATCCTATCCTCTATCCTATCCTATCCTCTATCCTATCATATCCTCTATCCTATCCTATCCTCTATCCTATCCTATCCTCTATCCTATCCTTTCCCCTATCCTAACCTATCCTCTATTCTATCCTATCCTCCATCGTCTCCTGTCCTCTATCCTATCCAATCCCCTATCCTATCCCATCCTCTATCCTATCCTATGCTCTATCCTCAATCTTATTCTCTATCCTACCCTATCCTCTATCCTATCCTATCCTCAATCCTATCCTATCCTCTATCCTATCCTAACCTCTATGCTATCCCATCCTCTATCCTATACTATGCTCTATCCTATCCTATCCTCTATCCTATCCTATCCTCAATCCTATCCTATCCTCTATCCTATCCTATCCTCTATGCTATCCCATCATCTATCCTATCCTATCCTGTATCCTATCCTAACCTCTATCCTATCCTATCCTCTATCCTATGCTCTATCCTCAATCCTATACTCTATCCTATCCTATGCTCTATCCTCAATCGTATACTCTATCCTATCCTATCCTCTATCCTATCCTATACTCTATCCTATCCTATCCTCAATCCTATCCTATCCTCTATCCTATCCTATCCTCTATGCTATCCCATCATCTATCCTATCCTATCCTGTATCCTATCCTATCCTGTATCCTATCCTATCCTCTATCCTATGCTCTATCCTCAATCCTATACTCTATCCTATCCTATGCTCTATCCTCAATCGTATACTCTATCCTATCCTATCCTCTATCCTATCCTATACTCTATCCTATCCTATCCTCTATCCTATGCTCTATCCCCAATCCTATACTCTATCCTATCCTATCCTCTATCCTATCCTATCCTCTATCCTATCCTATCGTCAATCCTATCCTATCCTCTATCCTATCCTATCCTCTATGCTATCCCATCCTCTATCCTATCCTATGCTCTATCCTATCCTATCCTCTATCCTATCCTATCCTCTATCCTATCCTATCCTCTATCCTATCCTATCCTCTATCCTATTCTATCCACTATCCTATCCTATCCTCTATCCTATCCTATCCTCTATCCTATCCTATCCTCTATCCTATCCTATCCTCTATCCTATCCTATCCTCTATCCTATCCTATCCTCTATCCTATCCTATCCTCTATCCTATCCTCTATCCTATCCTCTATCCTATCCTATCCTCTATCGTATCCTATCCTCTATCCTATCCTATCCTCTATCCTATCCTATCCTCTATCCTATCCTATCCTCTATCCTATCCTATCCTCTATCCTATCCTATCCTCTATCCTATCCTATCCTCAATCCTATCCTATCCTCTATCCTATCCTATCCTCTATGCTATCCCATCCTCTATCCTATCCTATCCTCTATCCTATCCTATCCTCTATCCTATCCTATCCTCTATCCTATGCTCTATCCTCAATCCTATCCTCTATCCTATCCTATCCTCTATCCTATCCTCTATCCTATCCTAGCCTCTATCCTATCCAATCCTCTATCCTATCCTCTATCCTATCCTATCCTCTATCCTATCATATCCTCTATCCTATCCTATCCTCTATCCTATCCTATCCTCTATCCTATCCTTTCCCCTATCCTATCCTATCCGATATTCTATCCTATCCTCCATCGTCTCCTGTCCTCTATCCTATCCTATCCTCTATCCTACCCTATGCTCAATCCTATCCTTTCCTCTATCCTATCCTATCCTCTATTCTATCCTATCTTCCATCGTCTCCTGTCCTCTATCCTATCCAATCCCCTATCCTATCCTCTATCCTATCCAATCACCTATCCTATCCTCTATCGTCTCCTATCCTCTATCCTATCCAATCCCCTATCGGATCCTCTATCCTATCCTATCATCAATCCTATCCTATCCTCAATCCTATCCTATCCTCTATCCTATCCTATCCTCTATGCTATCCCATCCTCTATCCTATACTATGCTCTATCCTATCCTATTCTCTATCCTATCCTATCCTCAATCCTATCCTATCCTCTATCCTATCCTATCCTCTATGCTATCCCATCCTCTATCCTATCCTATCGTCTATCCTATCCTATCCTCTATCCTATCCTATCCTCTATCCTATGCTCTATCCTCAATCCTATCCTCTATCCTATCCTATCCTCTATCCTATCCTCTATCCTATCCTAGCCTCTATCCTATCCAATCCTCTATCCTATCCTCTATCCTATCCTATCCTCTATCCTATCATATCCTCTATCCTATCCTATCCTCTATCCTATCCTATCCTCTATCCTATCCTTTCCCCTATCCTATCCTATCCGATATTCTATCCTATCCTCCATCGTCTCCTGTCCTCTATCCTATCCTATCCTCTATCCTACCCTATGCTCAATCCTATCCTTTCCTCTATCCTATCCTATCCTCTATTCTATCCTATCTTCCATCGTCTCCTGTCCTCTATCCTATCCAATCCCCTATCCTATCCTCTATCCTATCCTATCCTCTATCCTATCCTATCCTCTATCCTATCCTATCCTCTATCCTATCCTATCCTCTATCCTATCCTATCCTCTATCCTATCCTATCCTCTATCCTATCCTATCCTCTATCCTATCCTATCCTCTATCCTATCCTATCCTCTATCCTATCCTATCCTCTATCCTATCCTATCCTCTATCCTATCCTATCCTCTATCCTATCCTATCCTCTATCCTATCCTATCCTCTATCCTATCCTATCCTCTATCCTATGCTCTATCCTCAATCCTATCCTCTATCCTATCCTATCCTCTATCCTATCCTATCCTCTCTCCTATCCTATCCTCTATCCTATCCTATCCTCTATCCTATCCTATCCTCTATCCTATCCTATCGTCAATCCTATCCTATCCTCTATCCTATCCTATCCTCTGTGCTATCCCATCCTCTATCCTATCCTATGCTCTATCCTCAATCCTATTCTCTATCCTACACTATCCTCTATCCTATCCTATACTCTAACCTATCCTATCCTCTATCCTATCCTATAATCTATCCTATCCTATCCTATCCAATCCCCTATCCTATCCTCTATTCGACCCTATCCTCTATCCTTTCGTATCCTCTATACTATCGTATCCTCTATCCTATCGTGTCCTCGATCCTATAATATCATCCATCCTATCCTATTCTCTATCCTACCCTATCCTATCCTCTATCCTATCCTATTCTCTATCGTATCCTATCCGCTATCGTCTCCTGTCCTCTATCCTGTCCAATCCCCTATCCTATTCTCTATCGTCAACTATCCTATATCCTATCCAATCCCCTATCCGCTCCTCTATATTATCCTCTTTACTATCCTGTTCGCTATCCAATACTATCCTCTATCGTATCCTATTCTCTATCCTATCCAATCCTCTATCCTATCCTCTATCCTATCCTATCCTCTATCCTATCATATCCTCTATCCTATCCTATCCTCTATCCTATCCTATTCTCTATCGTATCCTATCCGCTATCGTCTCCTGTCCTCTATCCTATCCAATCCCCTATCCTATCCCATCCTCTATCCTATCCTATGCTCTATCCTCAATCTTATTCTCTATCCTACCGTATCCTCTATCCTATCCTATCCTCAATCCTATCCTATCCTCTATCCTATCCTAACCTCTATGCTATCCCATCCTCTATCCTATAATATGCTCTATCCTATCCTATCCTCTATCCTATCCTATCCTCAATCCTATCCTATCCTCTATCCTATCCTATCCTCTATGCTATCCCATCATCTATCCTATCCTATCCTGTATCCTATCCTAACCTCTATCCTATCCTATCCTCTATCCTATGCTCTATCCTCAATCCTATACTCTATCCTATCCTATGCTCTATCCTCAATCGTATACTCTATCCTATCCTATCCTCTATCCTATCCTATACTCTATCCTATCCTATCCTCAATCCTATCCTATCCTCTATCCTATCCTATCCTCTATGCTATCCCATCATCTATCCTATCCTATCCTGTATCCTATCCTATCCTCTATCCTATCCTATCCTCTATCCTATGCTCTATCCTCAATCCTATACTCTATCCTATCCTATGCTCTATCCTCAATCGTATACTCTATCCTATCCTATCCTCTATCCTATCCTATACTCTATCCTATCCTATCCTCTATCCTATGCTCTATCCCCAATCCTATACTCTATCCTATCCTATCCTCTATCCTATCCTATCCTCTATCCTATCCTATCGTCAATCCTATCCTATCCTCTATCCTATCCTATCCTCTATGCTATCCCATCCTCTATCCTATCCTATGCTCTATCCTCAATCCTATTCTCTATCCTATCCTATACTCTATCCTATCCTATCCTATCCTCTTTACTATCCTGTTCTCTATCCTATCCTATCCTCTATCCTATCCTGTCCTCGAGCATATAATATCATCCATCCTATCCTAGTCTCTATCCTACCCTATCCTATCCTCTATCGTATCCTATCCTCTATCCTATCCTCTATCCTATCCTATCCTCTCTCCTATCCTATCCTCTATCCTATCCTCTATCCTATCCTATCCTCTATCCTATCCTATACTCTATCCTATCCTATCCTATCCAATCCCCCATCCTATCCTCTATTCGATCCTATCCTCTATCCTAACGTATCCTCTATCGTATCCTATCCTCTATCCTATCCAATGCTCTATCCTATCCTCTATCCTATCCTATCCTCTCTCCTATCCTATCCTCTATCCTATCCTATCCTCTATCCTATCCGCTCCTCTATCGTATCCTATCCTCTCTCCTATCCTATCCTCTATCCTATCCTCTATCGTATCCTATCCTCTATCCTATCCAATGCTCTATCCTATCCTCTATCCTATCCTATCCTCTCTCCTATCCTATCCTCTATCCTATCCTATCCTCTATCCTATCCTCTCTCCTCAATCCTATAATATCCTCTATCCTATCCTATACTCTATCCTATCCCATCCACTATCCTATCCTACCCTCTATCCTATCCTATCCCCTATCCTATCCAATCCCCTATCGGATCCTCTATCCTATCCTATCCTCAATCCTATCCTATCCTCAATCCTATCCTATCCTCTATCCTATCCTATCCTCTATGCTATCCCATCCTCTATTCTATACTATGCTCTATCCTATCCTATCCTCCATCCTATCCTATCCTCTATCCTATCCTATGCTCAATCCTATCCTTTCCTCTATCCTATCCTATCCTCTATTCTATCCTATCCTCCATCGTCTCCTGTCTTCTATCCTATCCAATCCCCTATCGGATGCTCTATCCTATCCTATCCTCTATCCTATCCTATCCTGAATCCTATCTTATCCTCTCTCCTATCCTATCCTCTATCCTAACCTCTATCCTATCCTCTATCCTATCCTATCCTCTATCCTCTATCCTATCCTATCCTCTATCCTATTCTATCCTCTATCCTATCCTATCCTCTATCCTATCCTATCCTCTATCCTATCCTTTCCCCTATCCTCTCCTATCCTCTATTCTATCCTATCCTCCATCGTCTCCTGTCCTCTATCCTATCCAATCCCCTATCCTATCCTCTATCGTCTCCTATCCTCTATCCTATCCAATCCCCTATCGGATCCTCTATCCTATCCTATCCTCTATCCTTTCCTATCCTCTATCCTATCCTATCCTCTATCCTATCCTATCCTCAATCCTATCCTATCCTCTATCCTATCCTATCCTCTATGCTATCCCATCCTCTATCCTATCCTATCCTCTATCCTATCCTATCCTCTATCCTATTCTATCCTCTATCCTATGCTCTATCCTCAATCCTATCCTCTATCCTATCCTATACTCTATCCTATCGTATACTATATCCTATCCTCTATCCTATCCTATCCTCTATCCTATCCTATCCTCTATCCTATCCTTTCCTCTATCCTATCCTATCCTCTATTCTATCCTATCCTCCATCGTCTCCTGTCCTCTATCATATCCAATCCCCTATCCTATCCTCTATCGTCTCCTATCCTCTATCCTATCCAATCCCCTATCGGATCCTCCATCCTATCCGATCCTGTATCCTATCCTATCCCCAATCCTATCCTATCCTCTATCCTATCCTATCCTCTATCCTATCCTATCCTCAATCCTATCCTATCCTCAATCCTATCCTATCCTCTATCCTATCCTATCCTCTATCCTATCCTATCCTCTATCCTATCCTAGGCTCTATCCTACCCTTTCCTCTATCCTATCCTATCCTCTATTCTATCCTATCCTCCATCGTCTCCTGTCCTCTATCCTATCCAATCCCCTATCCTATCCTCTATCGTCTCCTATCCTCTATCCTATCCAATCCCCTATCGGATCCTCTATCCTATCCTATCCTCTATCCTATCCTATCCTTTATCCTATCCTATCCTCAATCCTATCTTATCCTCTCTCCTATCCTATCCTCTATCCTATCCTATCCTCTATCCTATCCTATACTGTATCCTATCCTATCCTCTATCCTATCCTATCCTCTATCCTATGCTATCCTCAATCCTATCCTATCCTCTATCCTATCCTATCCTCTATGCTATCCCATCCTCTATCCTATCCTATGCTCTATCCTCAATCCTATTCTCTCTCCTATCATATCCTCTATCCTATCCTATACCCTATCCTATCCTATCCTCTATACTATCCTATCATCTATCCTATCCTATACTCTATCCTATCCTATCCTATCCTATCCAATCCCCTATCCTATCCTCAATCCTAGCCTATCCTCTATCCTATCCTATCCTATCCTCTATCCTATCCTATCCTCTATGCTATCCCATCCTCTATCCTATACTATGCTCTATCCTATCCTATCCTCTATGCTATCCCATCCTCTATCCTATCCTATGCTCTATCCTCAATCCTATTCTCTATCCTACCCTATCCTCTATCCTATCCTATACTCTAACCTATCCTATCCTCTATCCTATCCTATACTCTATCCTATCCTATCCCATCCAATCCCCTATCCTATCCTCTATTCGACCCTATCCTCAATCCTATCCTATCCTCTATCCTATCCTATCCTCTATGCTATCCCATCCTCTATCCTATCCTATGCTCTATCCTCAATCCTATTCTCTCTCCTATCATATCCTCTATCCTATCCTATACCCTATCCTATCCTATCCTCTATACTATCCTATCATCTATCCTATCCTATACTCTATCCTATCCTATCCTATCCTATCCAATCCCCTATCCTATCCACAATCCTATCCTATCCTCTATCCTATCCTATCCTATCCTCTACCCTATCCTATCCTCTATGCTATCCCATCCTCTATCCTATACTATGCTCTATCCTATCCTATCCTCTATGCTATCCCATCCTCTATCCTATCCTATGCTCTATCCTCAATCCTATTCTCTATCCTACCCTATCCTCTATCCTATCCTATACTCTAACCTATCCTATCCTCTATCGTATCCTATACTCTATCCTATCTTATCCCATCCAATCCCCTATCCTATCCTCTATTCGACCCTATCCACTATCCTATCGTATCCTCTATATTATCGTATCCTCTATCCTATCGTGTCCTCGATCCTATAATATCATCTATCCTATCCTATTCTCTATCGTATCCTATCCGCTATCGTCTCCTGTCCTCTATCCTGTCCAATCCCCTATCCTATTCTCTATCGTCAACTATCCTATATCCTATCCAATCCCCTATCCGCTCCTCTATATTATCCTCTTTACTATCCTGTTCTCTATAATATACTATCCTCTATCGTATCCTATCCTCTATCCTATCCAATCCTCTATCCTATCCTCTATCCTATCCTATCCTCTATCCTATCATATCCTCTATCCTATCCTATCCTCTATCCTATCCTATACTCTAACCTATCCTATCCTCTATCCTATCCTATACTCTATCCTATCCTATCCTATCCAATCCCCTATCCTATCCTCTATTCGACCCTATCCTCTATCCTATCGTATCCTCTATACTATCGTATCCTCTATCCTATCGTGTCCTCGATCCTATAATATCATCTATCCTATCCTATTCTCTATCGTATCCTATCCGCTATCGTCTCCTGTCCTCTATCCTCTCCAATCCCCTATCCTATTCTCTATCGTCAACTATCCTATATCCTATCCAATCCCCTATCCGCTCCTCTATATTATCCTCTTAACTATCCTGTTCTCTATCCTATACTATCCTCTATCGTATCCTATCCTCGATCCTATCCAATCCTCTATCCTATCCTCTATCCTATCCTATCCTCTATCCTATCATATCCTCTATCCTATCCTATCCTCTATCCTATCCTATCCTCTATGCTATCCCATCATCTATCCTATCCTATCCTGTATCCTATCCTAACCTCTATCCTATCCTATCCTCTATCCTATGCTCTATCCTCAATCCTATACTCTATCCTATCCTATGCTCTATCCTCAATCGTATACTCTATCCTATCCTATCCTCTATCCTATCCTATACTCTATCCTATCCTATCCTCAATAATATCCTATCCTCTATCCTATCCTATCCTCTATGCTATCCCATCATCTATCCTATCCTATCCTGTATCCTATCCTATCCTCTATCCTATCCTATCCTCTATCCTATGCTCTATCCTCAATCCTATACTCTATCCTATCCTATGCTCTATCCTCAATCGTATACTCTATCCTATCCTATCCTCTATCCTATCCTATACTCTATCCTATCCTATCCTCTATCCTATGCTCTATCCCCAATCCTATACTCTATCCTATCCTATCCTCTACCCTATCCTATCCTCTATCCTATCCTATCGTCAATCCTATCCTATCCTCTATCCTATCCTATCCTCTATGCTATCCCATCCTCTATCCTATCCTATGCTCTATCCTATCCTATCCTCTATCCTATCCTATCCTCTATCCTATCCTATCCTCTATCCTATCCTATCCTCTATCCTATTCTATCCTCTATCCTATCCTATCCTCTATCCTATCCTATCCTCTATCCTATCCTATCCTCTATCCTATCCTATCCTCTATCCTATCCTATCCTCTATCCTATCCTATCCTCTATCCTATCCTATCCTCTATCCTATCCTATCCTCTATCCTATCCTCTATCCTATCCTCTATCCTATCCTATCCTCTATCGTATCCTATCCTCTATCCTATCCTATCCTCTATCCTATCCTATCCTCTATCCTATCCTATCCTCTATCCTATCCTATCCTCTATCCTATCCTATCCTCTATCCTATCCTATCCTCTATCCTATCCTATCCTCAATCCTATCCTATCCTCTATCCTATCCTATCCTCTATGCTATCCCATCCTCTATCCTATCCTATCCTCTATCCTATCCTATCCTCTATCCTATCCTATCCTCTATCCTATGCTCTATCCTCAATCCTATCCTCTATCCTATCCTATCCTCTATCCTATCCTCTATCCTATCCTAGCCTCTATCCTATCCAATCCTCTATCCTATCCTCTATCCTATCCTATCCTCTATCCTATCATATCCTCTATCCTATCCTATCCTCTATCCTATCCTATCCTCTATCCTATGCTATCCTCAATCCTATCCTATCCTCTATCCTATCCTATCCTCTATGCTATCCCATCCTCTATCCTATCCTATGCTCTATCCTCAATCCTATTCTCTCTCCTATCATATCCTCTATCCTATCCTATACCCTATCCTATCCTATCCTCTATACTATCCTATCATCTATCCTATCCTATACTCTATCCTATCCTATCCTCTATCCTATCCTATCCTCTATCCTATCCTCTATCCTATCCTATCCTCTATGCTATCCTATCCTCTATCCTATCATATCCTCTATCCTATCCTATCCTCTATCCTATCCTATCCTCTATCCTATCCTATCCTCTATCCTATCCTATCCTCTATCCTATCCTATCCTCTATCCTATCCTATCCTCTATCCTATGCTCTATCCTCAATCCTATCCTCTATCCTATCCTATCCTCTATCCTATCCTATCCTCTCTCCTATCCTATCCTCTATCCTATCCTATCCTCTATCCTATCCTATCCTCTATCCTATCCTATCGTCAATCCTATCCTATCCTCTATCCTATCCTATCCTCTGTGCTATCCCATCCTCTATCCTATCCTATGCTCTATCCTCAATCCTATTCTCTATCCTACCCTATCCTCTATCCTATCCTATACTCTAACCTATCCTATCCTCTATCCTATCCTATAATCTATCCTATCCTATCCTATCCAATCCCCTATCCTATCCTCTATTCGACCCTATCCTCTATCCTTTCGTATCCTCTATACTATCGTATCCTCTATCCTATCGTGTCCTCGATCCTATAATATCATCCATCCTATCCTATTCTCTATCCTACCCTATCCTATCCTCTATCCTATCCTATTCTCTATCGTATCCTATCCGCTATCGTCTCCTGTCCTCTATCCTGTCCAATCCCCTATCCTATTCTCTATCGTCAACTATCCTATATCCTATCCAATCCCCTATCCGCTCCTCTATATTATCCTCTTTACTATCCTGTTCGCTATCCAATACTATCCTCTATCGTATCCTATTCTCTATCCTATCCAATCCTCTATCCTATCCTCTATCCTATCCTATCCTCTATCCTATCATATCCTCTATCCTATCCTATCCTCTATCCTATCCTATTCTCTATCGTATCCTATCCGCTATCGTCTCCTGTCCTCTATCCTATCCAATCCCCTATCCTATCCCATCCTCTATCCTATCCTATGCTCTATCCTCAATCTTATTCTCTATCCTACCGTATCCTCTATCCTATCCTATCCTCAATCCTATCCTATCCTCTATCCTATCCTAACCTCTATGCTATCCCATCCTCTATCCTATAATATGCTCTATCCTATCCTATCCTCTATCCTATCCTATCCTCAATCCTATCCTATCCTCTATCCTATCCTATCCTCTATGCTATCCCATCATCTATCCTATCCTATCCTGTATCCTATCCTAACCTCTATCCTATCCTATCCTCTATCCTATGCTCTATCCTCAATCCTATACTCTATCCTATCCTATGCTCTATCCTCAATCGTATACTCTATCCTATCCTATCCTCTATCCTATCCTATACTCTATCCTATCCTATCCTCAATCCTATCCTATCCTCTATCCTATCCTATCCTCTATCCTATCCTATGCTCTATCCTCAATCGTATACTCTATCCTATCCTATGCTCTATCCTCAATCCTATTCTCTATCCTATCCTATACTCTATCCTATCCTATCCTATCCTCTTTACTATCCTGTTCTCTATCCTATCCTATCCTCTATCCTATCCTCTATCCTATCCTATCCTCTCTCCTATCCTATCCTCTATCCAATCCTCTATCCTATCCTATCCTCTATCCTATCCTATACTCTATCCTATCCTATCCTATCCAATCCCCCATCCTATCCTCTATTCGATCCTATCCTCTATCCTAACGTATCCTCTATCGTATCCTATCCTCTATCCTATCCAATGCTCTATCCTATCCTCTATCCTATCCTATCCTCTCTCCTATCCTATCCTCTATCCTATCCTATCCTCTATCCTATCCGCTCCTCTATCGTATCCTATCCTCTCTCCTATCCTATCCTCTATCCTATCCTCTATCGTATCCTATCCTCTATCCTATCCAATGCTCTATCCTATCCTCTATCCTATCCTATCCTCTATCCTATCCTATCCTCTATCCTATCCTATCCTCTATCCTATCCTATCCTCTATCCTATCCTATCCTCTATCCTATCCTATCCTCTATCCTATCCTATCCTCTATCCTATCCTCTATCCTATCCTATCCTCTATGCTATCCTATCCTCTATCCTATCATATCCTCTATCCTATCCTATCCTCTATCCTATCCTATCCTCTATCCTATCCTATCCTCTATCCTATCCTATCCTCTATCCTATCCTATCCTCTATCCTATCCTATCCTCTATCCTATCCTATCCTCTATCCTATGCTCTATCCTCAATCCTATCCTCTATCCTATCCTATCCTCTATCCTATCCTATCCTCTCTCCTATCCTATCCTCTATCCTATCCTATCCTCTATCCTATCCTATCGTCAATCCTATCCTATCCTCTATCCTATCCTATCCTCTGTGCTATCCCATCCTCTATCCTATCCTATGCTCTATCCTCAATCCTATTCTCTATCCTACCCTATCCTCTATCCTATCCTATACTCTAACCTATCCTATCCTCTATCCTATCCTATAATCTATCCTATCCTATCCTATCCAATCCCCTATCCTATCCTCTATTCGACCCTATCCTCTATCCTTTCGTATCCTCTATACTATCGTATCCTCTATCCTATCGTGTCCTCGATCCTATAATATCATCCATCCTATCCTATTCTCTATCCTACCCTATCCTATCCTCTATCCTATCCTATTCTCTATCGTATCCTATCCGCTATCGTCTCCTGTCCTCTATCCTGTCCAATCCCCTATCCTATTCTCTATCGTCAACTATCCTATATCCTATCCAATCCCCTATCCGCTCCTCTATATTATCCTCTTTACTATCCTGTTCTCTATCCAATACTATCCTCTATCGTATCCTATTCTCTATCCTATCCAATCCTCTATCCTATCCTCTATCCTATCCTATCCTCTATCCTATCATATCCTCTATCCTATCCTATCCTCTATCCTATCCTATCCTCTATCCTATCCTTTCCCCTATCCTAACCTATCCTCTATTCTATCCTATCCTCCATCGTCTCCTGTCCTCTATCCTATCCAATCCCCTATCCTATCCCATCCTCTATCCTATCCTATGCTCTATCCTCAATCTTATTCTCTATCCTACCCTATCCTCTATCCTATCCTATCCTCAATCCTATCCTATCCTCTATCCTATCCTAACCTCTATGCTATCCCATCCTCTATCCTATACTATGCTCTATCCTATCCTATCCTCTATCCTATCCTATCCTCAATCCTATCCTATCCTCTATCCTATCCTATCCTCTATGCTATCCCATCATCTATCCTATCCTATCCTGTATCCTATCCTAACCTCTATCCTATCCTATCCTCTATCCTATGCTCTATCCTCAATCCTATACTCTATCCTATCCTATGCTCTATCCTCAATCGTATACTCTATCCTATCCTATCCTCTATCCTATCCTATACTCTATCCTATCCTATCCTCAATCCTATCCTATCCTCTATCCTATCCTATCCTCTATGCTATCCCATCATCTATCCTATCCTATCCTGTATCCTATCCTATCCTCTATCCTATCCTATCCTCTATCCTATGCTCTATCCTCAATCCTATACTCTATCCTATCCTATGCTCTATCCTCAATCGTATACTCTATCCTATCCTATCCTCTATCCTATCCTATACTCTATCCTATCCTATCCTCTATCCTATGCTCTATCCCCAATCCTATACTCTATCCTATCCTATCCTCTATCCTATCCTATCCTCTATCCTATCCTATCGTCAATCCTATCCTATCCTCTATCCTATCCTATCCTCTATGCTATCCCATCCTCTATCCTATCCTATGCTCTATCCTATCCTATCCTCTA
The DNA here is from genome assembly GCF_050948215.1 of Halictus rubicundus. Taxonomy (NCBI): domain Eukaryota; kingdom Metazoa; phylum Arthropoda; class Insecta; order Hymenoptera; family Halictidae; genus Halictus; species Halictus rubicundus. The sequence goes on along the minus strand of NW_027488583.1, from coordinate 340,995 downwards.
TCCTATCCTATCCTCTATCCTATCCTATCCTCTATCCTATCCTATCCTCTATCCTATTCTATCCACTATCCTATCCTATCCTCTATCCTATCCTATCCTCTATCCTATCCTATCCTCTATCCTATCCTATCCTCTATCCTATCCTATCCTCTATCCTATCCTATCCTCTATCCTATCCTATCCTCTATCCTATCCTCTATCCTATCCTCTATCCTATCCTATCCTCTATCGTATCCTATCCTCTATCCTATCCTATCCTCTATCCTATCCTATCCTCTATCCTATCCTATCCTCTATCCTATCCTATCCTCTATCCTATCCTATCCTCTATCCTATCCTATCCTCTATCCTATCCTATCCTCAATCCTATCCTATCCTCTATCCTATCCTATCCTCTATGCTATCCCATCCTCTATCCTATCCTATCCTCTATCCTATCCTATCCTCTATCCTATCCTATCCTCTATCCTATGCTCTATCCTCAATCCTATCCTCTATCCTATCCTATCCTCTATCCTATCCTCTATCCTATCCTAGCCTCTATCCTATCCAATCCTCTATCCTATCCTCTATCCTATCCTATCCTCTATCCTATCATATCCTCTATCCTATCCTATCCTCTATCCTATCCTATCCTCTATCCTATCCTTTCCCCTATCCTATCCTATCCGATATTCTATCCTATCCTCCATCGTCTCCTGTCCTCTATCCTATCCTATCCTCTATCCTACCCTATGCTCAATCCTATCCTTTCCTCTATCCTATCCTATCCTCTATTCTATCCTATCTTCCATCGTCTCCTGTCCTCTATCCTATCCAATCCCCTATCCTATCCTCTATCCTATCCAATCACCTATCCTATCCTCTATCGTCTCCTATCCTCTATCCTATCCAATCCCCTATCGGATCCTCTATCCTATCCTATCATCAATCCTATCCTATCCTCAATCCTATCCTATCCTCTATCCTATCCTATCCTCTATGCTATCCCATCCTCTATCCTATACTATGCTCTATCCTATCCTATTCTCTATCCTATCCTATCCTCAATCCTATCCTATCCTCTATCCTATCCTATCCTCTATGCTATCCCATCCTCTATCCTATCCTATCCTCTATCCTATCCCATCCTCTATCCTATCCTATCCTCTATCCTATGCTCTATCCTCAATCCTATCCTCTATCCTATCCTATCCTCTATCCTATCCTCTATCCTATCCTAGCCTCTATCCTATCCAATCCTCTATCCTATCCTCTATCCTATCCTATCCTCTATCCTATCATATCCTCTATCCTATCCTATCCTCTATCCTATCCTATCCTCTATCCTATCCTTTCCCCTATCCTATCCTATCCGATATTCTATCCTATCCTCCATCGTCTCCTGTCCTCTATCCTATCCTATCCTCTATCCTACCCTATGCTCAATCCTATCCTTTCCTCTATCCTATCCTATCCTCTATTCTATCCTATCTTCCATCGTCTCCTGTCCTCTATCCTATCCAATCCCCTATCCTATCCTCTATCCTATCCTATCCTCTATCCTATCCTATCCTCTATCCTATCCTATCCTCTATCCTATCCTATCCTCTATCCTATCCTATCCTCTATCCTATCCTATCCTCTATCCTATCCTATCCTCTATCCTATCCTATCCTCTATCCTATCCTATCCTCTATCCTATCCTATCCTCTATCCTATCCTATCCTCTATCCTATCCTATCCTCTATCCTATCCTATCCTCTATCCTATCCTATCCTCTATCCTATCCTATCCTCTATCCTATCCTATCCTCTATCCTATCCTATCCTCTATCCTATCCTATCCTCTATCCTATCCTATCCTCTATCCTATGCTCTATCCTCAATCCTATCCTCTATCCTATCCTATCCTCTATCCTATCCTATCCTCTCTCCTATCCTATCCTCTATCCTATCCTATCCTCTATCCTATCCTATCCTCTATCCTATCCTATCGTCAATCCTATCCTATCCTCTATCCTATCCTATCCTCTGTGCTATCCCATCCTCTATCCTATCCTATGCTCTATCCTCAATCCTATTCTCTATCCTACACTATCCTCTATCCTATCCTATACTCTAACCTATCCTATCCTCTATCCTATCCTATAATCTGTCCTATCCTATCCTATCCAATCCCCTATCCTATCCTCTATTCGACCCTATCCTCTATCCTTTCGTATCCTCTATACTATCGTATCCTCTATCCTATCGTGTCCTCGATCCTATAATATCATCCATCCTATCCTATTCTCTATCCTACCCTATCCTATCCTCTATCCTATCCTATTCTCTATCGTATCCTATCCGCTATCGTCTCCTGTCCTCTATCCTGTCCAATCCCCTATCCTATTCTCTATCGTCAACTATCCTATATCCTATCCAATCCCCTATCCGCTCCTCTATATTATCCTCTTTACTATCCTGTTCTCTATCCAATACTATCCTCTATCGTATCCTATTCTCTATCCTATCCAATCCTCTATCCTATCCTCTATCCTATCCTATCCTCTATCCTATCATATCCTCTATCCTATCCTATCCTCTATCCTATCCTATCCTCTATCCTATCCTTTCCCCTATCCTAACCTATCCTCTATTCTATCCTATCCTCCATCGTCTCCTGTCCTCTATCCTATCCAATCCCCTATCCTATCCCATCCTCTATCCTATCCTATGCTCTATCCTCAATCTTATTCTCTATCCTACCCTATCCTCTATCCTATCCTATCCTCAATCCTATCCTATCCTCTATCCTATCCTAACCTCTATGCTATCCCATCCTCTATCCTATACTATGCTCTATCCTATCCTATCCTCTATCCTATCCTATCCTCAATCCTATCCTATCCTCTATCCTATCCTATCCTCTATGCTATCCCATCATCTATCCTATCCTATCCTGTATCCTATCCTAACCTCTATCCTATCCTATCCTCTATCCTATGCTCTATCCTCAATCCTATACTCTATCCTATCCTATGCTCTATCCTCAATCGTATACTCTATCCTATCCTATCCTCTATCCTATCCTATACTCTATCCTATCCTATCCTCAATCCTATCCTATCCTCTATCCTATCCTATCCTCTATGCTATCCCATCATCTATCCTATCCTATCCTGTATCCTATCCTATCCTCTATCCTATCCTATCCTCTATCCTATGCTCTATCCTCAATCCTATACTCTATCCTATCCTATGCTCTATCCTCAATCGTATACTCTATCCTATCCTATCCTCTATCCTATCCTATACTCTATCCTATCCTATCCTCTATCCTATGCTCTATCCCCAATCCTATACTCTATCCTATCCTATCCTCTATCCTATCCTATCCTCTATCCTATCCTATCGTCAATCCTATCCTATCCTCTATCCTATCCTATCCTCTATGCTATCCCATCCTCTATCCTATCCTATGCTCTATCCTATCCTATCCTCTATCCTATCCTATCCTCTATCCTATCCTATCCTCTATCCTATCCTATCCTCTATCCTATTCTATCCACTATCCTATCCTATCCTCTATCCTATCCTATCCTCTATCCTATCCTATCCTCTATCCTATCCTATCCTCTATCCTATCCTATCCTCTATCCTATCCTATCCTCCATCCTATCCTATCCTCTATCCTATCCTCTATCCTATCCTCTATCCTATCCTATCCTCTATCGTATCCTATCCTCTATCCTATCCTATCCTCTATCCTATCCTATCCTCTATCCTATCCTATCCTCTATCCTATCCTATCCTCTATCCTATCCTATCCTCTATCCTATCCTATCCTCAATCCTATCCTATCCTCTATCCTATCCTATCCTCTATGCTATCCCATCCTCTATCCTATCCTATCCTCTATCCTATCCTATCCTCTATCCTATCCTATCCTCTATCCTATGCTCTATCCTCAATCCTATCCTCTATCCTATCCTATCCTCTATCCTATCCTCTATCCTATCCTAGCCTCTATCCTATCCAATCCTCTATCCTATCCTCTATCCTATCCTATCCTCTATCCTATCATATCCTCTATCCTATCCTATCCTCTATCCTATCCTATCCTCTATCCTATCCTTTCCCCTATCCTATCCTATCCGATATTCTATCCTATCCTCCATCGTCTCCTGTCCTCTATCCTATCCTATCCTCTATCCTACCCTATGCTCAATCCTATCCTTTCCTCTATCCTATCCTATCCTCTATTCTATCCTATCTTCCATCGTCTCCTGTCCTCTATCCTATCCAATCCCCTATCCTATCCTCTATCCTATCCAATCACCTATCCTATCCTCTATCGTCTCCTATCCTCTATCCTATCCAATCCCCTATCGGATCCTCTATCCTATCCTATCATCAATCCTATCCTATCCTCAATCCTATCCTATCCTCTATCCTATCCTATCCTCTATGCTATCCCATCCTCTATCCTATACTATGCTCTATCCTATCCTATTCTCTATCCTATCCTATCCTCAATCCTATCCTATCCTCTATCCTATCCTATCCTCTATGCTATCCCATCCTCTATCCTATCCTATCGTCTATCCTATCCTATCCTCTATCCTATCCTATCCTCTATCCTATGCTCTATCCTCAATCCTATCCTCTATCCTATCCTATCCTCTATCCTATCCTCTATCCTATCCTAGCCTCTATCCTATCCAATCCTCTATCCTATCCTCTATCCTATCCTATCCTCTATCCTATCATATCCTCTATCCTATCCTATCCTCTATCCTATCCTATCCTCTATCCTATCCTTTCCCCTATCCTATCCTATCCGATATTCTATCCTATCCTCCATCGTCTCCTGTCCTCTATCCTATCCTATCCTCTATCCTACCCTATGCTCAATCCTATCCTTTCCTCTATCCTATCCTATCCTCTATTCTATCCTATCTTCCATCGTCTCCTGTCCTCTATCCTATCCAATCCCCTATCCTATCCTCTATCCTATCCTATCCTCTATCCTATCCTATCCTCTATCCTATCCTATCCTCTATCCTATCCTATCCTCTATCCTATCCTATCCTCTATCCTATCCTATCCTCTATCCTATCCTATCCTCTATCCTATCCTATCCTCTATCCTATCCTATCCTCTATCCTATCCTATCCTCTATCCTATCCTATCCTCTATCCTATCCTATCCTCTATCCTATCCTATCCTCTATCCTATCCTATCCTCTATCCTATCCTATCCTCTATCCTATCCTATCCTCTATCCTATCCTATCCTCTATCCTATGCTCTATCCTCAATCCTATCCTCTATCCTATCCTATCCTCTATCCTATCCTATCCTCTCTCCTATCCTATCCTCTATCCTATCCTATCCTCTATCCTATCCTATCCTCTATCCTATCCTATCGTCAATCCTATCCTATCCTCTATCCTATCCTATCCTCTGTGCTATCCCATCCTCTATCCTATCCTATGCTCTATCCTCAATCCTATTCTCTATCCTACACTATCCTCTATCCTATCCTATACTCTAACCTATCCTATCCTCTATCCTATCCTATAATCTATCCTATCCTATCCTATCCAATCCCCTATCCTATCCTCTATTCGACCCTATCCTCTATCCTTTCGTATCCTCTATACTATCGTATCCTCTATCCTATCGTGTCCTCGATCCTATAATATCATCCATCCTATCCTATTCTCTATCCTACCCTATCCTATCCTCTATCCTATCCTATTCTCTATCGTATCCTATCCGCTATCGTCTCCTGTCCTCTATCCTGTCCAATCCCCTATCCTATTCTCTATCGTCAACTATCCTATATCCTATCCAATCCCCTATCCGCTCCTCTATATTATCCTCTTTACTATCCTGTTCGCTATCCAATACTATCCTCTATCGTATCCTATTCTCTATCCTATCCAATCCTCTATCCTATCCTCTATCCTATCCTATCCTCTATCCTATCATATCCTCTATCCTATCCTATCCTCTATCCTATCCTATTCTCTATCGTATCCTATCCGCTATCGTCTCCTGTCCTCTATCCTATCCAATCCCCTATCCTATCCCATCCTCTATCCTATCCTATGCTCTATCCTCAATCTTATTCTCTATCCTACCGTATCCTCTATCCTATCCTATCCTCAATCCTATCCTATCCTCTATCCTATCCTAACCTCTATGCTATCCCATCCTCTATCCTATAATATGCTCTATCCTATCCTATCCTCTATCCTATCCTATCCTCAATCCTATCCTATCCTCTATCCTATCCTATCCTCTATGCTATCCCATCATCTATCCTATCCTATCCTGTATCCTATCCTAACCTCTATCCTATCCTATCCTCTATCCTATGCTCTATCCTCAATCCTATACTCTATCCTATCCTATGCTCTATCCTCAATCGTATACTCTATCCTATCCTATCCTCTATCCTATCCTATACTCTATCCTATCCTATCCTCAATCCTATCCTATCCTCTATCCTATCCTATCCTCTATGCTATCCCATCATCTATCCTATCCTATCCTGTATCCTATCCTATCCTCTATCCTATCCTATCCTCTATCCTATGCTCTATCCTCAATCCTATACTCTATCCTATCCTATGCTCTATCCTCAATCGTATACTCTATCCTATCCTATCCTCTATCCTATCCTATACTCTATCCTATCCTATCCTCTATCCTATGCTCTATCCCCAATCCTATACTCTATCCTATCCTATCCTCTATCCTATCCTATCCTCTATCCTATCCTATCGTCAATCCTATCCTATCCTCTATCCTATCCTATCCTCTATGCTATCCCATCCTCTATCCTATCCTATGCTCTATCCTCAATCCTATTCTCTATCCTATCCTATACTCTATCCTATCCTATCCTATCCTCTTTACTGTCCTGTTCTCTATCCTATCCTATCCTCTATCCTATCCTGTCCTCGAGCATATAATATCATCCATCCTATCCTAGTCTCTATCCTACCCTATCCTATCCTCTATCGTATCCTATCCTCTATCCTATCCTCTATCCTATCCTATCCTCTCTCCTATCCTATCCTCTATCCTATCCTCTATCCTATCCTATCCTCTATCCTATCCTATACTCTATCCTATCCTATCCTATCCAATCCCCCATCCTATCCTCTATTCGATCCTATCCTCTATCCTAACGTATCCTCTATCGTATCCTATCCTCTATCCTATCCAATGCTCTATCCTATCCTCTATCCTATCCTATCCTCTCTCCTATCCTATCCTCTATCCTATCCTATCCTCTATCCTATCCGCTCCTCTATCGTATCCTATCCTCTCTCCTATCCTATCCTCTATCCTATCCTCTATCGTATCCTATCCTCTATCCTATCCAATGCTCTATCCTATCCTCTATCCTATCCTATCCTCTCTCCTATCCTATCCTCTATCCTATCCTATCCTCTATCCTATCCTCTCTCCTCAATCCTATAATATCCTCTATCCTATCCTATACTCTATCCTATCCCATCCACTATCCTATCCTACCCTCTATCCTATCCTATCCCCTATCCTATCCAATCCCCTATCGGATCCTCTATCCTATCCTATCCTCAATCCTATCCTATCCTCAATCCTATCCTATCCTCTATCCTATCCTATCCTCTATGCTATCCCATCCTCTATTCTATACTATGCTCTATCCTATCCTATCCTCCATCCTATCCTATCCTCTATCCTATCCTATGCTCAATCCTATCCTTTCCTCTATCCTATCCTATCCTCTATTCTATCCTATCCTCCATCGTCTCCTGTCTTCTATCCTATCCAATCCCCTATCGGATGCTCTATCCTATCCTATCCTCTATCCTATCCTATCCTGAATCCTATCTTATCCTCTCTCCTATCCTATCCTCTATCCTAACCTCTATCCTATCCTCTATCCTATCCTATCCTCTATCCTCTATCCTATCCTATCCTCTATCCTATTCTATCCTCTATCCTATCCTATCCTCTATCCTATCCTATCCTCTATCCTATCCTTTCCCCTATCCTCTCCTATCCTCTATTCTATCCTATCCTCCATCGTCTCCTGTCCTCTATCCTATCCAATCCCCTATCCTATCCTCTATCGTCTCCTATCCTCTATCCTATCCAATCCCCTATCGGATCCTCTATCCTATCCTATCCTCTATCCTTTCCTATCCTCTATCCTATCCTATCCTCTATCCTATCCTATCCTCAATCCTATCCTATCCTCTATCCTATCCTATCCTCTATGCTATCCCATCCTCTATCCTATCCTATCCTCTATCCTATCCTATCCTCTATCCTATTCTATCCTCTATCCTATGCTCTATCCTCAATCCTATCCTCTATCCTATCCTATGCTCTATCCTCAATCCTATTCTCTCTCCTATCATATCCTCTATCCTATCCTATACCCTATCCTATCCTATCCTCTATACTATCCTATCATCTATCCTATCCTATACTCTATCCTATCCTATCCTATCCTATCCAATCCCCTATCCTATCCACAATCCTATCCTATCCTCTATCCTATCCTATCCTATCCTCTACCCTATCCTATCCTCTATGCTATCCCATCCTCTATCCTATACTATGCTCTATCCTATCCTATCCTCTATGCTATCCCATCCTCTATCCTATCCTATGCTCTATCCTCAATCCTATTCTCTATCCTACCCTATCCTCTATCCTATCCTATACTCTAACCTATCCTATCCTCTATCGTATCCTATACTCTATCCTATCTTATCCCATCCAATCCCCTATCCTATCCTCTATTCGACCCTATCCACTATCCTATCGTATCCTCTATATTATCGTATCCTCTATCCTATCGTGTCCTCGATCCTATAATATCATCTATCCTATCCTATTCTCTATCGTATCCTATCCGCTATCGTCTCCTGTCCTCTATCCTGTCCAATCCCCTATCCTATTCTCTATCGTCAACTATCCTATATCCTATCCAATCCCCTATCCGCTCCTCTATATTATCCTCTTTACTATCCTGTTCTCTATAATATACTATCCTCTATCGTATCCTATCCTCTATCCTATCCAATCCTCTATCCTATCCTCTATCCTATCCTATCCTCTATCCTATCATATCCTCTATCCTATCCTATCCTCTATCCTATCCTATACTCTAACCTATCCTATCCTCTATCCTATCCTATACTCTATCCTATCCTATCCTATCCAATCCCCTATCCTATCCTCTATTCGACCCTATCCTCTATCCTATCGTATCCTCTATACTATCGTATCCTCTATCCTATCGTGTCCTCGATCCTATAATATCATCTATCCTATCCTATTCTCTATCGTATCCTATCCGCTATCGTCTCCTGTCCTCTATCCTCTCCAATCCCCTATCCTATTCTCTATCGTCAACTATCCTATATCCTATCCAATCCCCTATCCGCTCCTCTATATTATCCTCTTAACTATCCTGTTCTCTATCCTATACTATCCTCTATCGTATCCTATCCTCGATCCTATCCAATCCTCTATCCTATCCTCTATCCTATCCTATCCTCTATCCTATCATATCCTCTATCCTATCCTATCCTCTATCCTATCCTATCCTCTATGCTATCCCATCATCTATCCTATCCTATCCTGTATCCTATCCTAACCTCTATCCTATCCTATCCTCTATCCTATGCTCTATCCTCAATCCTATACTCTATCCTATCCTATGCTCTATCCTCAATCGTATACTCTATCCTATCCTATCCTCTATCCTATCCTATACTCTATCCTATCCTATCCTCAATAATATCCTATCCTCTATCCTATCCTATCCTCTATGCTATCCCATCATCTATCCTATCCTATCCTGTATCCTATCCTATCCTCTATCCTATCCTATCCTCTATCCTATGCTCTATCCTCAATCCTATACTCTATCCTATCCTATGCTCTATCCTCAATCGTATACTCTATCCTATCCTATCCTCTATCCTATCCTATACTCTATCCTATCCTATCCTCTATCCTATGCTCTATCCCCAATCCTATACTCTATCCTATCCTATCCTCTACCCTATCCTATCCTCTATCCTATCCTATCGTCAATCCTATCCTATCCTCTATCCTATCCTATCCTCTATCCTATCCTATCCTCTATCCTATCCTATCCTCTATCCTATCCTATCCTCAATCCTATCCTATCCTCTATCCTATCCTATCCTCTATGCTATCCCATCCTCTATCCTATCCTATCCTCTATCCTATCCTATCCTCTATCCTATCCTATCCTCTATCCTATGCTCTATCCTCAATCCTATCCTCTATCCTATCCTATCCTCTATCCTATCCTCTATCCTATCCTAGCCTCTATCCTATCCAATCCTCTATCCTATCCTCTATCCTATCCTATCCTCTATCCTATCATATCCTCTATCCTATCCTATCCTCTATCCTATCCTATCCTCTATCCTATGCTATCCTCAATCCTATCCTATCCTCTATCCTATCCTATCCTCTATGCTATCCCATCCTCTATCCTATCCTATGCTCTATCCTCAATCCTATTCTCTCTCCTATCATATCCTCTATCCTATCCTATACCCTATCCTATCCTATCCTCTATACTATCCTATCATCTATCCTATCCTATACTCTATCCTATCCTATCCTATCCTATCCAATCCCCTATCCTATCCTCAATCCTAGCCTATCCTCTATCCTATCCTATCCTATCCTCAATCCTATCCTATCCTCTATCCTATCCTATCCTCTATGCTATCCCATCCTCTATCCTATCCTATCCTCTATCCTATCCTATCCTCTATCCTATCCTATCCTCTATCCTATGCTCTATCCTCAATCCTATCCTCTATCCTATCCTATCCTCTATCCTATCCTCTATCCTATCCTAGCCTCTATCCTATCCAATCCTCTATCCTATCCTCTATCCTATCCTATCCTCTATCCTATCCTATCCTCTATCCTATCCTATCCTCTATCCTATCCTATCCTCTATCCTATCCTATCCTATATCCTATCCTATCCTCTATCCTATCCTCTATCCTATCCTATCCTCTATGCTATCCTATCCTCTATCCTATCATATCCTCTATCCTATCCTATCCTCTATCCTATCCTATCCTCTATCCTATCCTATCCTCTATCCTATCCTATCCTCTATCCTATCCTATCCTCTATCCTATCCTATCCTCTATCCTATGCTCTATCCTCAATCCTATCCTCTATCCTATCCTATCCTCTATCCTATCCTATCCTCTCTCCTATCCTATCCTCTATCCTATCCTATCCTCTATCCTATCCTATCCTCTATCCTATCCTATCGTCAATCCTATCCTATCCTCTATCCTATCCTATCCTCTGTGCTATCCCATCCTCTATCCTATCCTATGCTCTATCCTCAATCCTATTCTCTATCCTACCCTATCCTCTATCCTATCCTATACTCTAACCTATCCTATCCTCTATCCTATCCTATAATCTATCCTATCCTATCCTATCCAATCCCCTATCCTATCCTCTATTCGACCCTATCCTCTATCCTTTCGTATCCTCTATACTATCGTATCCTCTATCCTATCGTGTCCTCGATCCTATAATATCATCCATCCTATCCTATTCTCTATCCTACCCTATCCTATCCTCTATCCTATCCTATTCTCTATCGTATCCTATCCGCTATCGTCTCCTGTCCTCTATCCTGTCCAATCCCCTATCCTATTCTCTATCGTCAACTATCCTATATCCTATCCAATCCCCTATCCGCTCCTCTATATTATCCTCTTTACTATCCTGTTCTCTATCCAATACTATCCTCTATCGTATCCTATTCTCTATCCTATCCAATCCTCTATCCTATCCTCTATCCTATCCTATCCTCTATCCTATCATATCCTCTATCCTATCCTATCCTCTATCCTATCCTATCCTCTATCCTATCCTTTCCCCTATCCTAACCTATCCTCTATTCTATCCTATCCTCCATCGTCTCCTGTCCTCTATCCTATCCAATCCCCTATCCTATCCCATCCTCTATCCTATCCTATGCTCTATCCTCAATCTTATTCTCTATCCTACCGTATCCTCTATCCTATCCTATCCTCAATCCTATCCTATCCTCTATCCTATCCTAACCTCTATGCTATCCCATCCTCTATCCTATAATATGCTCTATCCTATCCTATCCTCTATCCTATCCTATCCTCAATCCTATCCTATCCTCTATCCTATCCTATCCTCTATGCTATCCCATCATCTATCCTATCCTATCCTGTATCCTATCCTAACCTCTATCCTATCCTATCCTCTATCCTATGCTCTATCCTCAATCCTATACTCTATCCTATCCTATGCTCTATCCTCAATCGTATACTCTATCCTATCCTATCCTCTATCCTATCCTATACTCTATCCTATCCTATCCTCAATCCTATCCTATCCTCTATCCTATCCTATCCTCTATGCTATCCCATCATCTATCCTATCCTATCCTGTATCCTATCCTATCCTCTATCCTATCCTATCCTCTATCCTATGCTCTATCCTCAATCCTATACTCTATCCTATCCTATGCTCTATCCTCAATCGTATACTCTATCCTATCCTATCCTCTATCCTATCCTATACTCTATCCTATCCTATCCTCTATCCTATGCTCTATCCCCAATCCTATACTCTATCCTATCCTATCCTCTATCCTATCCTATCCTCTATCCTATCCTATCGTCAATCCTATCCTATCCACTATCCTATCCTATCCTCTATGCTATCCCATCCTCTATCCTATCCTATGCTCTATCCTCAATCCTATTCTCTATCCTATCCTATACTCTATCCTATCCTATCCTATCCTCTTTACTATCCTGTTCTCTATCCTATCCTATCCTCTATCCTATCCTGTCCTCGAGCATATAATATCATCCATCCTATCCTAGTCTCTATCCTACCCTATCCTATCCTCTATCGTATCCTATCCTCTATCCTATCCTCTATCCTATCCTATCCTCTCTCCTATCCTATCCTCTATCCTATCCTCTATCCTATCCTATCCTCTATCCTATCCTATACTCTATCCTATCCTATCCTATCCAATCCCCCATCCTATCCTCTATTCGATCCTATCCTCTATCCTAACGTATCCTCTATCGTATCCTATCCTCTATCCTATCCAATGCTCTATCCTATCCTCTATCCTATCCTATCCCCTCTCCTATCCTATCCTCTATCCTATCCTATCCTCTATCCTATCCGCTCCTCTATCGTATCCTATCCTCTCTCCTATCCTATCCTCTATCCTATCCTCTATCGTATCCTATCCTCTATCCTATCCAATGCTCTATCCTATCCTCTATCCTATCCTATCCTCTCTCCTATCCTATCCTCTATCCTATCCTATCCTCTATCCTATCCTCTCTCCTCAATCCTATAATATCCTCTATCCTATCCTATACTCTATCCTATCCCATCCACTATCCTATCCTACCCTCTATCCTATCCTATCCCCTATCCTATCCAATCCCCTATCGGATCCTCTATCCTATCCTATCCTCAATCCTATCCTATCCTCAATCCTATCCTATCCTCTATCCTATCCTATCCTCTATGCTATCCCATCCTCTATTCTATACTATGCTCTATCCTATCCTATCCTCCATCCTATCCTATCCTCTATCCTATCCTATGCTCAATCCTATCCTTTCCTCTATCCTATCCTATCCTCTATTCTATCCTATCCTCCATCGTCTCCTGTCTTCTATCCTATCCAATCCCCTATCCTATCCTCTATCGTCTCCTATCCTCTATCCTATCCAATCCCCTATCGGATCCTCTATCCTATCCTATACTCTATCCTATCCTATCCTCTATCCTATGCTCTATCCCCAATCCTATACTCTATCCTATCCTATCCTCTATCCTATCCTATCCTCTATCCTATCCTATCGTCAATCCTATCCTATCCTCTATCCTATCCTATCCTCTATGCTATCCCATCCTCTATCCTATCCTATGCTCTATCCTCAATCCTATTCTCTATCCTATCCTATACTCTATCCTATCCTATCCTATCCTCTTTACTATCCTGTTCTCTATCCTATCCTATCCTCTATCCTATCCTGTCCTCGAGCATATAATATCATCCATCCTATCCTAGTCTCTATCCTACCCTATCCTATCCTCTATCGTATCCTATCCTCTATCCTATCCTCTATCCTATCCTATCCTCTCTCCTATCCTATCCTCTATCCTATCCTCTATCCTATCCTATCCTCTATCCTATCCTATACTCTATCCTATCCTATCCTATCCAATCCCCCATCCTATCCTCTATTCGATCCTATCCTCTATCCTAACGTATCCTCTATCGTATCCTATCCTCTATCCTATCCAATGCTCTATCCTATCCTCTATCCTATCCTATCCCCTCTCCTATCCTATCCTCTATCCTATCCTATCCTCTATCCTATCCGCTCCTCTATCGTATCCTATCCTCTCTCCTATCCTATCCTCTATCCTATCCTCTATCGTATCCTATCCTCTATCCTATCCAATGCTCTATCCTATCCTCTATCCTATCCTATCCTCTCTCCTATCCTATCCTCTATCCTATCCTATCCTCTATCCTATCCTCTCTCCTCAATCCTATAATATCCTCTATCCTATCCTATACTCTATCCTATCCCATCCACTATCCTATCCTACCCTCTATCCTATCCTATCCCCTATCCTATCCAATCCCCTATCGGATCCTCTATCCTATCCTATCCTCAATCCTATCCTATCCTCAATCCTATCCTATCCTCTATCCTATCCTATCCTCTATGCTATCCCATCCTCTAATCTATACTATGCTCTATCCTATCCTATCCTCCATCCTATCCTATCCTCTATCCTATCCTATGCTCAATCCTATCCTTTCCTCTATCCTATCCTATCCTCTATTCTATCCTATCCTCCATCGTCTCCTGTCTTCTATCCTATCCAATCCCCTATCCTATCCTCTATCGTCTCCTATCCTCTATCCTATCCAATCCCCTATCGGATCCTCTATCCTATCCTATCCTCTATCCTATCCTATCCTCTATCCTATCCTATACTCTATCCTATCGTATACTATATCCTATCCTCTATCCTATCCTATCCTCTATCCTATCCTATCCTCTATCCTATCCTATCCTCTATCCTATCCTATCCTCTATCCTATCCTATCCTCTATCCTATCCTAACCTCTATCCTATCCTATCCTCTATCCTATCCTCTATCCTATCCTATCCTCTATGCTATCCTATCCTCTATCCTATCATATCCTCTATCCTATCCTACCCTCTATCCTATCCTATCCTCTATCCTATCCTATCCTCTATCCTATCCTATCCTCTATCCTATCCTATCCTCTATCCTATCCTATCCTCTATCCTATGCTCTATCCTCAATCCTATCCTCTATCCTATCCTATCCTCTATCCTATCCTATCCTCTCTCCTATCCTATCCTCTATCCCAGCCTATCCTCTATCCTATCCTATCCTCTATCCTATCCTATCGTCAATCCTATCCTATCCTCTATCCTATCCTATCCTCTGTGCTATCCCATCCTCTATCCTATCCTATGCTCTATCCTCAATCCTATTCTCTATCCTACCCTATCCTCTATCCTATCCTATACTCTAACCTATCCTATCCTCTATCCTATCCTATAATGTATCCTATCCTATCCTATCCAATCCCCTATCCTATCCTCTATTCGACCCTATCCTCTATCCTTTCGTATCCTCTATACTATCGTATCCTCTATCCTATCGTGTCCTCGATCCTATAATATCATCCATCCTATCCTATTCTCTATCCTACCCTATCCTATCCTCTATCCTATCCTATTCTCTATCGTATCCTATCCGCTATCGTCTCCTGTCCTCTATCCTGTCCAATCCCCTATCCTATTCTCTATCGTCAACTATCCTATATCCTATCCAATCCCCTATCCGCTCCTCTATATTATCCTCTTTACTATCCTGTTCTCTATCCAATACTATCCTCTATCGTATCCTATTCTCTATCCTATCCAATCCTCTATCCTATCCTCTATCCTATCCTATCCTCTATCCTATCATATCCTCTATCCTATCCTATCCTCTATCCTATCCTATCCTCTATCCTATCCTTTCCCCTATCCTAACCTATCCTCTATTCTATCCTATCCTCCATCGTCTCCTGTCCTCTATCCTATCCAATCCCCTATCCTATCCCATCCTCTATCCTATCCTATGCTCTATCCTCAATCTTATTCTCTATCCTACCGTATCCTCTATCCTATCCTATCCTCAATCCTATCCTATCCTCTATCCTATCCTAACCTCTATGCTATCCCATCCTCTATCCTATAATATGCTCTATCCTATCCTATCCTCTATCCTATCCTATCCTCAATCCTATCCTATCCTCTATCCTATCCTATCCTCTATGCTATCCCATCATCTATCCTATCCTATCCTGTATCCTATCCTAACCTCTATCCTATCCTATCCTCTATCCTATGCTCTATCCTCAATCCTATACTCTATCCTATCCTATGCTCTATCCTCAATCGTATACTCTATCCTATCCTATCCTCTATCCTATCCTATACTCTATCCTATCCTATCCTCAATCCTATCCTATCCTCTATCCTATCCTATCCTCTATGCTATCCCATCATCTATCCTATCCTATCCTGTATCCTATCCTATCCTCTATCCTATCCTATCCTCTATCCTATGCTCTATCCTCAATCCTATACTCTATCCTATCCTATGCTCTATCCTCAATCGTATACTCTATCCTATCCTATCCTCTATCCTATCCTATACTCTATCCTATCCTATCCTCTATCCTATGCTCTATCCCCAATCCTATACTCTATCCTATCCTATCCTCTATCCTATCCTATCCTCTATCCTATCCTATCGTCAATCCTATCCTATCCTCTATCCTATCCTATCCTCTATGCTATCCCATCCTCTATCCTATCCTATGCTCTATCCTCAATCCTATTCTCTATCCTATCCTATACTCTATCCTATCCTATCCTATCCTCTTTACTATCCTGTTCTCTATCCTATCCTATCCTCTATCCTATCCTGTCCTCGAGCATATAATATCATCCATCCTATCCTAGTCTCTATCCTACCCTATCCTATCCTCTATCGTATCCTATCCTCTATCCTATCATCTATCCTATCCTATCCTCTCTCCTATCCTATCCTCTATCCTATCCTCTATCCTATCCTATCCTCTATCCTATCCTATACTCTATCCTATCCTATCCTATCCAATCCCCCATCCTATCCTCTATTCGATCCTATCCTCTATCCTAACGTATCCTCTATCGTATCCTATCCTCTATCCTATCCAATGCTCTATCCTATCCTCTATCCTATCCTATCCTCTCTCCTATCCTATCCTCTATCCTATCCTATCCTCTATCCTATCCGCTCCTCTATCGTATCCTATCCTCTCTCCTATCCTATCCTCTATCCTATCCTCTATCGTATCCTATCCTCTATCCTATCCAATGCTCTATCCTATCCTCTATCCTATCCTATCCTCTCTCCTATCCTATCCTCTATCCTATCCTATCCTCTATCCTATCCTCTCTCCTCAATCCTATAATATCCTCTATCCTATCCTATACTCTATCCTATCCCATCCACTATCCTATCCTACCCTCTATCCTATCCTATCCCCTATCCTATCCAATCCCCTATCGGATCCTCTATCCTATCCTATCCTCAATCCTATCCTATCCTCAATCCTATCCTATCCTCTATCCTATCCTATCCTCTATGCTATCCCATCCTCTATTCTATACTATGCTCTATCCTATCCTATCCTCCATCCTATCCTATCCTCTATCCTATCCTATGCTCAATCCTATCCTTTCCTCTATCCTATCCTATCCTCTATTCTATCCTATCCTCCATCGTCTCCTGTCTTCTATCCTATCCAATCCCCTATCCTATCCTCTATCGT